>NC_084489.1:87837769-88169769 GCF_030035675.1 Rhineura floridana | reverse complement strand
AAAATAGTACCAGTTGTGCATGTTGGGTAGAAACAACTACAGGATGTTGATGTTGCCTTTTTCTAGTGTTCACTCATGACTGCTCTACCAAGAAGTCATCTGCAACTCTTCATAATACAAATCCCTTGACATAGCATAGCATGTTCTCTTGGGAGACTAAATCATTTTTCTCTCCTTCCTCCTCTCCCTGTCTTCTTGTCATCCCTCTCTCCCCATGTAATGTAATTGTAGATAACAAGATGAATTAGGAGAAATTTCCATTTAGCACTAAATTTTCAGTTAGCATCTGGGAGAGTGTAGAGTTGTGCTCTTTAAGCAGATCTCTTTGCAAGGACGGTGTGCCCTTTCTGTGGGAAGTGTCTTGGGTAAAATGCATAATGGTAGAAATTCACAGCAACTTTTCCTGCCCTAAGCAAAGGCACTTAAAGTAATGCTTGTTAGTGGCTGTTGGCTGTCGAACCAGTCACGGAAACGAAATCTGATGAAGAGCAGAAATCTGGATTTTGAAAGATATTTGAAAAGATTACATGGTGATGGGTGCCTGGGTCTTTTTTTGTTAAAAGAAAATGGCAGCTGTGGTCTGGCATCATTTTAAAGAAGTGTTCCTGCCTGCCTCCTGCAGAATAGTTTATTGATGTACATTCCACCTTCTGTAAATCAGAGGCATATTTTCAGGAGTAAGGGCCAAAATGCATATTATGTGGGAGCTCTGTGATCTGAAGTGTCAATATTTTTTCCCTTTTTAATGCAGTACAGGCTTGGGAATTTGATAGCAGTGGTGAAAAACAGACCATGAGATGAGGGTTAAGCACCCTCTTCCCCCCCATCCTGATATTACTCTCAAATCCTTAGCTGCATTCTTACTAAAAAAAAGAAAGAAAGGAATATATCCAATGCTATCCAACCTTTCATGGAAGGGCCTTTGATTCAACAGAGATGCATATGAAAGCGAGGGAGAATAAGAGAATTCTCTTTCTGCAGCCCCACCAGTCACCTCCCACACAGTTCTGCAGGGTCCCCCAACCTTCTTGAGAAGATTTTTGAGGGTGTCAGAGAGAAGGGGAAATCAGTGAAAACAACCTTGTTCCTCCTTGTCATGGAAGCCTCTGAAGGATCAAGGAGCCTTGCATAATCAGGATAGGGGTAACGCTGGATGCAAACTAAGGTCAGGACTGCCATATGACATGTAGCGTTGCCCTGAATTTCCTTGCTTATTTTCAGTGGCCTGTGATGACAAGCAATACATATTTATTGGTAAAAAGTGCCCTAGCTTCCTCTCTTGATCTGAGGCAGGCTTATTGAGTGCAGGTTATGCACTTCTATGCCTTCTTGTCTGTTCTCCTTGTCAAGTATCCTGTGTGCTTTGAAAAGAAGAGAAATCCTAAATTTTGCAATAAGGAAAGTTAAAATTCTATAGCTGTGAGGACCATGCCGATTAAGCATACAGAGGGGGTGGGGGACAGCTGGGCAGGGCTAGTCACCAGGTCTCACTAGACTTCCAGCCAGAAATATTTAGCCAGTCTGGCAGCCCCAGGGCTTTTCTGTAACTTTAAAAGTGTGTTTGCCATTGAGAACAGAATTGCACATCACAGGACATCATGGAAAATACTCAGGAGGTCTGAAAATGGTAGGCCTGTGCCAAGTCCCCTCTTTAACAAAGTTGAGCATGGCCTGTGTTGTGTGAGCTGGTGACATGCACTTCCTTGCTTCTTGTTCCACATCTTTAATTTTTGTAAACCGCCCAGAGAGCTTTGGCTATGGGGTGGTATATAAATGTCATCAATCAATCAGTTAATCTTTCTGACTGCCTCAGGAGGGGAGGTATGCATTTATAATGATGTCGGAGGTACAGAGTAAGTTGTCCTAGATGTTATGGGGTGAGCTGGGAACTCTGTAAAGCAGCCTTTGCTGGCTCAGTGCCATCCAGACGTTTTGGACTACAACTCCCATCGCTGGGGCTGATGGGAGTTGTAGTCCAAAACCATCTGGGGTGTGTGTGTGCCATGGGGAAGGCTGCTTATGACACATAGTTCTGCGCTCTCCCTTTTTTGAAGCAGGAGTGCTGATGCTTTATGGAACAATGCATTCGGGAGGATAGAGAGGATCCTGCTCTGGAAATGTCCTTGTAATGGAGCCAATTGGGAACAGGAGGCTGCACTCCCACGTTCCTCACTACTTTTGTTCTACTTTGAGGGAGTTGACACGTGTGTCCAGGGATTTTTTTTTGCCTTAAACTCAATAAGTTCATGAGAACCTTGGTGATGGGGGATATAATCGGTGAGAGTCTTTTTTCAGTCTTCCCAAAATATTCCCTGAAGTCATTGCTGGACATCATTCAGTGAGTCTGGCAGTAGAAGGCTTTCGCCATGATTAACTTAAGACCGTGATTTACCTCTTTAGCGACAAGGGGTTGTTTAATTTTACCAAATTAGCAGTTAAAGGAGATTCTTGGACTCTGCGTCTAAAGTGGCTGGAATCGGTTCTCAAAGAACAGTCTTGCTCACTCAGCCTTGGACTGAGTATGCTTCTCAACTCCCTTTCTTGGCAGTGGCTTCGGCAGAGTTGGAGCGCCTTGCGGCTTGCAAATAAATGCCTGGATTGGCTGCCTCTCAGGCTGCGTTTCCCCCCCTGCGTGCTTCTTTTGTGTTCTGCAGTTTGTAACTGGCTTGTGGTAGAGCCCTGTGTGTGTGTGTGTGTGTGTGTGTGTGTGTGTGTGTGTGTGTGTGTGTGTGTGTGTGGTGTGTGGTGTGGGGGTGTGTGTGTGGTGTGGGGTGTGTGTGTGTGGTGTGGGGTGTGTGTGTGTGGTGTGGGGTGTGTGTGTGTGGTGTGGGGGGTGTGTGTGGGGTGTGTGTGTGTGGGGTGTGGGGTGTGGGGTGTGTGTGTGTGTGTGTGTGGTGTGGGGTGTGTGGTGGGGGGGTGGGGTGTGTGTGTGTGTGATGTGTGGTGTGGTGTGTGTGGTGTGTGTGTGTGTGTGTTGAGCGTTCCAGGTTCAGCTAAAGGTTGTGAGCTGCAAAAATCCATCCTTGTGTATTGGTAAACAGTATGACACAAGATACTGTTCTGCCTCCCTGGATCCCTGTGGAACGTGATGCTGATAAGGCAGAAAAACCTTCTCTGAAGGGCATTGTGATGATAAGGGTTCGTTGAGGATGCCAGGCCAGATGTGATGGGTCTCTCCTTTCTGGAAACAGGGGTAAAGAAGGCTGGCTGTTAAACTAAGTTAGCATTCCTGTATACTTTGGCTTCTCAAGTCAGTCAGAATGATCAGGTGGATGGAACGACTCCCCTATGAGGAAAGGTTGCAGCATTTGGGTCTTTTTAGTTTAGAGAAAAGGCGGGTCAGAGGAGACATGATAGAAAGGTATAAAATTATGCATGGCCTGGAGACAGTGGATAGGTAAAAGTTCTTCTCCCTCTCTCATAATACTAGAACTCGTGGACATCTAATGAAGCTGAATGTTGGAAGATTCAGGACAGACAAAAGAAAATACTTCTTCACGCAGCGCAGAGTTAAAACTATGGAATTCGCTCCAATGGGAGGCATTGATGGTCACCAACTGGATGGCTTTACAAGAGGATTTGACAAATTCATGGAGGATAAGGCTGTTAATGGCTACTAGCCACAGTGACTATGCTCTGCCTCCACAGTTGGAGACACTATCTTTCTGAATACCAGTTGCTGGGAACCACAGGAGGGTAGAGTCCTCTTGTGCTGAGGTCCTGCTTGCGGACTTCCCACCAAAGGTATTTGGTTGGCCACTGTGAGAACAGGACGCTGGACTAGATGGGCCAGTGACCTGATCCAGCAGGGCTCTTCATATGTTCTTAAGTCTGAATTGTGCTTTGAAAGACACCTCCTGCCCCATGCTTTATTCAGTGAAGAAGCCCACCCAGAATTATCTGTTTTTAATGGCTGTGGCTACCAGTTTGGCTTGTTGGGAGTACAACTGAACTTTGGAGCTCAGCAGTCACTTGGCGCAGGGGTCCCCAGTCGTTTCAGGCTCATGGCCACATTTTGAATTCTGAGAGAGTGCTATGGATGCTTCACCCCCCCTCCCAATTGCTTCTCTCCCCCTGCTCTCCAAGGTTGCTCTCCCTACCCACACAGTCAGAGGAAAAGCACCCTCCTCCCCTTTGCATTTCCATGGGATCTTGGTAAAAGTGAGATCCAGTAGAATTAAAATGGATCCCTTTGAGTTTGCGTGGTTTTTACACAGTCCCAACCCCAAGGCTACCATCAAAATAAAGCTTTCATTGTTGTCTTTGGACTACACAATAAAAATGATATATCTAACTGTTACCAACACTACTGTAGCATTGGTCCAAGGCTTGGATCCTTGTGGGTCTTCATGAGTTTTATGCGCATGCCAATATAATCACTGTTAAATCATGGAACACATCTGTGGACACAGTGGTTTAATTTGGTGGTTTTTAGAGGGGGGTCCTTTTTAAAAGAAGAGAGAAATCATGAGGATAATAATATAAGAAGAGCCTGCTTTACCAGTCCAATGGCCCATCTAGTCCAGCGTCCTGTCCTCACAGTGGCCAACCAGATGCCCTAATGGGAAGCCCACAAGCAGGATCTGAGTGCAGCAGCAGCAGCACTCTCCTCATTGTGATTCCCACAAATTGGTATACTGTCTCTGACAGCTCAGAAAGAACATAGCCATTGTGGCTAGTAGCCATTTATAGCCTTCTCCTCCATGAACTTGTCTAATCCTCTTTTAAAGCCATCCACGCTGGTGGCCATCACTAACTCTTGTGGGAGCAAGTTCCATAGGCCCTACGCGAAGATGTACTTCCTTTGTCCTGAATCATTCAGCTTCATTGGATGTCCCTGCATTCTAGTATTATGAGAGAGAAACTTTTCTCTGTCTGCTTTCTCTACACCATTGTATTTATCTCTATAATGTTTTCGTACCAGGGTGGCTCTGGAAAGTACTAGAACTCTGATTTTTACAGATCAGTGTGTGGAGAGATGGTATGCTTGGGGTATGTCTTGTAAAAAATAAAATAACACAAATTCAAGAGGATCCATTTTATTGGATCTGACTTTCTGAGTTTATGCGTGCACACCTTCTCTCATGGCCTGCGCCCTCTTCTCTCTTCTGGCTCCTCTCCCCCCCACCCCACTGCCTTCCCCTGCTTGCTCTATTGTCCTCTCCTTGGATTCCTGCATTGAGCAGGAGGATGGACTCGATGGCCTTATAGGCCCCTTCCAACTCTACCGTTCTGTGGTCACCACTGACCCTCCTGTCGCTCTACATTCCTCCCCCCTCCCTCCAGTAAGCTTGCCAGTGGTGGCTGTCCCTTTTTTTTGGAAATCATTTTTACTGTGTGGCCAGGTGTCTTTCAGCCACTTGTCCCCTCCCATTTCCCTAGTAATGCCTCTGGGCCCTACATAGTTCACAGCTTGCACCACTTCTTGTGTGTGAAATTGGATTTTGCAGAATATCCCTATATCCTTTTCCCAAGCCAGCTGTATCATGGGACTTACAAAGCTGAAAACCGAGCTTACAGATGTGCTGGTGTATGATTTCACTGGAGGTGAAAATCATAAATACTATGGGCTGTATCCAGTGCTAGTTCTACTTAGAGTAGATCAACTGAAATTTATGAACAGAACTAACGTAGGTGCATTAATTTCACTGGGTTTGCTTAGTTGGATACAACTCAGTGTGTGCTGATTTGCTTTGAAATGGAAATGGACTGCCTTCAAGTCGATTCAGACTTATGGCGACCCTACGAATAGGGTTTTCATGGTAAGTGGTATTCAGAGGGGGTTTACCATTGCCTTCCTCTGAGGCTGAGAGGCAGTAACTGGCCCAAGGTCACCCAGGGAGCTTCATGGCTGTGTGGGGATTTGAATCCTGGTCTCCCAGGTTGTAGCCCAACACCTTAACGATTTGCCTTAGGGTAAGCTAAATGCTCCAATTGCATGATTTACAATGAGCCCATAAAGGTGGAAAGAGCCACAGTCTTTTTTGTGCTGACCAGGCCTTGCACATATGTTGTCCCGTCCAGAGCCGAAAGAATGAGGCTGGAGTGTGTGTGCAAGTAAATCTCGTTTTATTAGAGTAATGGATACATCAAAGGCATTGCGCTTCATAGGAAACCCTACGCTAACTCACTAGAGTCCCTAAATATACTCTAGACATGCTCTGCAGCGTGTGAAGGAAGTTGACTCAACGACCCCCCACTGGGAGCGGCAGGCTTATATAGGAAATGTTTTCGAACGTAATCTCTGACACCTTCATAATTCCTGTCTTTGCCCTGTCCGTTTCTCGCGGCGACGGGAACGAGGAGACGGGACGCGCATCTAACGGCTCATCTGAAGACACCTGCTCCCGAGGTCAGGGGGCGGTGCCACACTGGAATCCTCCTGGGAACTGCTTGGCAAGGGAGGAGCTGGCACTGTCTCTGAAGCTTCCCCCCCCATGTCCTCTGCATCAACTGGGGGCGGTGCGCTCGGCTCCTCGGAAAGGGCGTTACTTGTGGGAACTGGCTGGAGAGCAGGCTGCCCCTCTCCCGCACGATCCTGCTCAGACACAACAATCCCCAACTCTGCTTCTTCTGGCTGCGGAGGCGCCTGAAACACATGCCTCCCCCCTTCCTGTCCCTTCTGAGTTGGCTGCAGCGCAACATATGTAGGATTTGTCCATAACAAGGCATAGGAACATGGGGAGCTGCCTTATATGCAGGTGGGTGCATTGGCCCTTCTCCCTCAGTGTGTCTGCATTGACTGGCAGTGGATCTCCAGGGTTTTAGGCTCTGTGTGTGCGTGCATGCATGCGTGCTTGTGTGTGTGTGTGTGTGTGGGGGGGCTCTCCCAGCCCTACCTGGAGATGCTCAAGATTGAACCTGGGACCTTCTGCATGCAAAGCAGATGCTCTGCCACTGAGCCCTGTCCTTATATTGAAAAAAAAATAGACTGCCTTCAAGTCGCTCCCGACTTATCGTGACCCTACGAATAGGGATTTCTGGGTAAGCGGCATTCAGAGGGGGTTTCCCATTGCCTCCCTCTGAGGCTAGTCCTCCCCAGCTGGCTAGGGCCTGCTCAGCTTGCCACAGCTGCACAAGCCAGCCCCTTTCTTGTCCGCATCTGCCAGCTGGGGGACAACTGGGCTCCTAGGGACTATGCAGCTTGCCCACGGCTGCACAGGTGGCAGGGCACGTAACCCTGAGCCACTCACTGTGGGGTGATCTTTAGCTGGCCCTTGACACCCAGGAGACACGAGCAGGGACTGGAACTCACAGACTCTGGACTCCCAGCCAGGCTCTCCTCCCCACTGTGCTATACTAGGAATGTCATTATATTAAGGCATAGTTAATATTGTGTGGTAATGAAGATTTTATTATTGTTTCATATAGTTGCCCATCAATAGATATTCCCTGACTGACTGGCAAAACCAGAGTATACAAAGCACACCGAATATAGTAAAGAAAACAATATAGATGCAACAGACTTGCCTTGTACCAGGGAGCATCAACAGATTTACAGCTTGGGTTAAAACTGGTCTAAGACACAATATCCCAAGGTCAGTTTCAAATGGTGAATAAAAAGGCCTTCGCCTGGCCCTGAAAAGACAATAGTGAAGGCCCCAGACGAGCCTCTCTGTGGTGGCTCTTCCATCGTCAAAGTGCCACCACTGAAAAAGCCCTGTCCGTAGGAGCTGCCTACCTCACTTCATGTGGTGGGGGCATATGGAGCAAGGATGGCCCCTGGAGAGGATCTGAAGAACCCTTCCCTAACCTGGTGCCCTCCAGATGTTATTTGTCCATTGGGCTGAAGAGGGTTGTACTCCAAAACATCTGGAGGGCATGTGGCTGGAAAAGGCTAGTCTAAAAGTTTGGGTGGGTATATATGGGAAGAGACAATATTTCAGGTAACGTGGCTGCAAGCCAACTGCAGCTTTCTAGAATAAAAAAACAGCTCTTTGAATTGGGCCCGGAAATGGATTGGGAGCCAGTCTTAAAATTAAGGTGTCATGAAAATAATAGTTTATTTCAGCAAAATCAACAATAATGGCTAGGCCTCTGGAAGGAGTAGCCGCAGGAACTCTTCTGGCCCAGTGGTGGTTTTTTTTGGCCCTTGTATTTTTTTCATGTTTGCTGCTCTCCCCCTGTGATTCAGTGTAGGCTTTAACTGGCTTGCAGTAAATTCAGATTTACCAAGCTAGTTCTAAAAGTGGCCATTGATAGAATTCATTTTTTTTTTAAAGGCTTATTTTTATTTTTTAAAGATTGGATCTACGCTGTGGTGTGGTAACTTGATTCAAAGCAGGGATGTGTCCAAAACTTGGCTGCTGTATCTCTGCGGAAAGCGAGCCTGCCATGCTCCCAGCTCAAATGCTTGATTTAAGACTGTGGCAGGTCTAGATGTTGGCAGAGAGCCCAGGTAGAAGACAGTAGTTAACCAAGAGGTGAATTGTATTTGGTTCCATCTTTTGACAAGCTAGGATTACTATTAGGGGAACAAACATTTCTCCTTTGCCAAAAGAAACTGTTCCGTAGAGGCTGAAGAGAGCCTTCCTCAATCTGCTGTCCTCCAGATGGGTTTGCGTTACATCTTCACCACCGCCAGCCATCTTGGCTGTGTTGACCAGAGAGGTATTGCGCCAGGTTGGGGAGATGGCAGCACTGAGGGTTCCTTAGGATACTCCTTAGACTGCTTTATTCCAGAAACGTACGAGGTGCTGAAAATTAGACAGAGTGTCGTCTGTATTAATTCAGGTGTGCCTAATCATAGGCTTATGGCGCGTCCGTGGACAAGTCATGAGAACGTAAGAAGAACTTGGCTGCTGGATTAGGCCCATTTACACCAGCCTCCTCTTTTTATGGAGGCCACCCAGGAGAATCTGAGCACAACAGCCACTCTCTCCACGTGTGATTCTCAGGAACTGTCTGCCTCTGATCATGGAGGTGGTATATAGCCATTGTGGCTAGTAGCCATTCATCGCCGTTTCCTCCATGAACTTATCTAATCCCCTTTCAAAGCCCACCAAGTTGATGGCCGCTATTAAAAGGGCATTACTGACCTTTATTCCATCTCTGTAGAATGGGCATAATAGTGACCACCTTGCAGAATGGTTGGCGCAAATGAAAGTTGAGAACTTGCACTTTTAAAGACCACAGGCTCAAGGAAAGCAAGCGTGGCAAGCAATTTGCTTCCCTACAGCCACGTTTTGAACAGTTATGCTGTTCTCTTTTGTTTAGAGCCTGCATGCAGAACCTTCTGCTCCTGCTGAGTTATGGGGTGCTGTGTATGCGTGGGGAGCAAACAAAAGTTTGGTTTCAACCAACTTTGATTTTCCTGCATGCCAGATGGAAGTCTCTGCCCAATACTGCCTTCTTCGACTAATGTTGGGAATGATTTGACCCGAGATTGGGTATAAGAAGCTGTCTTATACAGAGTCAGACTCCTTGCTCCGTGTAGCTCAGTATTGTTTTCATTGACTGGCAGCAACTGTCCAGGATTTCAGACAGGGAGTCTCTCCCAGCCCTACGTGGAGATGCCAGGGATTGAACCTGTGGCCTTCTGCATGCAAAGCATCTACCACTGAGCTGCGGCCCTTCCCCAGTTCCATTGGGCCATGTAGAATGGTCTGTGTCCCCTGAGCTCTGTGTAGAGAAGTAGATTGGCTGTGATGTCAGAGTTGAAGACAAAGTCTTGTATAGCTCTCTGCTCTTCTCCTTTGTTTTCAGTGTGCTCTGCCTACGTTGTCCCTGTGCGCTCCCTCCCTCCCTCCCAAACCTTTGGTAATGTCCAGGATTGCAGCCTTCTCACGCCTGAAGGCAGAGCAAACATGATAGGAAATTTTCTATCATGAAAGCTGGCTGGGTGTGTGTGTGTGTGAGAGAGAAGAATGGCAAAAAAACTGTGTCCGCTCCCTGCCAACAAAAATCCAAATTTTGCCATCACAACAGCTGAATTTTGTGATTGGGATTAAAAGTGCACATCTAGTGAATCTGTGCATAATTAGCATTTTCTGGCAAGGATTGATTAGCTGACTACAGTGAAGGGCATGGGGGTTTGACTGGAGGGAGAGAGCCATAGTTCTCTGTGTGTGTGGCAAAGCTGAACCCTCCAGAAGCCCTGCTTAGTGCTATTCTTTTTTTCTGACCTAGTGGTTGTTTTCGTTTGTTTGTTTATTATTTGGTTTATATGCCCTCCTTCCTCCCAGTAAGAGCCCAGGGCGGCAAACAAAAGCACTAAGAACACTTCAAAACATCATAAAACTGTTTTCAAACAGTGTTTCTAGGATCGATGTGGTTTATCGATAAGAAAATCGGTAATGGCTGGCAAAGTGTATGTGAAAGTCAGCACAGAGAAATATTGGGTGTGGGGAATCAGTGAGACCTCACAGGCCTACCTGGCAGCCTGTGTTTAGATGAGCATGCCCACAGAGCCTCGCATGGTTTGCATACATCAGTGCAGAAAGGGCTCGATGAGGTTGGGAAGACAGAACTGTGCACTTCACAGCAGTGGGTGCTGTCCATACTGTGTTGTTCAGCCATCGCCCAGGTCTCCCTGAGAGGGTTGGCCCAATTTGGGGCGACACACCTGCAGGATGCAGGGGGAGGCCTTGCAATGCTGATGGCACCTTCATGGGAAAAAAACCCTTCCACTTAGAAAATGAGTGTGTTGGGGAGAACAGAGGCCTAGTCTCCCCCTGTATGGCTGCTTTTGTGTGGTGTGAGCCTTTCAGGATGGAGGCACATGAAGTCATGTGAGTCCTAACCTGCAGTCCTCAAGTGGTGCAACCCTGACACAGGTTTACCATCTCAGCAAGATCTGGGCCCGTAGGGGTCAGTGAACTTTCTTCTAAAGTTGAATTTCCCAGGAAATTAAATGTTAATTTTTCTCTTGTTTGATGAAATCTCATGTGAAGAACTCATACTTCTCTAAATATGCAATCAGCATGTCTTTAAATTGTACATAGCTGCTTACCACAGCTAGCTGTTTTGGAAGTGTCCAAGGCTCTTAGCCCCCTCTTTACTTCGTTTGGAAGATTGACCAAGATCACTGGCCTCTGATCCTTCTTATCTCTAGTCTTCCTGCATCTGGGATTGACAAGGGGTGCCATTTGGGCAAGATTTGGTCCAGGGGCTGCCAGTTGCTGACCCGTAACATTTATGTAGCTTGGGAATGCATCATGTAGAGAGTGCTGGGGAGGAGTTGGTGATGGTGGCATGTGTTGATACCAGTGACGTTGGGGTAGGTGTCAGGTAAGAGGTTGAAAGCCGCGATCTTCAGGTAGTTTTCTCTGAAATGCTACCTGTTCACGTGCAGGGCCACCTAAGCAGGCACAGCTGTGTAGCCTCAATGTGTGGATGAGACTGTGATATTGGGAAGAGGGGTTTGGAGGTACTGGGAAATGTTTTGGGGCAAGCCAGGCCTGTACAAAAGGTATGGGCTCTGCTTGAACTAGGATGGAAAGATAAAAAGGTGGCAGAGCAACTTGCAAAAATAATTGTGGGTAGAGATGCGAAGGCCTGGAAAAAAAACACAAAAATTTGGGGAAAAATGGTTTTTCCAAAGCCTTTTTTGTTTTTTTCTGAAAAATTGAAATAAATGAAATAAAAATGGATTATGGAATGTTTTATTTCAGCATGATGAATAAAATGTGTCACTGAATCTTGCCCCCCACTTTTTTCTCAGTTCTTTTTATAGGAATGGGTGCTTTATGTCTGCTTGACACTGGAGGACTAGCAGAGACATAAATAATTTTCTTTGTTATTAATGTTGATGGTTTCTTCTTTTTTAAAAAAACAATTATTTTTGCCTGCTCCTCATAAATTTGCAAAACGAAAGGGGTTCCTTACAGTTCAGGATCTTGTAGATCCATTTGTTACAAAAAAAGTAAAAATTTAAAGAAGTAAATTCAATTTGTAATAATTGTTTGAATAAAATGTACTTTTAATATACCAGATCTGGTAATTTTATGCCAAACCAACATGTACATAATTACATTTGATGTTCCTGAAGTAACAACGTGACTTTCAATCTGTAAAATGTACTAATATTGCATTTTTCAATTTTTCAAAAAACATCAAAACCCGTTTTTTCCCCATGGCTTCAAAATTTCTGGAAATTTTACATCTCTAATTGTGGGTGATGCTGACACTAGTTGCATCTGGTTTGGAACAAATCGGACCCCAGGGATGATGATGATGATGATGATGATGATGATGATGATGATGATGATGATGATGATAATAATAAATTTAATTTCTTCGTCGCCTATCTGGCCAATGGCCACTCTAGGCGACTTACAAAATTGTTAAAATACAATTGATAAAATACAGTAATACAATATAAAAACAACACATCTGCAGCAACAATATTAAAACTGGGCAGGAGGCATTTCAGTTATAACAATTAACCCTCCCCGGATACCCCGAAGGCCTGCTGAAAGAGCCAGGTCTTTAAGGCTTTCCGAAACACATTTAGGGAAGAGGCGTGCCGGAGATCTTGTGGGAGGGAGTTCCAGAGAGTGGGGGCCGCCACTGAGAATGCCCTCTCTCTAGTACCCGCCAATCTGGCTGTTTTTGTTGGTGGGATTGAGAGAAGGCCCTGTGTGGCCGATCTTGTCGGGCGGCATAATTGGTGGCGTTGAAGGCGCTCCGTGAGATAAACTGGGCCGGAACCGTGTAGGGATTTAAAGGTCAATACCAACACCTTGAATTGGGCTCGGAAAACAACTGGTAGCCAGTGTAGGTCGAACAACACTGGTGTGATGTGATCTCGGCGGCGACTATTCGTAAGTAGGATGAGTGGGCAGAGGCACATGATAGCCATTCGGAGAGGCCACAGGGAAAAGTGTACTTGCCAAAGACATTTGGGGAGAGAGACTGCATAGAGGCATTTATATGCTAGTGCTAGAAGTCTCTGAGCCAAGGTGGGCATAACAGAAACTTGGTGGACTTGGAGAGACATGGTTATCCCTGGATATAAACTATAGGAAAGACAGGGAAAGGCTACCTGCAGGTGGCATCGCTGTGCATCTCAAAGAGAGCATAGAGTCCAACATGTTAGACTCAGTCCCACAAGGAGAAGACTCTTCCACAGAATCATGGTAGCTGGTAATACCAGGCTTCAGGAATAATTCAGTACTGGGGGCATGACATTGTCCCCTGACCAAGATGCTCAGGGTGACCTTGAGATGGAGAATGAAATCAAGGAAGCATCCAAAGGAGGAAGTGTTATAATAATGGGTAACTTCAGTAACCCTCACATAGACTGGGTACATGTGTGTTCTAGTAAAGAGGTAAAATGTATAGACACCCTAAATGACTGTGCCCTAGAGCAGTTGGTCATGGAACCAATGAGAGGAGCAGCGACTCTGGTCTTAATCTTAAGTGGCGCCCAGCACCTGGTGGTGTTGCACCAATTGGGACAAGTGATCATATTGCTATCAAATTCAACGTGAAAAATTGCCAAGGAAGTCCTACGCGGTCTTATTCGAGTTCAGAAATGAGGGGATTGGTAAAAAGCAAGTTGAAAGAGAAGCGTGCGGAATCTCTTCAGGATGCTTGGGAGTTGTTCAAAACCACAATATCAGAAGCTCAGCAGGAATGTGTACTGCAGATCAAGAAAGGTGCCAGGACCAAGAGAATTGCTTGTGTGGTTAACTAACAGAGCCAAGGAAGCTTATTAGAGACAAGAAGCCTTTCTTCAGAAGATGGAAGTCTTGTCCGAATGAAGAGAACAAAAAGGAACACAAACCTGGGCAAAAGGATGGCAAGAAAACAGTAACAGGATGTGAGAAAAGAACTTGAGCCCATTGCTAAAAATATAAAGACCAACAACAATGGTTTGGGGAAGCCTGGCAGTCCAGAGTTCCCCATCCTTGTTCTAGGAGTCTGATTGGCCTAGAGTTTGCAGATGGTTGTACACCGGTCTCCTTGAAACTTAGCATAGGAAACTCAGGTGTACGTACACGTAATAGTAGTCAAACACTTGCAACCTCCAACATGCTTGATTAACATATATTGCTTCTGGGATCCACCCTTGGAGTTGCAATGTAGGGAACTTACTGTAAAATACTCTGCTCATGATGTTACTCCATTCTAACTTTGCCTGTTGCTTCTGCATGTCAGCTGACAGACAGTGTGGGCAGGACGTTGTGCCGCACCCCCACTTTGCGTTATATAATTATGGCCAACATCGAGTGCGGATGGGGCAGCACAGTGTCGGGTGGGACCGTTGTCTGGTGTTACCATCCATGGAGCACATGTAGGCAGCAAAGTTGACAAGAGTATTGACTGGAGGTGATAACCACCTTATCACCGACCCTGCCCCCCCTTCTATGCTATCCTGGCACTGTTTGTGTGATCTATGAAACTTATAAGTGAGAGAGGAAGGAAATGATCCTCATGGAGCCTTCTGTCTTCCCCTCTAAAGCATCATATTTTGTGTTGGGGCTTTTGGCAGGGACGGTGGTGGCAGTGGGCAAGGTTCTTGGGGAACTCATCGTGTGGGCTTCAAATGTCGCTTCTGGTTTGTAATCTCTAGTTGCTTCTGTTGGTTCCAGAGGGACTCTTGGGATGATCAAGAGTTGAGCAGTAGCAGCTCTGGACCCCCTTAACCAAGCTTGTATGGCTTTGCATCATGAAGCATAAATGGACCTGCAGTAGAGCAATTTCCACTAGTGGCTCTTCCAGCAACAAAAAAAACTTGCTAAATTTCAACCCCCTTTTAGTTTAAGTGTGGTTTTCTCTGTTCTTTCCTTAATCTCCTGCATAGTTGAGTATAGACATTGGGTTGTTGCGTTGTGTGTTAATATATTTTGAAGTGGTAAACATTCTCTGATTAGTTCGTTGTTTACTTGATTAGAAATAATGGTGTAAGTAATTAAAACTTTGTGTGCTATAGACGGGAATAGCTGGGTTTCATTTCCCTGTGATGAAGAGTTCCGATGTCTGATGCGTTTCATTGCCTCAGCAGCCTTCCTTAGTGGGATGCTATCTAGGCTATTACCTTAACTGAATAGTGCATAAGGACCCTCCTAGATCTGGATTAGTATGCTAATGACTTACTAGTCTCTTGGGAGAGGGGAGGCTGCATGGACAAGAAGATCCGAGGCAATGTAGGCACACTCAAGGTGGTGATGATGGTAAAGGAGACTGTAGGTTACTTGGGCTGCTCTGATGAACATATTAGCGGGTGTGTGCACTTTCAAACCCGAGCTGTTTATGGAAGAACAACGGCTTTTATTTTATTTTGCAGATAAGCGGTTTTTGAGATCCAGGGCATACTAAAGAATTATCTGCTTAAGGTAAGAACTGCTTTTCACTTTAGGTACCACGCTGCATATTTCAGCATGTGCAGGCTATTCCAGCTCTGCAAACAAGCCCACAAGTTAACTCGCCCACCTTGTTCATCTTTTGCAAGAGTTCCCTACTTGGTTGCCTAGTTGACCTAGACTATCAGTGCAGAACCACACACACTTCAGTAGAGAAAGACCAGAGAATGCTGGAGCTTCTGCCAGAGTCTTAGCAGTATGTTTGTTTGCTTGCTTATTTGTTTGTTTGTTTGTTTATTAGATTTATATTCTGCTCTTTCTCCCAGTAGGAGCCCAGGGCAGCAATATAGCATTACAGGCCCCACCTGGTCATTGCCGGAGTAGACAAAGATGAGGCCAGTTTGCTGAAGCATTTCAAATGCTGACTTGCCATCTGTGGGCATCTCTTTGCCAGTGAAATAGGCTAATAACTTACCTTTTCAATGTTTGTTTGCCTTGAGTTGTCTTTGGGGTTTCTGTCACTTTAGGTATCTTCTGCTTAAGGGCCTTGTAAGCAGTACCAAAAGCAAACCCATGTTTGTGTTAAGCAGTTCGCATGCTTTGTTCTTCACATAGTATTTACTTGGACAGCCAAGTGTTTTGTCACGTTGCTGATCGGAGTGGTATGGGGAGGAGAGACATCTAGGGCACGTATGTTTTAAGCAGAGAAGGTGAGCAAGATAGCCCTGAGGGACACAGCACACCTGCTAATGATGCCTCTTGCAGGCACTGCTTGTTGGAAATCAAAATGTCTTTGAGTGAGTTCACATGGAATTTCAGGAGCAGGAACCAACCCTCTTGGTAGAACTGACGCCTCTTGTAGATAACAGGAAGTTAACATGTTGGCGTCTGGTGAAAAATCCAGGATTGCTTTTTTTGCTCCTGTTATTCTGTAAAAGAGCTGTGATGCTGTTGTCGCTATATAAGTAACTATTTTCTTGAATAAGTAGAGGTGCTATTTATTGTAACCAAATTAATTCATCATAATCAGTGCTGGTTTGTCACATTGAATTCCACAACATGTAGTGCTTTTTAAAAAAAAAAAGATGCGTAGATTTGCTTGTCACACAGAACAAGAAATGATGGAGCCCTTGGTTGCCCTCACTGCAAATCTTACTCAGCCATCCTTATGTCATCTGAAATCTCGCCAAGTGTTGTCCCAAGCTCTTTGAAGCTGATCTCTGTTGCCTGAGGCACTAGAAACTTAATTTCTAAGTGAAAGCTGCAATGCTCCATATGACTAATTTTTGTCTCTAATAGCTAGTTTGTGTGATGCATTCAAGGAACATGTAGTCCTGATTGCAGTACTTTATTATGTCTGCGGAAAGTGATATATGGAAACAGCATTGAGGAAACACAGGAAGTTGCTGTGTTACTGATTCAGACTTCAGTTCATCTAACTCAGCATTGTCTACACTGACTGGCAGTAGCTCTCCAAGATATCTGGGTTCTCTCCCAGCCCACCTGGAGATGTTGGGGATTTAACTGGGGCCTTCTGCATGCAAAGCAGATGCTCAACCAGTGAGCCACAGCCCTTCAAAAGAACATAGCAAGCTGTCTTACACTGAGTCTGACCTTTGATCTGTCCAGTTCAGAATTGTCTGTGCTGACAGGCAGCAGCTGCCCAGAGTTTCAGACAGGGATCTTTGCCAAGCCCTACCTAGAGATGTTGGGGATTGAGCCTGGGACCTTCTGCATGCAAGATTGATGCTCTACTACTGAGCTATGGCCCTTCCCCAAAGTGTGTGTGTTGGGGAGGGTGGAGGAGTTGTAATTATAGGTTTACCTATATTTTGGGGCCCTTCTGCTAGTAACTGGAATGAGACTTTAAAAGAAGTTCATGTGAATGTTTATTAGTTATTAAGACAGTCCACATCCTCTTCTCTCAGTAAGTCAGACTAAACTGCAGTCCTACCTACATACACACGCAAGGATATTTCAGTGAAACTGACTCATTTCTGACACTCAGCAGAGATGATATAATTGGTGTAGCCATAATGCACAGAGCAATCCTCCTTTTAAGGATTGCTCTCTCGTGAATGAGTGAGGAGAAGCCAAAACAATATGCTAGGGAGAGCCTTCACCACAAGAAGAGCAATGTTAACCTCCACGCTTGACAGCAGTACCATGTGTTGCAATGTGCGGTCCTTTTTAATTGAATACCAACTTTCCTCTTCCGAAACATGGGTAGGTAGAAGGAGAGTTGTTGCTATGTGCCAGCTGCCACGGTGTGCTGCATTTCTGTGCCCTCTTGCAACAGGCTGATGCTGAGGCTGGGATGACCAATCTTGTATCAAAAGGTTGGTTATCAAGAGAACTGGTCCCTTGGCTTAATTATTCTGGAAAAATGATCCGTTTTCCTGCTGAAACTCAAGAGGGGAGTGACTGAGGACGCAAGTGGTTTTCTTTTACAGTAGAGTGAAATTAAAGGTCTGGCAGAGATTTTGTTGTCTGAGGCCTAGCATCCATAAGGCATTCTTTGTGCTCTGTTCGAAAACAGAAAGTGCATCATCTTTGCCATGCATTTATTCATTTATTATTTGATTTATATCCCTCCCTTCCTCCCAGCAGGAGCCCAGGGCGGCAAACAAAAGCACTAAAAACACTTTAAGACATCATAAAAACAGACTTCGAAATACATTAAAACAAAGCAACTTTAAAAACATTTTTTAAAAATCTTTGAAGAGATATTAAAAAAAAAGGTTAAAAACATATTGCTAAAAAAAATAAGGTTTAAAAACATATTAAAAAGCAGTTCCAACACAGAAGCAGACTGGGGTAAGGTCTCCGCTTAAAAGGCTTGTTGAAAAAGGCAGGTCTTCAATAGGCTGCCAAGAAAATAACAGAGATGGCGCCTGTCTGATATTTAAGGGTAGGGAGTGTTTTGGCACAGGTGAAACGCTCTTCTTCAAGAATGCATCAAGTGTTCCCTCTCCTTCCATATCTAATCTGTAAGGTCCTTTCTCCCAGCCCTTGAACACATCTGTTCATCACATGTGACAGTATGTACAAGTTTTCCTTGCATGTGAGCCACCTGGTGCCCTCCAGATGTTTTGGACTGCAACTCCCATCAGCCCCAGCTGGCATGGTGCCTGCAAAGCCATGTGCAAAGTGCTGGACTTCTGAAATCCCTGTGGGCAAAAAAGGTCACCTGACGTCATTGTGATGTCAGGTGGTTGACAGGCGGCTCCCCTCCCCATCCCTGTCAGACTGGTCCACCAGGAGTGGAGGAAGACATTGACCAGATCCAATTCCCCACTCCTGTTCTACAGGCTTCTGAATGATATAGTAATAATGCTCTGAATTTGGCTGGGACCTATTGCACATTTCCTTGGGAGTAAGTCCCACCAAGTGTAGGAGGACTCATTTTGGAGTAAAAGTGCACAGGGTTGAATTGTACTAAAAGAGCAATGTTTGTGGAGAAACCAATGTTGCCACTCATGATTTGTACAGCACTTCTCATTTGCAACATTATTGGCAGACTATGCTAGCCTGTGAACTAGTTTCCTGTTATAGATGGACAGCAGAGGCTGTGATGCCCCTGTCACAAGGATGGACCTTGGACCTGGTGCTGATGTACCTGGGTTGAGTTGGGAACCAATTTCAAAATCCAGTATACGAAGGTGGGTTTATGGGATGGTACATGTGTTGAGGTTTCAGCTCCATCGCATCACCATTTCCCGTTTATTGAGTCCCTGCAAAAGCCTTCAATACCCCATGTCTAAGGCTCCTGGTTTTTCGTGGGCTGCCTGTCACCAGTCAGGATAGGTTTGGGACATGTTGGCACAGGTGAAATGCTCTTCTTCAAGAAGCAATGGATCCAAGAGCTACCAAAACACACTCCCCAGCCTTCTTGGACGACGTGATCAACGCTGACCCTTCTGCCGGCGAGCTAGTTTGGGGGTCTCTGTGCATGGCCTCTCCAGCTTGACGTGCTGACCTGCAGCTTTCCTTTCCTGCTGCTGTTCTGACAGTTCTTCCATGCAGCTGTTGCCCTCTGAGAGCAGGGAAGGGCTCCCTGCCTGATGGCCAGGACTGGGATTTAGCACATTGAAAACCCTTCCAGGATCCTCTCTTAAGAATTAAGAATCAAGGTCATGTGACTCCTCATCCCTCCACCCCTTTGCTAACGAAGGAATTGAAGAGAACTCGGGCAGAAAGCGGGAGCCATTAACAGGTCTGGGGGCTCGTAGGTGACCTCTGGGAGTGGGTGGGACCCATTCTAGTTTTCAACACGATGATGGGGATCTCGAACTCAGACTCCCAGCTCCGTGCCTTGCCTCCAGAACCATTGAGGGACCAGGCCTGCCAGAAGGGCTGCTGGCCAGAGGTGCCATCTAAGCCATCTAAGTAAGCCCCGTCAGCTGACTTGGTGTCTGGTCACATAACCCAGGGAGCCCTTGCTGCTCCACTTGGCTGTACGAGAGCTCAGTGCTGCACTTGCCCTTCAAACCAAGAAGTCTGTCTCCTTGATCCTGCCAGACGGAGTTGCTGCTCTTTGCCTCTTTCCCCTTCATCGACTGTTTTACCTTCCTTGGACCTGTCTGCTTTCCTCTGGTGCAGTTTCCCCTGGAACGTGGTCTTTTGGTCGGCTCTTAGGCTATGCTGCTTGCTTTTGGTTCCCCGCAGTTCAGTGACAGCTTGTGCCCTGTGTGGGGATATGACCTTGTTACCACTTGGGATGCCAGCCCTCATCCCGCAAACCTTAACACCACCAACACCTTTAATACAATACCTCAGAATTGTACCGTAAGGGGCTAGGAAGTCTCCGTGTGCTCTAGTTGTTGGCGTGTTTGGAGTTAGATGCAGGAAAGAATCCTTTTTCCTACCTGTAGCAAACCTCCGTGTGCAAGCTAGATCTGTGGAGGACAGGCCATTGGAAGGGCTTGCCTTCTGGGAAACGAGGATTGGCTGGATGGCCTCTGGGTGTGCTCAGGCAAGTGGGCCCTCCCCTCCAAATGCAGAACTCGTATTACTCATACAATACAAGGGGTCCAAGATGATGATGCACAGGCAGTTCTGTGCAAGAAGCTGGCCCACAGCAGCATGGTCACTGGGAGAGGTGCAGCGGCACACCTTCTGTCTGTCTGAGGCTCTAGGAGGAGCCGTGTTGTCGTCTGAGACGCTCAGTGCTGTTGGTGAGGCAGACAAAATATCTCATCTGAATGGACAAAAAAGGGAGGTGCTGAAACTAATAAGAGATGCCTCAACTGCTGAGTATGCTTTGGGGCAAGTAACTCACAGAGAAAGTCTGTCGTTTTCCCTCCTCCTAGATGGAGAGGCTTTGGCCTTTTTTCCGTCTCTGCAGAGTATTTTAGGGGTATCCTTGCACAAGAAGTGTGGAGAGGCTGAGTAGGCTGGCTAGATCTGGATCACGCACAGGGGTCCCTGGGCACTAGAGTGTATCGACCAGGTTGTGACTAGAGTTCAGGTCATCCCAGTCATTCTCCTTGTGTCTTGCTCTTTGAAGAGATAATTTGCTTATGAGAGGAGCCTTCTGTCTCGTCAAAATCCTGCTCCTTCAAAGAGTGACCCTCTCCCAAGCCACAGCAGGAAAGCAACCGCCCTTTCCCACTGTCTCTCCATTAGCAACTGGTATTCACTGGTACACTGCCTCTGGACATGGAGGTTTCATTTAACGTTATGGCTAATAGCCCATTGATAACCCTCCCTTCCCATGACATTGTCTAATTGCTCTTTAAAGCTATCTAAGTCTAGGGGGCATGGCTATGTCTTCAGGCAGTGAATTTTAGGATGGTGATGGGAATTTCCTGCCCTTCACCATAAAATCCCACAATTTAAAACAAAACATTTAAAACAATTTAAAACAAATTGCAATAGCAAGAATAGGATGGGTCCTAAAATCTGCCTCTATCTCAGGTGTCAAAGGCCAGGGTAAAGAGGTGTGTCTTCAGCATAGAGTGGAATCTGTAAAACGCAGGTGTCAGATGCACCTCTGTCGGGAAAGAATTCAAGCAACTTGCGTGTGAAGAAATAACTTTTGTCATTCCAACTTGGATTCTTGGCATTTGAAAGTCAGCAGGATATCCTGCTCTGAAGAAAAGTAGGCGGTGGTGAGTAAGGGCACCTTGTCGTTGTGTGATTGCCTCAGTTGTTTCATACACGAGGAAGTGGGTCCCAGTTTATGTTCCTTTGTGAATAATCCCCTTTGAAAATGGAGTGGCCTTGTGAATCCTCGTCCTCTGTTTTGCATGGCTGTCCTAGCTGACCATGCTAATCTGAATGGGAGCACTCTGGTCCTGTGGGTGTGTTTACACCGCCACACCAAAAGCTCCGAAATCTTGCTGGGTCACTCTTCTGGATACTCTTAAACATTTACAGCATCAAGAGTCAGCTGCTGGTCTTCTTTACATTAAGGGAGGGTGGTGGAAATGAATGGGGCAAAAGTTTAATCTGGGCCTCCTGATTGATGATAAAAACTTTTGGCTAATACGCTATTCCCTGGCTTTGCTTTTTAGTTCAATGAAAGCAGCTTTCCTTTTTGATGTGTGTACTATTAAAGGAACGCAGCTGACGGGAACAGCTGCTTGCCGCTCCTTTTTGGTCTGTGTCTTAGAAGGCTATCTGCAGAGCAGAATGGAAGTGCTTTATTAACGCCAAGGTTTGTTGCTTTGTTTTAGGAGGAAAACCCTCGCTTCCCTTCTTTCCCTACTTCCTTAGAGTCTCCCCATCAGAAATTGAAAAGGAAAAACAAAAATGACAATGCTATAAGGGCCTGTTTATTTGGCACAAGTCTAGGTGTGTTTTGGGAAGGTTGTGCAGAATGCAAAGTTAGCAGCTGACTCTTGGTCCAATGAAATAGTTTCTAGAGTATATATAAGGATTTATAAAGCCACATATATAAAGGCTTGAGTGCTTTCATCTTGATAGAAAGTAGTAAAGGGAAATAGAAGAACCTACAGCTTTAAGGACTGCATGTTTGAAGGCCTCTAAATAACACCCTGCCCAGAGACGTTAGGACAATGATTGAGATGGAAGTGTGCCTTTGTCTGCGCTGGTCTCAAGACTCTGGAGTGGCATCATGGAGGGAGAACAAAAGTTCGCATTGTTGCTGAAATTTTTTTGGGGGTGGTGGTGGTTTTGTAATGCCTGTTTACATAGGCTTTAAACTTCTAGGACTGTCATTACTCCGTGAGTGGCTAGCTTTCAGTTTGGGGGTGGGTGGGATTCAGGTGACTGGAGTTTAGTGGTAGCACAAATAAATTTCAAGTAAGTGAAATGTTCATCTCCTTCCAGCTTTTTCTGCTTTCATGGTTTTGGTCTAGGTGTCAGGGATGTTTAAAAAAACTGAATTCAGGGCTTGTCTTTTTACAAATTCTTTTACATCAGCTTCTGGGGGTGGGGGTGGGAATAGCAGTTTTGCATAGGGCTCTGTAAAACCAGCAGATCTCTAGTTGCTAGCATGAAATATCTAGAAGCCACAAGGTTTTTTTACATTGGAAGGTAGCACTTCCCGAGAAAGACGTAGAAGGATTCTTGCAACAAATTCCCTAGCTCTGCTTCTTGCATCTGCCATGTTTATGAAAATGTTTTGCAGATCATGTTACAAAATGTGAAATTTAGCTCCCGCCCCTGGCTTCAACAGGTTTGCATTGTTGTCCAGTGTCAGTCAGGAATTTCGTCTCCAATGTATTACATCTTAATGAGAGTGCTCACTGAAGTCCTAATTTACCTTAAATTTTGTGCTGACTGTCTGGGAAACACACACAATATTTAAAACTGCATTTCAGAAATAATTTAAAAATCTGCTTGTGATAGTCCTCCTATGTATGTTCTGGAAACAGCATGGACAGGTCCACAAGACTGAAATCCACAAGGGAGACCCATCTTCTGACACTCAAAAATTGGTTATACTAACCAGCACTGATTGGCCTTGTCATCCTATTATTTATTATTATTTATTTATTAAATTTATATTCTGCCCTTCCTCCCAGAAGGAGCCCAGGGCGGCAAACAAAAACACTAAAAGCACTTTAAAAGCAAAATACTTTAACTCATATTAAAACAAAACATCTTAAAAAGCAATTCCAACACAGACACAGACTGGGATAAGGTCTCTACTTAAAAGGCTTGTTGAAAGAGGAAGGTCTTCAGTAGGCACCGAAAAGATAACAGAGATGGCGCCTTCCTAATATTTGAAGGGAGGGAATTCCAAAGGGTCAATGCCACAACGCTAAAGGTCCACTTCCTATGTTGTGTGGAACAGACCTCCAGATAAGATGGTATCTGCAAGAGGCCCTCACCTGCAGAGCGCAGTGATCGACTGGGTATATAAGGGTAAGACGGTCTTTCAGGTATCCTGGTCCCAAGCTGTATAGGGCTTTGTACACCAATACCGGAACCTAGTGCCCTCCAGTTGTGTTGGACTACAGGGTGTTGTGCTGGCTGCTGCTCATTGGAGTTGTAGTCCAAAGCATCTGGAGGGGGCACCAGGTTGGAAAAGCCTGGCCTAGGGTTGTACTACTTTAAAAACACTGAATCAAAGTATTTCAGGATCGTTAATTAAAGTCCTGATAGGAAGCGGAAGTGGTGACTTCCCAGGCATCTGGAACAGAGGAAATGGTTCTGAGTGTTGGGGGTGTGAGGAAACAATAGCATTTCCAGCTGTAACTTTGTTGAAAGTTTCTCCCTATGGGCTAAATTACAGCTGCATTAAATGAAAAACATATTCCTAAAACAATAAGCCCCCTTGTTTTGGGGGGGAAAGGGGAGGGTTGTCTTGTTTGGAGATTCTGGACTAAACTCCTAGTCACTCAAAATTCTTAACTCTGCCAGCTTTTTTCCGGGCATAAGAACATAAGAATAGCCTGCTGGTTCAGGCCAATGACCCATTCTCTGCACTAAAATGAATAAAAATCTCCAGTAAGAATAGTGAATTATGACATGAATAAAATATGCAAATTCAGCTAATTTGCATAGCTGATGGGAATTGTAGCTCTGCAGCATCTTGCTGGCCACAGGTGAGCCACCTCCGCTTTTATTGTTTTTACTGTATTTATAATCTGGTACGAACAGTCTTATTCGTGCTCATTGTACGCTGCCTTGGAACTCAGTTGGATGAAAGGCGGTGTAGAAATTGTTTAAATGAATAAAAATGGGACTAAAGCCTATTATTATTATTATTATTATAATATCCAGCCCTTCCTCCCAGCAGGAGCCCAGGGCGGCAATTCTCCTGTAAATCTCTCTCTGGGGCTTCTGAGACTTCAGCAAGTGTTACCCACATGCTTTGATGCCTACCGTGCAATCATAATGAGAGATAGAAACTTGTTTGAAAATAAAATGTAAACTGGAAGATGGATTCTACAGTTAATGCCATGTTTTTCACTCCTGCAGAACTGAAGCACACAAATGGCCCAGACTGTAGTTGTGTAATTTACCAACAATTTTATTTATTAAAGTAAAGCACGTGGCAAACTAAGACCATGGATCTTAGAACTGGGCTGCCTTATATTTTCCTTCCTCTGTGTTACTGATGCAGAAGGTAAAAACAAAGAACACTGAGTTGGAACTTGGATCAATTCCATATTTTCTCATGAAGTAAACACCCCCTCTTCATTTTTCTTACAATCATACAGAACAAACATTGGAATACCTGAGTGACAGGCATGTTGAACAGGTGCTGATAAACATATTTCCATCCCCCTACCCTCCAATATGCTATTTATTTCTTTAACTGCTTTTGTGCAATAAAGCTTTTGCAATTGAGGATATAGCTTCATCTTGGCAATATATTGTTGAAAGCCAAACATGTCTAATTCCATAGCTGGGGGACTTGCATGCAGAGACAAAGGGGTTCTGTTTGTAAATAGGCCTGTTGCAGACAAGCAAACTTTGCAAAGTGGCATCTTTTGTTGAGCACCTGTAACCTTCCAGAGCCCTCTGTTTTGGGGCATACAAGTACCTACACTGCAGAACAGAAGATGTTTAGTGCAGGGGGGCTGTCAGGGAGGATTAAGGTTTTCAGGCTGGCCAACCCCCCCCTCTCCTTGAGAGGCGAGTACATCCACTTGGTTTTGAGGTGTTTGCCTCTTTGTACTTATGTTTGGCTGTTATTGTGCTGGCTGGCAGGCCAGTCAACAAGTGTCTAATTCCCTCTACAGGTGTGGAGAGACAAGAGGAGGCAACATTTCCCTCTTTTTTTGATGGCTGCCTGCTTTTATTTATGATAGATAGATATATATATAGAGAGAGAGAGACAGAGACAGAGACAGAGAGAGACACAGAGAGAGACCGCTCCATAGCTGAAGGTCTCAGGGCGGTTTGCAACAATTAAAAATATTAAAAACAAGTATACAAATTTAAACCATTAAAACCCATAAAAACAGATAAGCAAGTTAAAAACACATGTTATTCAAATGCTGTTAAAATGCCTGGGAGAAGAGGAAAGTCCTGACCTGTCGCTGAAAAGATAAGTGTTGGTGCCACGCACACCTTGTCAGGCAGGTCATTCCATAATTTGGGGGCCACCACTCCCTTGTTGCCAGCCTCCCAGCTTCCCTCGGAGTAGACACCTGGAGGAGAGCCTTTGATCTTGAATGTAGTGAACGGATGGATTCATGTTGGGAGAGGCGTTCCATCAGGTATTGTGGTCCCAAGCCGTGTAAGGCTTTATAGGTTAAAACCAGCATCTTGAATCGAGTTCGGAAACATACAGGCAGCCAGTGCAAGCGGGCCAGAATTGGTTTTATATGTTCGGACCGTCTGGTCCCTGTTACCAATCTGGCCGCTGCATTTTGCACCAGCTGCAGTTTCCGAACTGTCTTCAAAGGCAGCCCCAGCGCATTGCATAGAAGGAAACAGGTACCCTGTTATCTGAGGGGTCTTCGTTTTTAGTTTGCCCTTCTGGAAGGAGAGGTCTGTCAACAGGTATTAGCTAATTGGAGCCTTCACGTTCAGGGAAATTATGCCACAGAACACCAGTTTGGGAGGGCCCCAGCAGGAGGAGGGGGCTCCTGTTCTTGTGCTTTGTTTGGGGGCTTCCCGGAGGCAACTTAGGAATGTAGGAACCTTCCTTATACAAAGTCAAAGCAACGGTCCACCTCGGCCAGTATCATCTGCCCTGAGTGGCAGCAGCTCCCAGGGTTTCAGGTGGGGGTCTCTCCCAGCCATACCTGTGCACAGGCTTAGTATAACTTAATTGTGTCCCATTTTTCTGGCAGGTGCCATGATGAAAACAGATAATTACCACTTCGAATCCTGCTTCTAGTATAATGAGCTTGGCATGCTCTCATGCAAACGTTTCCTGCCCTTTATAAGATCTTAATCGCTTGGTAGTATTAAAAGCTGATCATCTTTATGCTTTCCAAAAAACAAAAGAGACGTTCTCTTAAGCTGGTGTTCTCTCCAGCTAACGGGAGTTTAAAAATGCAAATAGGATATCCCCCCCCAATCTTTTTGCCAAACTGAGGAGATTAGGAGTTTATATATCAAGAATGGTTAATCGGGCACCTGGGAATCTTCAAATCTAGAGCTGAGTTAAAACAAAACAAAATGCTTGGCCTTGAATGCCTTTTCAGCTCTAACAAGGAGGGCCGGCTCTCAGACTTCATTAAACCACGTTATCTCCTGGTGCATTTAGTGAGCATACAGATAGAGTGGGAAGAACTGTCACTTTTTCCAGGGTATTCAAACATTTTTATCAGGACTAAACTTCTCACCTCTCTCTCCTTAGGCAAAATGTTCTGTTTCATTGTTGACAGCCCAGAATCTCAAGCAGCTCCCCCATAGTCTTTTGGCAACTAGCTGTGTAGGTTAGTGCCAATATTCTTGGAAATTGTGGATAATTAATTGGGGTGCTTAAAGGCACACTGAAGTTGACCAGAATGCTTCTCTCTCTGTGTCTGTGTCTGTCTGTCTGTGCAGACTATAGTGTTGATCAGCAAAACATGCTTTTTGGGGTTGGCATTAATCTAATGTTTCATGCTCTATTCTTCTAAAGAAGGGTGGATCCAAGTTTCCCCAGTTCAGCACATTTTAAATACTTCTATACTGGGATACTGGAAGCAGTTCTTGGATAGGGCATTGGTGTATGTTATTTGTACCAAGTTGTATGTCTTTTTTGGTAGGCCAGGGTTACAACATTCAATGGAAATTTTCACCCTAACTGCTGATTCCTTGGCGGGGGAGGGCAGGATGGATGGATGGATTGATAGATAAGGCATTTAGTTTTTATATCTCTGTTACAGTAAAAGCCTTTCGGTAAATACTAACCTGATTTAAGATGGCATCTATACTTTGGAATCTTTTAAATTCTGTTATCATATATACTGAATTGAGGATCCTCTGTCAAACACATAGAGTTCTTCATGCAAAGAGTTCTTCCCCCCCCCCAATAGTTCCTATATATATATTTTGTTTGTCAACACAATACCCCAGGGTGCACATGTGCCCACAGGGTCCCCTCCTCTTGCTGAAATTAGGCTTGAATTAGCATACTATTGTAGACAATTAAATAGGTTGTAGTATGTGTTTGGCTCTGGTTTGCATATCTGCTCATGAGCCCAAAAAAGGTTGGTGATCTCTGGTTCAAGTGATCCGAAGGCAGTTCATTTCCATTTCTGAGGCACAAGTAGTGCCTAAAGGGAGAACTAGGATACAGTGGAGCAGCTTGACCAATTGATTTGTGACTTCGGTTCCACCTGATGAGGTGTAGCAATAATCAGGGCGGAGTACTGACTATTAAGGGATCTTGCAGGTAGGTCTTAGAAAACCGGCTTTCGTCCCATTGCACGGAATGGAGGCTGGTTAGTTAATTATTATATGGGCTGCTGGTTGACCAATGGGGCTGGGGTTGGGGGGAGACTTCCTTCCAGTGTAAATAACTGGTTTTTAAAAAAAGAGATTGCTGACATGAGCCAAGTCATCTGAGGACAGAAATGTGCTGCAGGCTCCCCTCTATGGGAGGGATATAAAAGTGCCTTACTGTGATTTTGAAGGATATTCATTGCTCATTATGTAAAGAACAATCTCCATAAGGGAGGCTGGAATTCGGCAGACAGGCAAGAGACTGCAGCTCGCCTCTTCCCTCCCCTCCGCACCCTTTGCTCTTGAAATAGATTGAACTATGATGACCTGAGATTTTTGAGTTGGAGTGGGGTGTGTGATTATTTTTTTTAAATATTTGGTCCCTGCTTCATCTACAGTGTTTTGAGCTTTCTTGGAATAGCAGCAAATGAAGGAGGGCTGTTGGCCCTGTCAGTTGCAGTGTGTGTGCGCAGATCACACACCCTGACATCTCCAATTAAATACCTTGGGTAGTAGCTCTAGGGGAGATCTTAGCCACTCAGAATGGACGATGGGCTAGCTGAATCAGTGGCCTGACTTAGTATCTGGTAGCCTCCATATGCTCACAGAGAAGCCTGAAGCCAGGTGATGCAGAACTTGTGTTTTTGATGTCTCTGTCACACATGCCGTCAGAGACCACTTTCATGTATAATAAAAGAGCCATGGGGTAGCAGAGGAGGGCAGAGTGGTCTTCAGTAGCCAAACGTTATGAATATGGCACAGTAGATCATGTATTACTTCATAGGGTTGATATTGGGGACTACTGGGACTGGCAAGCCTGTACAGACATTGGGGTTTAGTCCAGGCCCCAGAGGATGCTGTCCTGTCTCTCTCACTGGAATAATCTAGGAAACTCATCTGCATACTCTGTTTTCATCCAGCCTATGAATATCTGTGACTACCTAATAAGCAAGCATCATGGATTTTCTGTCTCATGGAAAAATACTCGCCTGTTCTAATTCTTGCTTTTGGGAAATTCTGGCACTTCAGTCCAGTACAGGTGTAATTCTTCCTGATCACGGTGAGATTTCATATGCACCAGGTTTTTGTTTTGCAGAAAAAGGGTCTCACTTGACTTCCTTGCACGTGTGCAGAGAGAAACAAATGGAAATCAGTGCATTTCACAGTTGCTCCTCTCGTATGTAAGCAGATAAAATATTGCATTGCAAAAGGCAATCGCTGCAGAAAAAGGTTTGGTTTCAGCATCAGTCATTGTTTTAGAGCAGTCGTCACCAACCTGGTGACCCCCCCAGCAGTTTTGGACTACAGCAGCCCAAGTCTGCATAGCAGTGTTGGCTTGGGCTGATGGGAGTTGTAGTCCAAAACAGATGGAGGGCACCAGGTTAGCAAAGGCTGTGTTAGAGATTATAGCAGCCTATTAAGGTGCACCTTGCTCTTTTTAGGTCAGGAAATACCTGAATTACTGTAATTTGAATCACCACTGTTCTGAATTCCATTGGCTCAGCCTGTTGATCCTTTTCATTGATACTTTTCAGAACAATTATTTTTTTTGGGGGGGAGAGAGGGCATCTTCTCCAGAATCTCCCAAAGAACTTCATTGTGGTAGACAAAACGATCTAATCGCCCCTTTCCTCCTCACTCCCTTCTTCTTCCCTAGTTTTTAGCTTGCAAAGCTGCTGAGCCATGGCTGACTTGGACCACAGTCTGAGTCTGGTGGATGCCCTGACGGAGCCCCAGCCGCAGATCGAGGAGGAAGTGAAACGGGATTTCATCGCCACCCTGGAAGCAGAGAAATTTGACGATACGGTTGGAGAAACGGTTGGCAAAACGGACTATGTCCCTCTTCTAGATGATGACGACCCAAAGTCTGGGAACCAGGAAGTGAAAACCAAACCCCATGCGGACAACGTTCCTGTGGAGCGTAAGTGTCTCAAGCACAGCTCTGATCGACCTGGGAGGTGGGAGTGGAGGCTCTCTAATTAACAGAAGGGCCCTGCAGCCAACAGCGCTATGCCTCTAACGTCCTGGAAAAGCTGGGAAGGGCACGGCACTTCTGCACTAGCATCCAGTGAGTGTGTGTGTGGGGGGCTCCTTTTGTCTCCCCCCTCCGCCCCATATCTTCTGTTGCTCAGGAAAGCAGGGCATGATGAAGGTGAGAAGAGATTGGGCAGGTGTGAAGGAGGCAATGTATTTGGTTGGCCCGCGTGATTGTGGTTTCTTTTCTATTTTTCCCCTGGGGGGTGCACACCACCCAGCGACAAAATATGGGCTAGGCATTTCCAAATGCTGCAAAATGGGAGGGTGGAAGGAGAGGTGGGGGGCAGCCTTTTGGGGATTTGTCACAACATAGGTTTATGTCCTCAATCCTGGGAGTCCTACAACTGGGGTGGGCTGTCATTATATTCTGTCCAGGTTAGCATGGCACCTCAGGGTGACCTAGATAGTGATGCAGGGAGATCATGGACATGCTGAACAGATTAAAAAAAAGAATCCCAAGGAGATGGCTGAACTACTTGGTTTCCTAGGAAGGTTGGGGAATTCTGGGGTTAAGCTTGCTTTGGATCAGCAGTCTTCAAGCACGACAGATGCTCGTGTGAAGATAATCTTGTATCACAGCCCGTTCTTTGAAAGGAATGCGTTAAGCAGCCTCCTCTCCCCATCCTTCGCAAGCCCTCTTTTCACTGCACCGCCTCCCTCTCCTGCCTTGCCTCTCCAGCCCTGCCCTTTCCCCTTCCTCCCATATGCCAGGTGGTGTCATCCAAGATCTGCTTCCTCTCTCTTCATGTTGCTAAAACAGTTTGGGCATCTTCCTGTCATTGCCTGTTGTCTAGACTGTCACTGTCCCAGAGCTTGGAAAAGTTACTTTTAAAAACTACAACTCCCACCAGCCCCAGCCAGCATGGCCACTGGATTGGGCTGATGGGAGTTGTAGTTCAAAAAAAGTAACTTGTCCAAGCTCTGCTTTTTCCTGTGTGGCTTCCCCTCTCCCAGTCAATGGAGGATGCATTTTGCCGAACTCTTTTCTCTCCTGTGTGTGTCCCCTTCTCTTTCCTCCCCCCCACTGCTCTTTATGTTCTCAAACCAAGTCCCCAGCATGCTTCACATCTGCCCTCCCAACCGGGTTCTTCCAGGTGTTCTGGATGACAATTCCTATCAGCCCCAGCCAGTGTGGGTTTGTTTGATAGGAATGGGAGTCCAAGACATTGGAGGGCGCCAGCTTGGGGAAAGGCCTCTGTACACCACCTTTCACCTTAAGTCTTGCCCCCTCGCATTGCTTTGATCCACTCTGTGCAAACTTACTGGCTTCCACAAATGCAAAACACAAAAAGTTTCACAAATCCTATGCCTATCCCTTATTTTACTTCCTCCTTTCCTAATTTTGTGCAAGCAAATAATAATCCCTGACTTCCCTGTGTAATGTTTCCGATGTCTGGAACTGCTTCCCTCTTTTTGACTTATGCAGTAACGCTCATGGCTCTGCTTTTAGACAATCCTTATTTATATAACCTTTCTTTAAAAGTAAACGTACCTCTTATGTCAGGATGTATAATTGGTCTCTTCTGTCTCACCCGAAAGTACATGACTTGTATAGCTTGTGAGGAAAATGCCTAATATTAGCTCCCCACACCAAAACAGATTGGTGAGCCCTCAGACAGGAGGTGCCATGAGGACCTACAAGGGAAGCAGAAATATTGCAGGCTGCGTATCAAAGCTCTTGCTTTGGTCTCTGTCTCTCCGAAGGCACTCCACTGCTAAAGTTTATATTTTGTTCCTGCCATCTGCCTGCTTGTGTCTGTCAGGTTAGAATATTATCAATTTGTTGGGCTGAAATTGCTTGTCACTCCAGACACATTTGGGGTATAGGACAGGAGGTGAGGTGAAGGGCCTCGGGTGAGAGGCTCATCAGACAAAATACATATTTAGGCCATGAAGATTGGAATACTCTTTTGTTTTACATGTTCACTTGGGCTGTTTTTGCAGACAGAAGGCAGGTGTGGGTGCTTAACAATAATAGATTTTTATACAGTGTTTTATAGTTCTTCAAATGTGCAGTCCTTACAACAGCCCTGCAAGGTAGGTCAGTACTATTATCCCCCATGTTACAGGCTGGTGGTGGTGGTGGTAGTGGGGTGAATGGCATGCCTAAGGCCAACTTGTGAGTTCATGGCGAAGGTGAGGTTTGAACTGGAGGTTTCCTGGTTCACGGCTCTGTCTCTGAATCATAGAATAGTAGAGTTGGAAGGAGCCTGTAAGGCCATCAAGTCCAACCCCTCTGTTGTTGCTCTGCCACACTAACCCAAGTTCTTGTTAGTTTTCAGGCCACATAATTTTTGTCTATCTGTCCAATACGGAACAATGGAATATGATTTAGAGAAAAAAATAAACTTGAATGGGCTGAACCAATATATTGACTAATATATTGTTCTACTGTGTAGCTGAGCCCAGTCAACATATTCTAAATGTATAGAGGGTTTGCCTTAGTAATATATGACAGAGGCATAAAACGGGCTGTTTTGCATTGCTTTCACTTCCTTGGCACACTTGGGGTTTCTCTCATGCTTTAGTTGTCTGTGTGCACATGGCATTTGGGGAAAAAATTTCCAAAGGGTATTTTGGGATCTTTAAGCTGCTGGATCCTTGACATCCACCCTGCCCCCAGCCATCAGAGGTACGCTCAGCAGGCGATACACGTTTTGCTCATTGCCTTGGAAAGGTTCAGGGGATAGCCTTGGGTTGATAGGATACAGTATTGTGAGGCCTGGAAGGAACTTCCAACCAAAGTGAGATTATCTGGTCACTCTGGGGAAGAACTGTGTTGTGCCCTTGGCACGCCTGCTTCAGCCTTCTGGATTGTCTTACTACTCGATATCGAATGCTTTAGGAGATTTATCCTCTTGGATAAAGAGGCGGCAGTGGATCAACCTGAGGGGTCGAGCGTGAGGGATCCTGGATAGGGCAGGGGTTGGACTGGGGTGACTTCACTTCTAGTCCAGCTTTTTCTGGAATTTTTGGGGCATTGCATGTACTTTGCACCCTTCCTTATTACTCAGTTATTACTGGGCTCTTGCCGGGAGGAAGGGCGGGATGTAAATCAAATAATAAATAAGTTCCCCCTTTCCTGAGGCAAAATGAGATCAGTCCTGGAGAAGAAAACAAAAAACATCCATGGGGGTAACTATTTCACTAGGGTTTTTTTGCCCCTGGACAGTGCCTTAATAAGACGCCTCTTTTTCTGTCAGACTTATGACAGGGCAGATCTGTGTGAAAATACTTACTGAATGGACCCAACAGATGTGTTCTCTTTGGTAAGACTACCAAGTCTTTTGAGGGGAGAAGGTGTTGCTGTCCACTCCTTGCACGCGACTAGGTCTCCTCCAGAGATTTGGCCGCCGCCTCCTCCTCCTCCTCTGGGAATATAAACTATGTTATAATTTTTTTCATGGTGAATCGGATTACCTATAACTGGGTTGGAGAACTCTTAGCCCACGTATGGTCCGCCACCTAATTCCCTGGATCCCCCAACATCAGAGCCCCCTCTTAACCATCTGGGCTGGGGTGAGAAGGAACCATAGAGAGGGGGAGGGTGGAGAATGGGGCAAAGCTGAGCTATGCCAGGAGAGAGGTGCACATGTGTGCATGGGCGGGGTGAAAGGTGGTGAGGCAAAATGGCCCCATTACCTTGTGGGAGCTGGTGGAGCTGGTTGAGAAGGAAGGAGAATGTGTACCTGGGAAAGGGGAGGAGCATATTCTGATGGAGGCTGGCTGCCTCTTGAGGAAAGGGATGTTTCTGAGGGGCATCTATTTTCCTGATTGGAAGAAGGGAGGGTTGCCCTGAGTTTGGGGGCTGGAAGGGATCAGCTTTCTGGGAAGCAGGAAAGGGCTGCCAGAGAGAGAGAGAGATTGGGGGGTGGTTCCGCCTACTGTTGGCTCTGGACCTGCCTGCTGCTAGCGTGGGAACCCCTGTGCCCTGTATTCATATTACACTGATGGTAAGAGTGATACAGAGACCCAGTGTGGCATAGTGGTTAAGGTGTTGGACTCCGACCTGGGAGACCAAGGTTTGAATCCCCACACAGCCATGAAGCTCACTGGGTGACCTTGGGCCAGTCACTGCTTCTCAGCCTCAGAGGGAGGCAATGGGAAACCCCCTCTGAATACCCCTTAACATGAAAAGCCTATTTGTAGGGTCGCCATAAGTCGGAATCGACTTGAAGGCAGTCCATTTCCATTTCTAAGAGTGATACAGTGTTGGCTTCCAGAGCCTATTTTAAGCTTGCAATCTTTGTGTGCCCTTGTGGTAGATCTGGCAAGATGGGAAGCTCTTCTCCCCCCCCCTTTATTAACTGATGGGGGGCTGAGTGGCTCGTTGGGGAACACTGCCCATGGCTACCCAGTAATTCTCTGGAAGAGGCAGCACTTGAACTCAGGAATCCTTAGTAAGAGCCCCTTGGCATGTTATGGCAGCATCCTTGAAGCGCGTCTCCAGCTGCTGCTGCTTTGGCACAGGAAGGTGGCGTCATGGTTCCACCTTAAAAGCAGCAGTCACGCAGCACAGAAGAAAACAGTGCTGGGAGAGCTCCTGCTTTGCACGCGGAAGCGATTCGGGTCCCTTCCTTGGCATCTCCACTTAAAGGATCTCTGGTGGCCGGTCTGGGCGAAGACCCCGGTTTGTGACCTTGGAGAGCCCTTTCCAACTAGAGCAGGTGGCTCTGGCTAGATGGACCTGTGGCCTGACTCCTACGGGGCAGCTGGGTGCATGGCTAGAGATTCGTATACAGTCACTTCTCTAATCATTTGTGCAGATTGCAGTGATGTGATGGTGTTGGTTTGCTGCCTCAGTCTCAGCAAAGCAGAACCAGGCTTCTGAGGCAGTTGAATACCAGGGTTCACCTGAAGGATCATCACCTCTGGGGAGAAATGCTCATGCATGCATCTCCTTCAGGCTTCCTGCATTCAGGCCGGACAGGGCTGTAAATATCCCTTCAAGATCCGACTCTATAGCTGACTACAATCCTTCAGCCAGATTAGGTGAGGCTTAAGAAGCAGTCAGATGGAGCCGCACCTGGACCCATGTGGATGGCGAGGATATGGAGGGGTGTGGCTTAGAGGCAAAGGTGTGAATTACAGGATAAATCCGTCAGGGATCTGTCTTGCACAAAAGCTTTTTGACCTCCCCATTAAGGCTTCATTTGGATGGCATTTTTTTCTCCCACAGGGATAACAACCACCAGCAAATGGGTCTCACTAAGTGGCTGAAGATCATAATTTGACAAGTACTTGCTAATCCTCTTACTCCAAACTTTGAAAGGGCAACAAGGAATCAATCCACACCCCACTGAAGATAACTATTTGAACTCGTGCACTGACCAGATAAAATAAGGCATTTGTTGCTGAGGGATATCAAGTTTATTGCAAAGTGAGGGGGAATCAATGAGAAGAAATTACAATCCGTAATATTCCCTCCCACCCAAACAAAAAACCAACTGGAGTTGCAGCTTTTGCAGCTGAACATTCCTTACTCCTAAGCAGGAAGTTTATCCTTTCTTCTAACACACTTTTGTTAGAGTCTCATTTTGTATGAACGTCTGTATTCCAAATGTCTAACCAGCCTTTCCCAACCAGTGTGCCTCCAGATGTTGTTGGACCACAACTCACATCCCCCTCAGCCAGCATTGCCAATGGTCAAGAAAGATGGGAATTGTGGTCCAACAACATCTGGAGGCACACTGGTTGGGAAAGGCTAAGCATACTTGGTTTCGATAATTAATGCTCTCTCCAGTGCCCAGCAGAGGGTGCTGACAGTATTCTGTTGGTGGACTCAAATTGCAGCACATCAATGCCAGACGTGTCCACATCCCCATAGCAGAGAAACAGCAACAAAACTCAGAAGAGACTGGAAGAATGAGGGTAAACAGCTAAAATGCCTCCCTAGGTCTTTCCTTCCCATTTCCACATGTGGTAATAATGAATTTTGTGCAACCAGCAGGTAGTTGTCTCCCAGCTCTTGGGGCTGACAGTTGGTAGAAAGAAGCATTCTTACGCTTAAGATGAATGTTGATTGGTGTGTGTGTGTGTGTGTGTGTGTTTAACAAAGCACCCTTTAACCTCATTTTCATGGATATCTCAAAGCAGGTTTTGGGAAAGAACCTGGTGCTTTAGGTTGTGCTAATGGATGAGACTGAAATCAGTAAACCCTCTGCTGCTTCCCAGCGATTGGTAGTTCAAAGACATGCTGCCTCTATTCTTGAATGTAGCATATAGCCATCATTACTAGCAGCCGTCCATTGCCTAATCTCCCATGAGTGTGTCTAATCCCCTTTTAAAAGCATCTATAAGAACACAAGAGGTCCATTGGTTACATAGAAGTTGCTTGGTCCAGGCCAGATCTTTGATCCTTGCCGCTCAGTATTGCCGACGCCAGCCTTAGTCCAATCTGGTTGGGGCTGTTGGGAGTTGTAGTCCAAAACATCTGGAGGGCTCCTGATTGGACTGTTCTGCACTGTCTGCCCAGGAATGAAACCTTGGGGTCATAGTGGATAGCTTGATGAAGTTGTCGGCCCAGTGAGTGGCAGCTGTGAAAAAGGCTAATTCCATGCTAGGGATCATTAGGAAAGGTATTGAAAATAAAACTGCAGATATCATAATGCTGTTGTATAAATCTATGGTGCGGCCGCATTTGGAATACTGTGTACGTTTCTGGTTGCCTCACCTCAAAAAGGATATTGTAGAGCTGGAAAAGGTTCAGAAAAGGATAACCAAAATGATCAGGGGGATGGAGTAACTCCTCTATGAGGAAAGGCTGCAGCATTTGGGGTGTAGAAGTGTATAAAATTATGCATGGCATGGAGAAAGTGGATAGAGAAAAGTTTTTCTTCCTCTCTCATAACACCAGAACTGGTGGACATCCAATGAAGCTGAATGCTGGAAGATTCAGGACAGACAAAAGGAAGTACTTAATATTCACACAGGGCATAGTTAAACGATGGAATTTACTCCCACAAGAGGCAGTGACGGCCACCAACTTGGATGGCTTTCAAAGAGACATATTCATGGAGGATATCAGTGGCTACTAGCCATGATAGCTACTATGCTCTGCCTCCATGGTCAGAGGCAATGTTCATCAGCTCTACAGCTGATCCCTGGCGTTGGAATAGGACTGCTGGTGCTAAGGCGTGGCTTTCTGTTTTTGAAAGCCTGATCAGCAGTTGTTGGGCCAGAGGACTGAGGGATGCAGCGTTGTTCTCAAGTGACAGAGTCTTTCCTCAGAGGGCTGGCTGCAGCAAGGCAGCTCCGTAATTCCGTTGCGTCTTGGGCAGTTTCTTTTGCAGTGGTAAGAGACAGAACAGTGAGCTGGCTGAACCATCTGTCTGGTCCCCTTTGGCTGCCTTTATTGCCATGTTCTCAGGCCCAAAATCATGTAGCTGCAGGTATCTGAGGCATGCCTGGGGTGGGGAAGTGATTAGGCTTAATATATTGGCTCCATCCTCCTGCTTCGGGATTGTCTGTTTTAGGGCATGCTGCTCTAAGGGTTTTATATATATATACACAAAACAATCCTTTGATTCTTTAGCCAGATGCAAGTAGTATCTAATAATTTGGATCAGGATTACAGACTTTGGACATCTCGGCTTATTTTACATTCTTATAAATTAGTGTTTTTTAAAAGTAAAATAAAGGTTTTATTTGAATGGGGTGTGTGTATGTGCTGAGAGAGGAAGGAAGCTAAAACTTTAAACCGTAGTGAAACGTACCTGGAGCTGCAGAAATGGACAGCTAACTCCTGCTCAAACACTGGAAAGTTACGGCCGGGAAGAGCTGCAGGCAGCTGTGCTGGGGCACATCTGGCATGGATGGTGGTAATGTCCCAGTTGATTTCCATTTATCCAGCGCATCTGTTTCAAGAGCCGAATCCTTTCGTGTGGGGAGCCTCAGCTACTCTTCACTAGCTTGAGGGGGAAGTGTAATGGAGAGGATAGAGGGGAAGCCCTGTGTCTATCTGGGAGATGGGAATCTTGGGTCTGTTTCTTATTTAGCCCTTGTCTGTGCAGCAAAGGCTGCTTTTTGAAAAAAGTTGGGCCTTTTGATGGGCCTTTCTCAGCTCCGCTTACAGTTAAGCTGTTTCGATTTATACATCCCTATTCCAGATGCTGGTGTGCAGGAAGAAATCTTCTGTCCTACTGGAACAGCTAGATTAAATCTTCACAAACCCTGTTTTCTCTCTGTGGATGTGTCTGTTTGAAAGTCTAATTTATGCAAATCTAACTTAAAAAAAAAACCTTTTAAAGATTAGTGCAGAAATTTGCTGTAGCTCCAGTGGTGAGCTCGTTGTTGTACGTTTGTACTGCTTAATGTCCCTGGAGGTAAGGACTGCTAGAATATGACCTCAACACGTTTTGCAAAAGCCGCTGTTGGAGCCACCTGAGAACACTTGAGGTGATAGCCTCTTATCAGAAACAGCAGCTCTTTTAACACACTGGCAGCCTTTTTGGGACCATTTTGAGAGGCAGCTGAATAAGGTCACCTTCCAAAAGGTGCTTATCAAATTTCTCTCCATTGAGTTTCCTTTGTCAGGCATCTACACCTGCCTGGCACCACACTGCCACCTGCTCCTTAGCTTGGTAGGCAGAGCTGTGCCAAGATACGCATGTTGCATATGTGCGAGAGTGGCACACACTCACTCTTTGGTCTTGTGGAACTCTTGTGGGAAGATCAGCCACCAGTGAAGTGGTAGCGGTAATGACGAACTTTGCTTCCATTTTGGTTTGGGGTTTATCCAAATTTGCGGAGGTGGGAGGAAGCAGCTGAAATGAACATTTGTTCTGGCTTCTGGTTTATTTCTGTGCATATTTAAAATGCTGGTGTAGTTGTTGTTATCAATAATAATGATAATAATTTATTACCTGCCCTTCAGCAATAGGTCCTAGGGCAGGTCACAACAATATAAAATACATTATTAAAAACAGTTTAAAACAAAGGGTCCTAAAAATATCTGTCTCAAGTGTCAAGGTTGAAGAGGTGCATCATCAGCATACAACGAAAGCTATGTAGTGATGTTGCCAGGTGTACCTCTCTGGGTGAGGGAATTTCACAACTTAGGGACTGCCACAGATAATGCCCTCTCCTGGGCCACTGCCACCCTTGAACTTCTGAGGGTGGTGGAACTACCAAGGGGACCCCTTCTGCCAATCCTAACACCCAAGAGGGTCTGTTGGGAAGGAGGCAATTTTTCAGGTATTTGGGCCCATTTAGGGCTTTAAACACTAACACTGTGTTTTGCTTTTTTGGTTGTATTTTAAATTGTTTTTGTTCATTTTAAATGGTAAGTTTCTTAATGGATTCTGAAATCTACATCCTGTCTACGCTTACCATTAAAAATAAATGTTTTTAATTTCAGTTTTGTAATGAGAATAAATAAAAGAGCAGAACTGATACAACAGTACAGAGCAGTCATACAAGTTCATGTGTTACTTGCCTTTGGCAAATATTGTGTTGCTGTTTGTTGCATTGTTTTATCTTTTTGCTTTATTGGGTTAAGGTTATTTTAATCTATGTATTTTTACCGTTAAAAATGAATTGCAAGCCACTTGAAGGCCGGTCGTAATGCAGAGGTGCAATAAACTTTTTAAAATGAGTAAATTTAGTGTCATAGGCCACTAAGAACGTGCTGTACGCTGCCCCTTGCTCCTCCCCTGTAAACCCCATGGGCATCTAGTCTGTCCCTATGGAGCGGGGAGCCAGAACACTGTGCTTTTCTGGCTACTGAAAATGATGGCCAGCTACTAAACCCAGGTGAAATTTGTGGAGAATCCACCCTTACAGGAAAGGACAGCTAAAGAAGGTTTTGCAATCTGAATGTTAAAGACTGAAAAGAATAAAAATGAAGCTGACAATTTCATGTCAATTGATAAGGCTGTATCTGTCTTCTAGGTATGTCGGCAACTGGACCGGCAGCCGTGGTCGAGAATGGCGATCATGGGATAGAAAGCTCCAAGAAGGGTATGATTTTAATGGCCCCTATTTAGTACACCAACAACCTTTAGTATGAACAAATATCTTATAAAATGTATTTCATGATAAACCCAACAAGCAATAAACATTTACATTATATCCCAAAGCTTAAATACATTTCTGGACCTATGAAGTACATGAACCAAATCTTGCACAGATGCCAATGTTGCCCATACATGCACAAGTGAATGTAGCACACCTGCCACACAGTCCAAAAGATGTTATCAAGGTAGTCCAGATGTATACAGTATATCCTGATGATGCCAGATAAGTCTTGGCGTTTACAACCTTCTTCAATGGCATATATTCAAAAGAAACAATACCTTCTGCATGGGCTCAGAGGGCAGTGGGAAATACATTGATGTTGCAGTAGCTTCTTCAGTCGGCACAGTGAGATGATCTGTATCTCCAAAGCTGTGGCGGCCTGCAAGAGACCAATTACACACAGTCTCAAACCTTGTTTGCCTAAATATTTCCTCTGACGACTGTAGCTCCTATTTTTAGGAATAGAGTGAGATAGACCTTATGCATTAGTTATAAAACACAGTTCACTTTAGACCTTGTTTTTGTGCTTTTGTTTAGTACTCAGGGAAGAGGGTCTCTTTGGGGGTGGGGTGGGTCCTTTTCTCCTAGTCATTGCCCAGAGACCTAAGACAAGGATTTTTTTTAGTACTGCAATATGACTTTCCAGGAGCTCGTTACTTGATATAACTTTTTTCCTTTCCTGATAGAGTCTTACTCTGCAAGATGTTGTGTTTATCTTGTCCGGTTGCCAGCCTTTTGTGAAAGACTTTGCTGACCACCCTAGCCCCCTCTGTCCAGGAAGCACCTCCGCTGCTCTCCCCACCCCTGTCTCAGAGCACCTGCCGTAAATCGGTTTAGGAAATGGAAGTGAGCATGAAGACATTTGCCGGAGGCATCTTGCTGGCCTCGCTGCCTCTGATCGCTGAGAGGCCAAGAGTGTTGGGCTAAAGCTGACTTCTTGTGCCCCGTTAAGAAGGATGTTTTTAAACATAGCTCAGGTTGAACTCAGGATTGTTCCTTATCATTCACATAGATCCGCTTCCCGCCACCTGCACATTCAGGAGAATGTGCTTGTGAAGATCTATTTTAGAAATAAGAGCTAATGCTGTTCACCTGGGTTGATTATGGACTAAAGAAGCTCTCCCCCTGCTTGTGATCTGGAAGAGGAGTATGCAGCCAGCATATATATCAGTAGTGCCCTTTTTAACATTCTAGACATAATTAATTTGTCCAGTGGATTTTTTTTTTTAAAGGATTGATTTATTCTACTAAATTTATGCTGCCTTTCAGGGGAAAGCCCTGTCAAGGCAAGTCACAAAATAAAAGCAGCTGTTTAAGACTGTGTTAGGCCCAGCTGATCCCAAGCATGAACTCCTGCATTAGAACACAAGTATTTGCTGGTTCCGATTAAGAACCATATGACAATGCTGGTTGGAGCTGATGGGAGTTGAAGTCCATCGTCATCTGGTGGGCACCATATTGGCTACCTCTAGTTAAACAGTCTTTCAAGAATCCCAGCAAGCAGAAGATCAGTAGTAATGGTCACCCCTTAGGATGGAGGATAAGGCTATCAATGGCTACTAGCCATGATGGCTGTGCTCTGCCACCCTAGTCAGAGGCAACATGCTTCTGAAAACCAGTTGCCGGAAGCCTCAGGAGGGGAGAGTGTTCTTGCACTCGGGTCCTGCTTGCGGGCTTCCCCCAGGCACCTGGTTGGCCACTGTGAGAACAGGATGCTGGACTAGATGGGCCACTGGCCTGATCCAGCAGGCTCTTCTGATGTTCTTAGATCAGTAGTAATGGTCACCCCTTAGGATGGAGGATAAAGGCTATCAATGGCTGCCAGCCACGATAGCCATGCTTCTACCTCCCGTGTCAAAGAAAGTATGCCTCAATATCAGTTGCTGGGAATCGCAAATATGGAGAGTGATGATCCGCTCAGGGTCTACTTTTGGACTCTCCATAGGTTTCCACTATTAACTGCCCAGAGTAGTAACTTCCTTCTAAAATAGTCATATTTCTTGACCCCTCAGAAGCTAGCTGGTCTCAGTTGTAAGAATGGTTACTGCGTTGGTCCCAAAGATAAGCAGGAGCCAAAGTATCTGACTGGACCATGGAGTATCGGAGGGGGGGATGGTAGGGTTAGTGAGGCATTTCAGACCCCAGAGGACTCCTTCAGGCAGGGATAAGAGAGGCTAAGCTTAGGGCAGCTAAAAGTGCACGGCTGAAGGTCTGACTGCCGCAAACTGTAGGCCGCCACTGTGCTTGGATCTATGCCCAGTCCAGCTGCTGTCTTTGTTCTGCTCAAAATGTTTATGTGCCTTGCTGCTGCTTTTGCCCCGATTGAGAGAGCACCTTCCACGCAGGCCCTGCCTGTGTGTGCCCCCTGTCCCTCTGCAGCACGGGTGGGGGACCTGTAAGGCCCTCCAGATGTTGTGGACTCCCAACTCCTGTCAGCCCCCACCAGCATGACCCAGTGGTCAGGGATAGTGGGAGTTGTAGTCTAGCAACATCTGGAGGACCCACTCCTGATGTGCAGCCTAGATGCATTTGTGCCTCCTCGCTTCGTTTCTTCAGGGAGTGTGTGCGTGGCTATAAATCATTGTCCTCACGTTTGTGTATGCACGTGTGTGTTGGGGAAAAGTGTCCTGTGCACTTGCTGCTTATGATGGGTGCTGAATTCTCCCTCCTGCAAAGCTGCATTGGTCCAAGTGCGCAGTCCTGTGGATCGGTGAGAGGTCCTGAGTGTGTTCCTGTGTGTGAGACCCTCTGCAAGCTTGTGCGTTCTTTTCTCACGTTGCACAGCAGTCCTAAGCATCATTTATTTATTTATTAAATTTATACCCCGCCTTATGGCCAAAATGCCCTCAAGGCGGCTTACAAAAAACACGAATATAGCAATACATCAATAGAACATAATGCATCAATAAAATAATACAATTCTCAAAATTAAATAATAAATAACGTTATTAAAAGAAAAAAACCAGCAATTACAAGCTTCCAATTGTAGGTATCATACTGTAGGAATCGTACTGGATCCTTCTGATCTTGTTGGAATTCTGGCTTGAGTTGTCACGGCTTCGTCTCCTGCATGGTTTATATCCATGCATTGAGAAGTTCAGGAAAGGAGAGATTCTATTTATTGGAAGAATTTATGAACCGCCCGCCATTTGAAAATATCATGGCTGTGTACAAAAAAAAGAAAAGTTAAAACAATAAGAATACATTAAATCCCCCTACAAGACCAACAGGAACAGCAACGAGCGATGCTACGGTGAAAAGGCCTGGTTAATTTTTGTTTTTAAAAGTCTTGAAGGAGCTAAAAGAACAAATTGTTGGTGCCATCCTAGTTTTAGGGGAGGCGATCGCAGAGCTTTCAAGAGAGAAGGGTGAGCAGGTGCATAAGAGGCCAAAGAAGGCCTGCCACCCTGGCAGCCTGCTGTGTCTTTTTGCAGTCTTACAGTCACTTGGCATGAGTTACGTAGATCATTCACTGCAAACCAGAGGGGAAGGCTGGGGGTGAGTGAAGAGGAAATTACTTTCTTGAGACAAATCCCCACCTGTGGCATCTTAAGGGGCTTTCCCAGTTTGGCCCAAGATCATTAGAAGAAGATATTTTGATATTTTGAATGTTTGTTGTAAGCTGCTTTGGGCACAGCTCACTGTGGAAAGGCGGCGTATAAATAAACTCAATCAATCAATCTATCAAGAAGATCTGGATAGCATGCCTCTTTCTGCAGTTGCGTGTGGTGTTCTATGTATTACTCTGTAGCAGAAATGAGGGGAGAGAGATGTGTGCAATTGTCCTTAGGTCAAAAAGTGATGGATTACCCTCATGCGAATAAAGAGCAATTAGGCTGCATGGCTTGTCAAGTAGCATAAATTATAGTCTTAGGCCCCAAAGTGGGTGGATCATTGATAAAAGGAGTAGGCGGAGACCACCTGAGCCCAAAGACCTTTGTGTGATAGCAGGATTCAGGTCTTATCAACCTTGGACAACCTGGTGATCTTCAGATGTTGCTGGACTCCCAACTCCCATTGGTCCCAGCCAGCGTGGTCAGTGGTCAGGGATGATGGGAGTTGCAGTCCAGAAACATTTGGAGGGCACCAGGTTGGCAAAGGCTATCTTCTAGGACTGCAAAAACTCCATTTAAAAGACAGCCTTCCCCTGAGGTTAGTCCCTTTTTGATATCCCATACCATTAGTTACAGTAGAAGGAGTGGTGAGCTACCCTTAGCGGCTTGACTGTGAGGGTCAGGGGTTTGCATGGAGTTCAAGCTCAGCTGAAGACTCTCCAAACCTATGCAAGGAAGGGCAAGAGAGGATTTTCAGCACACTGTCAGGCATGCCAGCTGTGGGCTCTTCTTGTGTGTGTGTTGAGTTGTACCATTGCTATAGTGACACTCTTGCCATTTGACTGTCTTACATGGCGTTCAGGAACAGTGTGTGGTGGTAGGGAGGACCATGTTTGCTAGCTGCAAACATACAGGTTCATGCGATGGTTCCAGAACGAGCAAAGTTCTAGAGACTTGGGAAATGCTGGACATTGAGAGAGTTTCACTTGTTCTCTCGGTTGCTGAGTCTCTGGAAGTGCTGCAGTCATAATCTCAGCTTCCTTTATACACATGAAGTAATGGGTGGTGGTTGGGGGTGAAGACTCGGGGCACCGTCTGTTCCAGCATGAAACCATTGAAATCAGAGAATGGGCGCTTCATGTTCAGTCAAGAATGTGTGTAGGAGAAACTCTTAGTAGATTGCACATCGCCTTTTCTTTTCTTTTTGCTAGAAGCGAAGGATGTGATTCTTGCCGTTCTAACAAAGTCCTGTTAGCTATGTAGGTTGCTTCAAGCCCTGGTGCCCCGGCCCCCTTCAGAGTCAGACCTTCACGCTGAACATCAGCCTTAAACACATAGAGCCATATCTGAATGCATCAATTTCCGGCGGTGTTTTTAGGGGCCTCCTGATCTGCTTGCTCAGGCAGCTATCAGAGGGGCTCCCAGCTAATTCCTGCATGTTTAGTACAGCTGACTGGCTGCTTCCTTTCTACCCAACAGCATTACTCTGTTTTGTAACAGAGAGCTTTCCCCTTGTCTCTGGTCTGGCTGCTCTCAGTCGTATATTGCTTGACATGCGGTTTACTGCATTAATGTTCATGTTTACTAATGACTTAATGCTTTTATGCCCCTTCCCATCTTTTTCCCTCTCTCCCATCATGTCCCCCCCTTCTATCTTCTTCTTCCTTCCTAGAAGCCTAGACCCTGGGGGCTGCTATCGACAGGAGACCAGTGGGCTTTTCTTCTTGCCATTCTCACATCTGTAAAGCCACAACCCCACACACACGCACCCTCCGCATTTTGCAGAGCTCTTCCTTTACCTTCCTGGAGTTTATGGGGCTGAAGAAACTACAGGGGGGACCTGCTGTTGGCCGGTCAGCTGCCGCCGTCGCTGCCACCACCACCACCACCCTCCTCTTCCTCCCTGTTTCTGCTCTGCAGTGCTTGTTGAAACCTTCCTTTGTGTGAGCACAAATGTGCATGACAGGTGTTGAAAGGGCACTTAATGTTATTTTGAGTTTTCCTGTTTGGAGTCGCCTTCTGTGATTTCATTTTTTAATTTAATCATCCATTCCTTTGCTTTAAAACGACAACAGCACCAAACCAAAGCCCCAGCATCTCCATTTTTCCTTTTTTTATATATATAACTAGCTGGCCTTCCAAACCCCATCCACAGTTTCGCAGGGACCGGGGTTTTTACCTAGGTTGAGTATAACCTTTCTTCGCCCTTTACTTACTCCACCCCATTTATCCCTCCCCTCCAATTGCTGTGCTGCCTTTCCTTATAAGAACCTTGACTTCACTGTTGCCTCCCCTCTTGGTTGATCCACATTGGCTTCTCCCCCCCCCTTTTAAATGACTTTGAACAGGAATTATCCCCAAATTTGTATTGGCTGAGACCTTAAAAGAAGCAGTTGCAGCAGCAAACATCTGTCAAATCATTGTCAAGACGGAAGCTGTCACACTTCTGAGCAAAGCCCAGTAACCTTGATCACGTTCTGCTGTTTGCCTCAAACCTGGAGCCAGCAGATGGGTTCTGCTTTCATGAAAGTTTAATGCATGTCAAAGTCTTACCTTTGTGGTAACGGCATTCTGCTCAGATGCAAATTTTTCTTTGCTTGTCCTAAGCAAATGGAAGGTATGAGGAGACTGGCAGGAGGAGAGGAGATGCTGGAGGGAGTGCAGACTCAGACATTAGACATGTCAACATCACGAATGAAATAATTATCTGGCAAGGCTGCAGCCAGAGTGGGAACGAGCTGTTGTCTCTTTGAACTCCTCCTGATCTGTCTCTGGGTTTAGCTTGTCACTTGCAATTTCAGCAGCTGTCCTCTCTCGGATATAAATCGGCCCCTCTGCACAGAAAGAGATGTAACAAAATTTGTTACCAAGACCTAAATTTGGGCTTCCTTTTTTGCCTCAAGGCTAGTGAGCTGATTAACTTTTTTTTAGGCATAACTGACTGATGTTCTTGCTGCCTTCACTGCTCCTTAAAAATGGATATGTATGTTCTTGAGTGTAGTTGAGTCAGCTGTGATGTCCGTGCGGGGCCTGGATACTGACAGCCCAGGCCTGAAACAGGCATAAAATGGTAAGCTTCGCAGAGGCCTGTTCTAAGGCAAGTCCTATTGATGCTCAACACCCAACTCATCATTAGCCATATTGCAGAGGGCTGGCAGGGTCCAAAGTTCATGGGCAAGATGTGTGGACAACATTACAGAGACTCTGGAAAATGGGTGCTCCCATGTCAGATGCCAAAGGGAGGAAAGTGACTGCTATGGGTGTAATAAGAAGAGTGAGTGACTTTGCCCAAGGCCTCCAGTGGCAGCCAAGGTGGGATTTCAAGTCAGGGCAAGTGCAAACCTACAACGCTGGCCCCCTGGGAGGCTTTCACTTGACTGGGTAGCCAGTGTTGCCATTGACCCCTATAGTTTTTCCTTGTGTGTCTACTCTGTGCTCCTCGAGCGTGGGTTGCACTTTTGAGCTTGCTTAGTGCATGTGTCAAGACAGAACACTGATGGAAATCCAAAACATGCAGAACCTGGCATTGCACTATTATTATTATTACTACTGTTGTTGGGTTGGATCCAGTGCTAATCATATTCAGAGTAGACCCCATTGAAATGATTGAGCATACCTTACTTCGGTACATCAGTTTCAGTGGATGTGCTCTGAGTAAGACTAACACTGGGTGTCATACAATGCTACTACTAATACTCATTTGATGTCTTACACTGTCTTCACCATAAGGTCCCAGGGTAAGTGACAGCAATTTTAAAAGTCAATATGAAAAACAGTTGAAAACAAAGTACAATCACGGGAATAGGGTGGGTCCTGAAGAAAATACCCTTCTGGTGTCAAAGGCCAGGGGAAAGCAGTCCTGTGTGCTGCTGGGGCTCTGTGAATAGGCAGCTCCCGCGGTGGTCATTGTGGAAGGCAGTTGGAGTGAACCAGACTGTCCCTGTTTGCTGTCATCCCTTGCAGGAGACATTCCCTTCATTATCTTGGTGACTATTACTGGGCCAGTCCTCTAGAATGCAATAGCGGCATCTACCCAAGCGTGGTTCTGTACTATTTGACTAATGGTGATAGGGCAGTCAAGCAGCGCTCATCCCTTCACCTGTGCACGAATTGTCACGAGGCTGTCTTCCCCAAACGGATCGCAACCACTTGAGCATATTGTAAAATGCAGTCTTCTCCCCCACCCCAAAAAGTGTGCTTCTCCACTTCACTGTTCTTGCAGTGCTAATTGAAGCCCCTGGAAGATCTCCAACCACCCATCCTAATGCAGCTTAGCTTAAGACCTGGTGTGGCCCCTGCATAAAATGGCAGGCATCCCAAATAGCGTGGCTTTTGAACCATTCCAACAAATACCCCACAAAAGGCGAAACATACTGATATGAAGAAGGCTTTCACCCTCCTGTTCAGTTTGTTTAAGGAAATGGGAGTGTGTTGCTTTGCCCTGACACTCTCTCGGAGCCTCATTAGTTTGAAGCCAGCTGTCTCCCAGGGCTAGCTTGTTTTGAGCGTCCAAACAATTGTTCCTCTTTTGTTAGCTGTGTCCTACAAAGCGTCGGTATCCGGAGGCCTTTGCAATAGTGTCTCTCCCTTTAACTGCTCCTTCTAGCTATAAAACTGCAAGGGACCATTGGTTCATCTAGTCTGTCCTCCTGCCTTCTGATATACCTAATCAGGGGTGGGGAGTCCCCAACCTGCAGGCCACTCTTGGCTCTCCAGGGGTCCAGGTTGGCCTGCGAGGCCATTTCCCACAAACCACACCCACCTGTCCATCAACGGATGTCACTAGGTGAAGCAGTTGGGTGCTGCTTCGCCAATAGGTTCCCTGCTGCGAGTTATCTGATATCATGATATCAGGTAATTGGCAGGTGGATGGCCTCGCCCCCTGTCAAAGCTGGCCCCGCAGGCGTGAGTGGAGATAAAGATCTGGCCTGCTCGGCTAAAAAGGCTCTTCACTCCTGACCCTACAGTGTCTTCTGTAGATGTGTAAATGGGGGAGAACCTCGTGTCTGTATTCAGTGCTGTACCAGGAGGTGCTAAAAGGCCAAGACTTGGATGAATTAATGCAGCTGTTTTGGTTCTATGGGCTGCCGCGGTGCAGTTGGGGGGGGTATGTGGAATGGGCAGTTTTGCCTAGGTGTGTCTTCTCAGTGTGAGTCCCTCATGCAGGCCAGCAGCCCCTCTTGCAGCGAGTGAGGGGTAGCTGGCCAGGGATATCCAGGATTCTAAGCCAGGAAGATGTAGTTAGTGCTGCCCAGGGAGACCAAATGGACACCTGTGCTCCAGGAGGGAGCATCTTTTCACGGATTAGGGCCAGGCACGTTTCCTCCTCCCCTTGATGCAGGAAAGATGTGTGTAATAGGGCAGCCTTTGCAAACCAGGCTTCCCCCAAATAAACCTTAGCTTGTGCTTAAAGAAGGGATCTTCCAAAGAAGCCAGAAACATTTTTCAGCTCTTTCTTGCTTAACCAGCTATGGGTTTGCCTAGCAAACATGTTCTGCCAGCCTTGACACCCGTTATGGCCAACTAGCCACCCTGCTGGAACTGAGGCTTACTGGGGCAACCCTTCCTGGGGGCATCTAGCTGCTGGACTGGTTGCACCATCAGGCAACCAGGCCATTCCACTTATTGACTTGAACCAAAGAGAAGTTTCATATTTCTTCTTTCTCCATAATTCATCTCCCATCTTTCCTTTTGTTATGTTTGGTTTTTCTGCTTCTTGTTTTAGTTCCTCCCCCCCCCTTTGAGTTTTCAAAATATGCTTGGGTAAAGCTGATGCCTTGATATATATTGTAGTGCACATTTTTGAACACATTATTCCATTTGGGAATGGAAGTGTAATGTGCTTCTGTTGTAGTAATAATGTAACATATATGTATGACTGAGAAAATCTGAACGCTTGAGCCTGGGCTTTTTAAGTTTTCTGCCTTTTTGCATATGCTCTGGTAACTAATAGAGCATGCCCAAGTGCACTTCTCAAATCACCAGGCCTGTTTCCTTATTTTAAAACAGGCCATTGTGATTTGCTGCTCAGTTGCCTGAAATAATTATAGGGAGCTTCTAAACTTCGTAAATCAACTCATGTCTCTCACGTCTGTATGCAGTCCTGTATACTGAACCTGTACCTCTCTGCTGAATAAACTACTAATAAAACTTGTGTGTGCTAACCTCACGGCTGTCTCCTTCGCTTGGTGGAAATTTTCTTGGCATGGATGAAGAAAGAAAAGTCAAACGTTTATTAGTGTTTCATATTCGTCCAGATTGCTCTTGATTGTGGTACTTGAGCAAATCTTAGATTTGAAATTTTTAAGATGGCTAGTTCCCGTGTGGGGAATCTTTAGCCCTCCGGATGTTGCTGAGCTACAATTCCCATTAGCTCCAGCAAGCATGGCCAGTGACCAGGGAGGACGGGAGATGTAGTTCAGCAGCATCTGAAAGGCCATAGGTTCCCCACATATGGGCTAGTTGATAATATTGGGCAGATACTAACAGTCAGGGCCTGTTAAATGTCAGTGTAATGAACCTCCTTGTGTCAAGGGAACAACCCAGTTTCCCCCAAAGGTAAGCAAGACTTAACAAAAGCAGGAAGCACAGAGCCAACAAGGTTTTGACTGGGACACTTAAAGAATTAGTGAACTTGTGTGTAGGAAAATACAGAGTTAGCAAAAGAGGCGTTTTTGTCTCTGAACATTGGTTTTCCTCGCTAATAAATGCAAGATGCTTCTCCTGGTTGTGCCAAGCTGGGTTGGCACTCTGCAGCCTTATTTAGTCAAGGCACAAGGGTTTAACAGAAGTGCTGACGCCTCCGCAGGAGATGCTCAGTGGCCTTTCCGTATTTCAGAATCCCACATTCCAAGTGCCATGTTTGAAACCATATGCCCACACACAGTGCAAGAGGAAATGTAAATGGTATACTCATTCAGAAGCCATTCTTCCCTTTAAAGCTTAATCAGATGTCTTCCTCCTTGACTGAACAGTTGCTGCTTAATTGTACAGTAAGCGCTGCTATGTGCACATGATGGCAATTAAGCCTTTGCAAGGGTTGGCTCCCACCACTAACTGATTTAGGTAACATTTACGTGGCTTTATAATTCATTTTCGCTTTCTTTTAACACAAATTGAAAGCAACAATTGTTAAGTGTGAAGTAGCCCTCTGCTGTTCCCATTTTACGGATGGGGTGCTAAGACTAAGGATGTGGCTTGCTCCACCACCAATTCCTGGTTACCTCCATGTTGAGGCTGGTGGGATCCACATGTTGCTATTCTCTATCAGTTTCTGTCTTGAGAATGGAGTCAAAAGTAGTCTGCTTGCTTTTCTTTATCTTCCTGGCTGTCCTCACCATACATTTAAAGCACATGGCTTCCCTCAAAGAATCCCGGGAACTATAGTTTGCTAAGGATGCTGGGAATTGTCACTCAGTGAATTCCCAGGATTCTTTGGGGGAAGTCATGTCCTTTAAATGGATGGTATGGATGTGACCAAATCAGTTTGTTCCCAATACCATTTAAGGAAGACCTAGTATGTCTCAGTTTGTGGCTTATCTGCCTCTCAGTGGAGTCTGAAAAGCTTCCTGATGTAGGCAGGTGAGAGTTCTGGATCCTTCTGCCCAAAGCAAGCAAGACTATTTGCCCTTCTGGGCTTTGTGTTCTGTGGTATCATGTTCCTTCCTCTACTTGAATCCCTTCCCACTCCTGAGGAAAGAAATGCACCCTCAGTGCATTTCTTAGACCAGCCTTCTCCAGCCTGGTGCCCTCCAGATGTTTTGAATGTCAATTCCCATCAACCCCAGCCAGTATGGACAATGGTCAAGGATGATGAGAGTTGTAGCCCAAAACATCTGGAAGGCACCAGATTGAGGAAGGATGACTTAGACCTTGTGTCCACGAAGAGTTCTGTTACGCAAGGCTACACTGGCGTTCTGCTAGTGTGGGGGTGAGGAATTTCTGCCGCTCAAGGTGATTTAAAAAACACCCACCCACCTGTCAATCAGCTGGCATCACCTGCCGGATTGGGTGACAGGGGTCCTTGCTAGGAAGAATGTTAGAAGCTTCTCTCCTTTGCTTTGCTTCCTGGGTGTTAACTTGACCAAACACATTAGCAGAGCTTGGAAAAGTTACTTTTTTTGAACTACAATTCCCATCAGCCCCAGCCAGCATGGCCACTGGATTGGGCTGGTGGGAGTTGTAGTTCAAAAAAGTAACTTTTCCAAGCTCTGCACATTAGTGATGTTTGGTCACGTACAAAGATGTCTGAAAGCAATAGGATTTTTTGGCAGGCCTTGATTCAAACCTGAACTCTGGATGGTGGGTCCTTGGTCTGCCCTGCTTTGGTGGCTCTATGTTTTCCCATTGCTTTGTTAGGAGACTTTACTATACTTCTTTTTGTTCTTCTTTGAATAATTTTTGAGCTCTATGAGCTACCCTGACATAAGTGACCATAACTGATGAAGTATCTAAATACAAGCTAAAAACAAAGCTGTGCTTAAAAGTGCTTTGTTTCTGCTAGGTCTAGCCTAACATGCAAGCAGCCAGTGTCGTTGATATGTTGTTGTATGCCTCTGAATCCCAGTTGCTGGAGATGGAGGGCGCTGTTTCGCTCAGGGCCTGCTTGCAGGCTTCTCGCAAGCATTTGGCCGGCTACTCTGGGAGCAGAATGCTGGACTAGATAGACCCTGATTCAGCAGGGCTCTTTCTCAGTACTTCTTCGTGCTTGGCTTGGGTGACCTGAATTCAAATCCCTACTCAGCTCTAAAGCTCACCGGTCCTGGTTTTGAGCCAGTGACTCTGCACCTGACATACCTCAGTTGTGGTTGAGGGAATGAAAAAGTTGTGCAGAACCCAGTGCATGCTACTCTCAGCTCTGAGGAGGGAGGACGGAACAGATGCAAATGTTTCTCTTCTTAGAGAAGGGAAGGACCGTAGGTCAGTGGCAGAGCACCTGCCTTGCATGCAGAAGGCCCCAGTTTCAGTCCCTGGCATCTCCAGGCAGGGCTGGGAAAGACTCCCTGCTTGAAACCCGGAAGAACTGCCGCCACTCAGTGTGGACGATACTGAGCTAGATGTACCAACAGCCTGACTGTCTAAAGCAGCTTCCTATGAGATGCTGAGGTGGCACCTTGAAAGTTGACTTGTGGCCAGACCTCAGAGGCTGGTTATATGGCTCACAAAACAAGCGGGGTGGGGGGAAGTTATCTGAAATTAGGCAGCCGGAGAAATCTTGCCACACATCTAAAGCGGGTGGTTTGTTACAGTAACAGCACAAGAGGAGGCACATCTGTCAGTGCGAATGAAGTAAGGGGGCCAGTAGCCGCAGGCTTTGATCTCCTCCAAGTGAACCGCAGGGAACCTCCGTACAGCTGGGGCTTCATCGGAAGCTGTTCCTGCTTTCTTAGCAGGGATGTGTCAGGGTTGTTTTAAATTAGCATCTTTGCTTTGCGTTGGCTGCACTGCACCTTCCAGGGCGGACTTGTTCAGTACCATTTTGATCTCTAAATATGTGCAAATCAGTCCAGCGGTGGCAGATTGCTTGATGAGAAGATACCAGTTAACCGTTCTCTAGAGTGCGTTGTCTTCTGCCTTGTCCATTCATGAAATGCCCAGTTTCAGATTGCAATTTCAAGTCTTGTGCCTTGCTCACACACCCCACTAATGTGCATTTCTTCCTGTATGCAGGGGTGGGGAACATCTGCCCCTCCAGATGTTGTTGGACTCCAGTTCCCGCCCCAGCAGACACCATGGCCTATGGGCAGGCACGATGGGAGCTGTAGTCTGCCAACATCTGGAGGGCCGCAGGTTCCCTACCTCTGTTGCAGTGCTTCATGTTCGTCATCCCAGGGTATGGTCTGAAGAAGGCCTGTGAGGCTACTACCCTTGCTAAAGCTAAGCAGGCCCTGGTAGGGGCAGTGCCTGGCTGGCTGGCTGCCTGGGAACCAGCTGTACACAGCCTTGGGGGTCCGCAATGGAAGAAAGGCAGGAGGACCCAGATGTAAGGAAATACTGTTGCAGGTAAGTTCACACACAAAGTACATCTGTGCCTCCTCTTCAGTAGTGCTGAGGAGAGAACTCCCCTGATGGCGAGACTGTTTGAAAGCGATGCTTCTAGGGCCAGACCCTGTCTATAAATTCACTGCGCAGCCTCAGGATCCCTTATGCCAAAACAGCTTCGCTCGACTTTATTTATTTATAATATTTCTATCCCGCCCTTCTACCCTACAATAAAATCACACACACATGTAACAAAATACACAATAAAAACACAAAACATTACAGTAAATTAAAATGCATAAAATACTATTAAAATACATAAAATGCATTATGCATACACATACACACATGTATATATGTGCATGCACATATGAGGGAGGGAGAATAAAAGAACTTAAAAGATAAAAATAAAAGATAAAAAACTTAACAGTGTCAGGCTGAGTGAGTAGCATGAGCTAGGAAATCCTCAGTTCAGATTTCCCTTCAGCCACCAAACCAATTGGGTGGACTTAAGGCAGGAGTGGAGAACCTTTTTCATTCTGAGGGCCATATTCCCTCATAGGCAACTGTCCAGGGGCCGCTTGCCAGCAGTGGCTGTGGGCAGGGGAACTGGTGCCGCTCTTGCCTTCTGTACAGTAGGCTACATTCCAGCTGCACCATCAGCAGAGGTTTATTTATTTATTGGATTTCTTCGTCGCCCATCTGGCTGGCTAACCAGTCACTCTTTCTACACCTCTCATCCTCCACCCACGCTAGCAGGAGGCGATGTCAGAGTTCAAGGATGGATTCCAGCCAAGCATGGGCAGGGCTGGTGAAAGGTGTCAGCTGGGGCGGAGGCGTGGCCTGGGAGAGTCCCAGACTGAGTGAGAGAGAGAGACGTGGAAGGCCATACTTGACTCCTGGGCCTGAAGTTCCCCATCCTAGTCTTAAGGTGAGGCTGTCTTGCCAGGCTCTTCCCGACTTCTGCCCTGGGGGGATGATGATTCTGTAAAAGGGAGGATGGAACCCCGGGAGCAGATGTACAGAGCAGCTGAGAAGAATGGAGTCGCATTCCTTACAATTCCAGCGGCTTAGTTGGTTTTTAATCTTTTAATCCTTTATTATCTGTAGGCATTATTATATATTGTGCACGTTCAGTCTGCGATCAGATATCTCCTGATGTTGGGAGATCCCTTTACATTGGCCGGCCTTTCTGTGCTTGGCCTCTTGGTGGCTCATCAACTGCATTATGAGTAGGAGTGCCTATATAAATGTGTTCTCATGTGGCTCGAAGCCAGTGCTGAGATGTTCTTGAAGAGTGCCCAATGGAATAGTCTAGCCCAGGAGAAGGCAACGTGGGGTGCCCTCCAGACATTGCTGGACTGCAGCTCCTACCATCCCTGACCATCTGTCATGCTGGCTAGGGCTGATGGGAGTTGGAGTCCAGCAACATCTAATGGGCACCACATTGACTAACCCTGGTCTGTCCTTCCATAGATCAACTGTGTGCATTGTGTTATAGGATGCTTGGGAAGAAGTGCCTGCTGGAGCATCTTGGGCATATCTGAAGCTCTGGTATCTTGGTGCATCCAAAATCCTGGTACCTTGCAGGTAGTATCCCTGGTGCTTTTTAGTATCCCTCTTAGAAGAAACTGCAAAAACTGCACTTGTGAATAATTCCACACTCAGAACCTGTGAAACTGCTTCCATGCTTTAAATACCCGTTGCCTAGCAAAGCTATTACTGACCAGGGACTTAGCCTGAGCCAAAGGGGAAAGAAAGCATGTATGCTTTGGAAAGCCCTCCTTGCCCTGGTCTAAAGTGTTGTTGCTTGCTATTTGGGAGAAGCACCTGGAACACAGAAGACACCATTTCCTCAGTGGGCATCCAAATGCAGTGGGCTAATTAGTTAAAGGGTCCTTGTACTAGCTGAGGCATTCAACCAATCGGCCACATTGATCCTTCCAAAGATCTGGGTGTAGGCACTCAGTGGAGCAATTCTCCTGCCTAGTAACTACAATACATTGCGTGTGGCAGGCTAACAAGAGGGGATTTTTAGGTTCCAACAGTGCCTTGTGTTATGATGCGGCTCAAAATGAGTCCTGCTAGCCAGATTTCTGGGCGGCCTGATGGTTATCTAAGAACTGTTGACCTTAAAATAATTAATTCATTATATGAATTGTCCTGAACAAATTCTTAGCTGTTAGCTTCCCACTATCAGCTTCCTGGCAACCCGCTACAGTAATACCTTGTTCATTTGTTTTCTGTCCCTTGGCACTTGTGCTGTGGGATGCCACAGTGTACCATCTTTTCCCCAGTTCTATTTAACATCTATATAAAGCCATTAGTTAGTAGATCTACACTGGTTACCAGTTGTTTACCGGGCCCAATTCAAGGTGCTGGTGTTGACCTTTAAAGCCCTATACGATTTCGGCCCAGTTTATCTGACGGAGCGCCTCCAGCATCACCAGTTATGCCGCCTGACAAGATCAGCCACACAAGACCTTCTCTCGGTCCCACCAGCTAAAACAGCTAGGTTGGTGCGGACCAGAGAGAGGGCATTTTCGATTGTGGCCCCCACCCTCTGGAGTTCCCTTCCTTTTGACCTTCGCCATGCCCCCTCCTTGATAGGCTTCCGCCAAGCCTTGAAGACCTGGCTGTTCAGGTAGGCCTACGGGATCGCTGGGGTGGGTTAGTTTTTAACGTTGTTGCTTAAATGTATGAGGGGTGAGTAGTTTAATTATTGAGTGTGGTTGTATTGGTTTTATATTGTATTTTTATTTTATTATGTTGATGTATGTCGCCTAGAGTGGCCGTTAATTCGGCCAGATAGGCGACTCACAAATAAAATATTATTATTATTATTATTATTATTATTTATTATTGGGAGATGTGGGCCAAGGTGTTGTTGGTGCATTGATGATACCCAACAGGGCTGGCTCCAGGCATGCCGGGGCCCTTGGGCACCAGCCTGCCCCGGGCCCCTCCGCTCCCCTTCTGTGATCCGTGGCAGGAGCTCTGTTTCTCTGTAACATCTAAGTCAGGAGAGGCTATGCAAGCCCTAGATCACTGCATGGACTTGGTGGTGGGCTGGATGAGAGCCAACATACTGAGTATGTATCCTGGCAAGATGGAGTCACTGTGTGGGTGAGTGGTTCCAATTTCCAGATGAAGAGTCACTTGCCTGCTTTGGATGGGGTCATACTACATCTAAAGGAGCACATTTGTGATTGTTGGGGTGCTCCTGGATCCATTTCTGCCACTAGAGGCCCAGGTGACCTCAGTGGCTAGGAGTACCTTCTGTCAGTTTTGGCCAGCAAGATAGCGATGGCTGTTTCTGGACTAGGATAGCCTGTTCGCTATACTCCATATGCTGGTGGCCTCCATATTGGATTACTGCAATGCTTTTTCTATGTAGGGCTGCCCCTGAGATTCGCCCAGAAGCTACTTCTAGTACAAAATGCAGCAGTTTCACTGCTCACTGGGGCAGAATATCATCCATCATGCGACACCACAACTGAAAAGAAATCAGCAGGCTGCCATTTAGCTACTGGGTTAAGTTCAAGGTGCTGGTACTGTTGTACAAAGCCGTATAAAGCTCAGGACCAGGACTCCTAAAAGGTCATCTCAGCCCTTGCATACCCAGTCAGTTACTGGGCCTCCAGCAGAACTCATCAGGATGTTTGTCCCATACGATGTAGGAATCATATGTTTAGTGTGGTGGCACCTACTTTTTGGAACTCCCACCACATATCAGGCACAATCTTTACTATGCTTTTGCTGCCTATTGCAGCTTCCTTTTCTAAAAAGCCTTTGAAGCTGACATTTTTATCCCAGTACTTTATCTGCATTGTATTGAAATTGGCATTTGTGTGTGTGTATTCAATTGCTTCAGAACGTTTTGTGGGAAGCGATTCATAAATGAAAATAAGTATATTAACAGTGACACCCTATACTAGCCTTCCGCAACCTGGTGCCCACCCACTGTTTTGTACTACAACTCCCATCAGGTGGGTGGGTGGGGGACCTGTTGCTCTCCAAGATGTTATTGGACTCTGCTCCAGCCATCATGACCGAGTTGTAGTTCAGCAACATCTAGAGGGCCACAGGTTTCACCATCCCTGAATTAGAAGCTAGCAGGATCGTCCCGCTTTGAGGTTAGACCTAGATAGGATCCAGAAAGCCAATTCAAGATAGTGTTGTTAACCTATTTTGCCTGTTCTTTGCCTCGTTACGTTGCAGGGCATGGATCCTGCCATACTTCCCAAGAAGGCCAGCCCAGAAAGGGGTCTGTTGTCCTTCGTGTTCTCAATAAGTTCAGGTGTTTGTATGTTACTTCCATATTAAGGCCATCCTAGTTTTGCTTTTAGTGGGGAATGCAGAGTCACCGTTCCAGGGAAGGGGTTGATGCTTTAACCTTGGACTGCTTCAGTGCCTCTGTCTGTTCTTTTCAGAAATAACAGTGAAATGTTTCCTCGAATGTTTGGAGGGGGAAGAGAGAGACCGACTGCAGTCCTTACATATGTGCTGGCTCTTTGTACCAGTCATTTGCATATTTTTATTATGTATTTATTTATTGTTTTATTTATACCCTGCCCTTCCCTCCAGCAGGAGCCCAGGGCAGCAAACAGAAACACTAAAAACACCTTAAAATATCACAAAAAGACAGCACAACTCCATATAACCCTCTGCAGAATGAACCCATTTCCCCTTAGGAGCCACAGCAGAGCTCTGGGGGGACCCTTCTCCTTCACGGACGGTTGATGGTGCAGGCGGCTGCATAATTAGAGCAGAGTTAGTAAGCCGGCAAGAAAAGTGACATGAGAATCTTTGTAAGCAGAATACATCATAAGCCTTTTGGAAAGGGAAATGGTCTGGATGGGCACTTCACTTTGGCCAGGAACCTTCCCCAGCTTTTTCGTTTGCATAAGCAAAGACAAACTCTTTTAATCTGTACTTCCCCCCAAGAATGTTTTTCTCGCCCTCTCCTATTTCATTTCTGTTGGTTACCCTACCCAGCAAACAGCTCCCTTGTACATTTCCAGGTTCCATGAGTTTAAAAACCAAGGGAAAGTTTGCTTTATTAATGATGGTTTTTCATGTGAAGGGTTGAGTTAGGAAATCTACTGCACTAGAGTGCGATAATTCCTGCGTATACTTTGACATATACAGTACTCACACCCAGGATGCATTACTCACATCGAGGGTGCCACCAGGAGAACTACATAATGTGTGATTTCTGTGTTCACCGTACATTTTTCCTACTTTCCAGATGGCAAAAACTAGGTACATCTGCTTAGATGGCATAGGATGTAGTCATGTGCAGCTTCCTAGTATTTACTCAGCATACGATGTGGCAATTTGCAGCTTTCTGTATTGGATATGCTTGCAATTTTGCTGGTATGAAACTTCTGAAGTTGGCTGGCTATTTTGCTGCCTTTTATAGTATCTGCTTACTTGATTGAGGGGTTCCTACACTGAAGAAGGAGGGTTAGATAAAAATGCTTCAAATAAATAAAATATGGCCATTGACATTGCTTATGGTAAGGACTGGTCCATAGTACAAATTCTAAATCTCTGGTTTAACTGTCTTTGGATCCTGATCAAGAAAATACACCCGCTTGCAAGTTCTGTTGTTTCTTGAGGGCATTGATTATCTTAGGAGACATCTCCTGGCTTTTTGTAGTACTGTTCACAGCATTGCTTGCTAAGGAGCCATCCATGCCGGTTAAACCACTTCCAGTTCATCTACATTTTGTAGTCTAGACACTATTTGCCGGTTTTTCAATTGGAGTTCTTAAAGGGGGGGGGTTGCCGTTTTGCCAGCAAAGAGTGACCTTGGGGTCCTTGTTCATTGGTGTGGAACAGTTGTCCAACCTGCCACCTCCTTCCATGTTAATGAGCATTGAATGGGGCAGGAGAAAGGCCAAAGGTGCTTGGTGCCTTGATTTTGTTTTTGATAGGATGCCATGTATTCCTTAATTGATACACAAGCACAGTATAGCACAGTAGGGAGGAGAGCCTGGCTGGGAGTCCAGACCCTGTGAGTTCCAATCCCCGCTCATGTCTCCTGGGTGTCAAGGGCCAGCTAAAGATCACCCCCACAGGGAGTGGCTCAGGGGTGACGTGCCCTGCCATCTGTGCAGTCGTGGGCAAGCGGCATAGTCCCAAGGAGCCCAGTTGCCCCCCAGCTGGCAGTTGCGGACAAGGAAGGGGCCCACTTGTGCAGCTGTAGCAAGCTGAGCAGGCCCTAGCTAGCTGGGGAGGACTAGCCTCAGAGGGAGGCAATGGTAAACCCCCTCTGAATACCGCTTACCATGAAATCCCTATTCATAGGGTTGCCATAAGTTGGGATTGACTTGAAGGCAATCCATTTCCATTTCATTCTGTCGTCCAGAGCCCTGTGTGTATGTACCAGTTGGCTTAAAGTAGGCTCTTAGAGGTTTGCATTTTGTCAAGTTCTAGGCTGTGTCTGAACGGAGAAGAAATATTTCATTTGCTATAGAGACTCAGGGACAGTCATATCCCAGCTGATACAGCAGTCCAGCCTGGTGTCAATTTTTGTTAAGCTTCTCTTGAATTCTGAGGCAGTACATTTTTGGGGGGTGTTCGAATGGACATCTCGTCTTCCTTTACTCACGCAGGAAGGTAAGACTGCATTGCATGACATACCTTACTGCTGTTCAGCTGCTGTAATTTCTCATGGCGAGGCTGCTTACCAAAACTTGGAAACCAAGAGGTGCCCTAAATTAGGAGTGGGAGAATTATGGATGTAGGCCTGTGGCTTTGCAGACTGTCATATCTCACCATTTTATAAAGCAACCTCAGTGTGCTAGGAGATGTATACACAACACAACAGTGATCCTCTCTGCCCAAAGAGGTTGCATCTCATATTTATTTTTCCCTTACTCTGAAGGGTGTGTGTTCTGATCTCTTTTAACCTACAGCAGCCTGTTTCCACCTTCAGTTACTTTTAGCAGCAAAAAGTGCTTTGCTTCTGTGTAAATCTTAGCGCTTCTGTATTGGGATGCAGCTACCATCATCACTGTTCTTGACCCTGTGCTTGGAAGAGCGACTGTCACAGCAGTTCTCTGGCTTTGAATAAGGGAGGATGGAGAATGGGGAGAACTTGACTGTTTCTGCCCAGGAGGGCATCAGTAGCTGCTGCCACTCTCTGGAAGATTCAGGACAGACAAAAGGAAGCACTTCTTTACTCAGCGCATAGTTAAACTATGGAATTTGCTCCCACAAGGTGCAGTAATGGCCACCAGCTTGGATGGCTTTTAAAGAAGATTAGATAAATTCATGGAGGACAGGGCTATCAATGGCTACTAGCCGTGATGGCTGTGCTCTGCCACCCTAGTCAGAGGCAGCATGCTTCTGAAAACCAGTTGCCAGAAGCCTCAGGAGGGGAGAGTGTTCTTGCACTCGGGTCCTGCTTGCGGGCTTCCCCCAGGCACCTGGTTGGCCACCGTGAGAACAGGATGCTGGACTAGATGGGCCACTGGCCTGATCCAGCAGGCTCTTCTCATGTTCTTATGGATCTGCCTCTAGGATGCTTGAAAGTCCTGCTGGATTTAACATCCAACTACCTGCTGGCCAACCATGGAATACTGTGGTGTGTGTATGAGATATAATTCTGGCAATGAATGGATGGCAGTTTGCGGGTACAAATATTTCTTGAACGTTGAGCATAATACGGACTGTGAGTGTGTGCTGAACCAAGGAGGCTACTCTATGGCAAAACGTTATGGAAGCTTACTTTTTGTATGATTTCTGATGACAGGTAAGAATATTATTTCATATTATTTGTGGCGTAGACCAGGGAGGGGCTGCTGGAATTAGTCACAGGTGGCCAATGATCACTTCAGTTTCCAGGGCAAAAAACCTAGGTGCTAACCCACCATAGTGATTGAGCACTATATTTCTAATAGTTAACTCTATGTCTTCCCTTTTAGCGGTCCCTCCAAAAGAGCTGCTTGTGGTAGATTTCCTCTTTCTTTGTGCCTGTGGATAGGGAGAGAGTCATATCTCTGCATCAGAGCATGTGTCTTGCTATAGATTGGGGGATCAGGGGTAGGGAAATGGATCTGGCCTATGGGCTGGAGCCTTATCTCCCCACATGCCCATGGACCACGTTTGTCAGGTGGGTGGGGCCACCCATCAGTCAATCACCCAACGCCACCCTGACATCAGGCAACCCAGTTTTGCCCCCGTGCATAAAAGTATGCGCAGTGCTTCCCAAGCACAGACAAAAGGCTTTGCAGGCACAGCCCCTTTCATCTGAGCCCAGCCTTTACCTGCCCCGCATTTTGCACCATATATGACATCACGTGTAGGGCAGGTGGGCGTGGCTTGCCCCAAAGAGCCCGTGGGCCGAAGGGGGAGGCCTGGTAGGCGTAATTAGCCCCACAGGCTTGGAGGTTCTCCATCCCTGCTGTAGAAGGTTGCAGGGTCAATCTGGATTAAAAGATTTCAGTTTGCAGGGGTGGGAAAGATACTTTCTTGCTTGAGACCTTGGACTGCTGCTTCCATTCAGAAAAGTCAATGGCTTGCTAGGTGGACTTGTGACCAGTTGCCTGACCTGGTAGAAGGCAACTTCATGAGCTATCAATAGTCTTCTTCAACATTGGATCTCCAGATGATGTTGGTCTACAACTCCCATCATCCCTCACCATTGGCTAAAGTGGCTGGGGATGATGGGAGTTGTAGTCCAACAACATCTGGCAATCCAACGTTGAAGAACCTGGTGAGTTATCCCACACTAGTGGAGAACTTTCTCAAGACCTGCTCTGTGTCCCAGCCTTTTATTTGACACATTCACTATATCTTGATGCCAGCTGAGATGATCAGGATGGCAGCTGTTTTGCTAGGTTTCATTCTGTCTAGCATGTTTGTGAATATATTTAATATATACATCCTTGAAAAAATAACGCCTGAAAGCAAGTGTTTAAGGTCACTAGGACATTCCTCCAGGCACCATCCAGTGGAGTTCTATATCTCAATTCAAAATTATTGTATTTATGCAGCCCAAATGCAAGGTTGTTAACAAGGGACACTGCCCACTGGGAGCATCCCGTGCCCATGGGCAAGAGTTCACATGCAGGTGATGTAGATGACGCACTATGGCAGCCTTTGTCCACCTGGTGTCCTCCAGGTGCTTTGGACTAGAACTCCCATCAGCCACTAGCTAGCAAGGTTGCGCTGCCTGGTTGTAGTGCAAAGCTTCTGGAGCGCACCAGGTTGGTGAAGGCAAATTGCACTGTCAAAGCGATGGTCTGCCATCTAGAGGGATACAGCTTGGCTAGTACCTGGCATGGTGAAGTCCAGTGTGTAGCCTTACCATTGGGCAGAGGAAGAGATGAGGCTGCATTGGGCCTTTCCATTGGCTCAGCTGAGAGACCAGCAACATTTTGGGCTCCTTCTTTTTGAATTCTTTCCATTTCAGAGGATTGTTTTGTTTTAAAAAACCAACCCACTTCTGTATTGGGATCTAGTGCCTGAGTTTGATTCTCTTTCTCCGCCTGCCCCTCCTGACCCCTCTTCCACAGTGGTGGGTGGTGCTGCTTGTTGGAAGTGGGGCAAGAGCAACTCCTGTTTTGTTCTTGTGTTTGTGCTCCAGAAGGGAGATAGAGCTAGGGTCCTCCAGATGGATAGGCTTGATTACCTTTACCTGTGATGCTCTGACTGACTTCCTTCTGTTGTTAACGTCTTTAGGAAAGCTTCCCTGCCCCTCCTCCTAATGCCCTTTCCACTCCTTTCTTCTCTGACTGTCCGGGAGAGAGGAGACATCCTTTTGTCTCTGCTCTCTCTCATGGCATGGGGCGAACTCCCACACCAGGGCTTTACGCCTCCAACTTAGCTAGTTAGTTAGAACTAGGTATGCCTTTCTATCTACTATGTATTTCTATAAATAAAGTAGCTTTTCTTATTTTACCAAGTCTCACGTCTCAGTGATCCTGATGCAGGGTAAAAGTCTGCTTTCTTAGGTAAATGCACACACACGCTGGCACACTCGCATTTCAACATCTGCTGTTACTCTCTGCTGCTGTGGTGTTGCTTTAAATGAAATTAAGCACACAAACACACACAGCCAACAGTGTTCACTGGGACCAGTAGGGTGAAAGTCAGGGAGCCCGAGCCAATGGAAGGCAGAGCCAACCAATTCTAATTTTACCTTCCTCCCCACTGAGTTCTATAAGGCAACCCTGAGACTGAGAAGGAGGAAGCCAACATGCAAGGCCAATCCCTGGGATGGGATGTAAGTGAGAAGGCAAGGAGGTGGGGGGCTGGCAGAGGACTGGCTGAGGTTGGTGGGGCAGCTCCCCATTTGCCCCAGTGGATCAGCCTCCAGCGCATCCTTTTGCATCTTCACTTTGAGATTGTAAGCCTGAGGTCAGGGTGCCTCCAGACTGCCACGATTTTATGGGACAGATTCAAGCGCATGCTGTAAATTTAGGTTTGTACATCTGAAGTGGATTAAAGTGCTCTTTCGCCCTGGTGAAACAAATCCACTTTAAAAAAAAAAGCAAGCACCACTTTTTACAGTTCAAAAAGTGACAGAGAAATGCACACAAAAGTGGGAGAAGAACTGATTAACAGGAACACACAAACACCCTGGAAGCATACCAGGATTAATCCTCGGCATATAACCATCCTGCAAACAAATCAGGATGAAGGCTCAATAAAGGACGGTCATAGTCTAACCTTCACATAGGTTTTGTGCAGGCAAATCAGGATGAAGGCTCATTAAGCAGGTCTTCTGGAGGAGCCCTTATATTTGTAGGCCACTCTGGGAGCCTTTTTTCAGCTGAAATGCTAGAAATAAATGAGTAAGAGGTGCCCAGTGATGTGTGTGTGTGTGTGTGTGTTCCTGGCTTACAGGGTAACTCCCGAATTCAGCTGTTGGGGAGATAACTTGATTATTAAAAGCTAGCGGGCAGGCAGGTGCTGTGGTGTGGAGTGCTCTTTCAAACAAGGTGAGGCTGTGAATTTCCTGTGAAGCTGCTATGCTTTGCATCAATAATGCACCAGGGGGAAATGAATGATCTGTCGAGGGCAATCCCTTGACGGGCCTGCTGCTTTGTGTTCTCTTCCTCCACTGCCTTACCGGGGAGTAAAGAGCAATCTTCACCTTGGATTCCTCAACTAAAAAAATGCAGTAGCTTACAATATGTTGGTATTTGTTCCTCGGCCTGTGATCCCCCCTCCCCATTAAATGAAGACAGTTTAATTTGTTTAGCTTCCTTTATCTAATCATTTCCAAGGTTTTTCTTCCCAGTTTTGCAGCAATTAGTTCCTGTAATGACTGCAACCGCAAGTTGGTATTGATCGCTGCTTCCCGTATTGATTTTTTCTTTTTCTTTCTTTCCTAAAGGCGCGAGGGGGGGAGAGGGAGAGATTGTGTAACGTAGCACCTCCTGTGTGCAAGGTTCGCAGCATCTTCAGCCTCGCCTCTTCCAGACAGTTTGTGCGACATTAAGGCAAATTGTCCGATGCAAGGTTAAGCAGTATTTTTGTTGCGGCTTATTCTGTGGCTGCAGAGTTGTTCCTGAGACTCACACTCACAACTGACTTTGTTAAATGACACTCCAGCTGCAGAGAGAAGGAAGTTTAAAGTGGGGCACTTTCTCCATGCTTTCCACACACATTCTTTTAAAACTTTGGTTGTGAAGTGAACTGGAGATGGGTGGCTGGAGAAGAGGAGCCACCTTTTCAAAGACACCTTTTCTTGCCACCTGCACCGCCATCCTGACGCTTGGGGAGGTGGCATAAGTGGCGTGCGCACACGTCAGATGTCTGAATTGGGGTTGAAATCCCGCACAGTGGGGAATTTGGGTTTGGCTGCTAGAGCAGTCAGCCTTTTATGTGACTCCCAGTGTGAGGAGGGGCCTAAACGTCATCAGACCTGAATGACCCACCTGCAATATTCGGCTGCTATTTTGAAAGCACCCACAGTGTGGGCTCTGTGACTGTCCATCTGCTCGCTTGAAGACTTTCAAGGTCATTTTCCTGTGATGCTAGCTGAGCTGCTGCTGTTACCTTTCCTTGTTAATCTTTGTTTTGCATACCACTTTTTAAAAAAATCCTGCCCTCCCTCCACAGAGTTCAGTTTACTCTTTGCCCTTCCAACAATCACTGTGTGAGAGAAGTTAAGTTGACTGAGCCAAGGGCATCCAGGACCAGGGAGCCAGTCCTTCACAACCTGGTGCCCTCCAGATGTTTTGGATGATCACTTCCATCAGCCCTAGCCAGCATGGCCGTATGGTGTTGGGGGCTGAAAGGAGTTGCGCTCCAGATGTTTGGGGCTATGCTAGGTTGGAGAAGGCTGCTGTAAGGTTTGTTGCTGCATGGGGGTTTGGTCTAGGCCAACCACTCTAACCTAGGAGTGGGGAACCTCCAAACCTCCGGTCTCTCAGCCAAGCATGGCCCCAAAGGGTTCCAGTTTGGCCCCTGAGGCCATTTCCCCCAAACCACGCCCAACAGCTGATGTCACTGGGGAGGGCGGGCGCAGAGGTCTGAAGGAGAAGTGTGGAGGTGGATGTTTGATGGGCCAATCGGAGCATGCCTTCAATCCCTTCCATGTGTATGTGTTAAAAGGCACACTCCCATTTTGGGCAGATCAGAGCGCATCTTTAGGTTTGCTTTGAAGACCTGGAAATTGAAGTTTCAAAGGGAAGCATTACTTGACATCGCTATGACATCAAGTGATTGACATGTGGGTGCTTTCTGGCACACCAGGCATTGAGGAAGTTCTGGCCCTTCAGTCAGAAAAGGTTCCCCTCCCCTGCTCTAACCACTGCACCTCACCAGACCATCCAGAGGGTTGGTTGACTGGCACACTTTGGGAGAAGACTGGAAAAGGTTGAGGGTGGTGCTTGGTGACGGAGCATTTGCTGAGCCAGGGGTGACACAGAATCTACCGCACTGGGTGCTTGACCTCAGAACACTGCTGTGCAATTGCAGCAAAGGTGCTGCCACCTTAAGACAAAGAGTCTGGCATTCTCCAACTTCATCAAATGGAAGAAGTGGATAATGCACAAGAAGTAGGTAAGCAAAGCGTGGAAGTCCAGGTAGTGTTGCACTGTGAGATGAAAACCCAAGGGGGGTTGAGCAGGACTTGTGCTTGGAATAAGTCGTTAAGAGCAAGGGTAACTGGTACACATAGATCCCCGTGCTAAGAGGGCTGGCTAGCTTTTGGAGTCTGTAAGGACATAAGAAGAGCCTGTTGGATCAGTCCAATGGCCCATCTAGTCCAGCATCCTTTTCTTATAGTGGCCCACCAAATGGTCTGTGGTCTGATCCTGGGGGAAGCTGGCCAGCACCTTGAAAGTGGGCAGATTTCTAGTTGGAGTGATGAACAGAAGGTTTGCCTGTCAGGTCATGGTCACAGGTGCGGGTTGGCTAGTAAGTGGCTGGCAAAGGAGTCCTGTGTCTTGGTTTATCCTCTGGTGTATCTCATGCTGACCTTCTTTGTGGGCTTTCATTTGCCCTCCAGCTGATTTGGACTACCAACTCCCATCAGCCTCAGCCTGCACAGGACCCTGGCCTCTGTGCTGCTCTTAAAGGGACCACAGTGCTGCTGCTGATGCACAACTGTGTTCTAAGGTCAAATGCCCAGTGCTGCGTAATCCCTACCCTTTCAGAAAACAATAGAACGCAGGATTCATTGGCCTTGACTCTGCGAACACCCTCCAGTGCAACCTCTTCTGCTTTTCACGTAGGCAGGACTGCCTAGCCCACGAAAGCCTTCTCACAACTCTAGAAACATCATGTCTAGTTAGCATCAATTAAAGGAAAGTGGCAGGAATGGGGGTGGCAGAGACTGTGTCTCCTGGGCTTTTTTTGGTCATGCTTTCTGAGTTCTAAAAATAGACCTGGAGAAGTGTGAAAAGCCTGCCTCACAGATGCTATCCAACCTTTCCTTGAAACTCCCCAAGAGACTGTATATCTTTCAGTATAGTGCCATCACAGTACATGGTGCTTTAGACCAGGAGTAGGGACCTTTTTCAGCTTGGCAACCTGCCAGGGGTGAGTGAGTGGGGCCAGAGATAAAAGGGGGTTGGAGAATATTGGAATATCTTTTCAGGCGAGTAGTTTTGTATCTGCAGAGCTCAGGTGACTCAGATCATTTGGCATTATGTACTCTATTGTGATATTCCTATCAAGTCAAATAGGATGTCCCTTGAACCATTATTGGGTAGCTTCGTTAATGCTGATGAGCTCATTAAAAGGCATCTTCTGTCTACCTGAGAGAGAGGGAGAGGTTACATGCAGAGCTACAAGATTTTCTGCAGTTGCGCAAAAACGGCGAACATAATTTCTTCATGGCATATGGCGTAAGCTGTTAAAATAACGTGTATGTATTTCAATTGCATTAGTCTGGTTGCTTGTAAAAAGGAGTAAGTTTACTGATTATAATGAACATATATTCTATTCAGTAGTTATTGGCATAGTAATTACACTAATTAGTTCAGAATTCTTTTGTAACCTTTTTATAATCTTCAGTACTTTAGGGTGATGATAATTACTCTTTTCTAAAAAGTGCCCCCCCAACATCACCTCACCCATAACCCTAAGCATATAACATCTCCCAGTTTCAAGATGAAGAGTGCCACAGCCAATCCTTTAAAATAACTCCTTTGCATAACTCTTAAGTTTATTGCCCAAGGACTGGCAGATCTTTACAGATTTCTCCTGCTGAAGATGAATATTCCCCTTTAGTTCTGCTTCTCCCTGCCCCCCCCCCCCGGTCTGCATTAGCAACTGGAAAAAAAGACAAGTTGCTCATTTTGGGGCCACTTTTTAAATGGAGGTTTCCTGGTTGCTAAATCTCCAAGCACCATCCCATTCCTCTTCTCATGTTATGTAAATAGCTGCCTTGCTTTGATGTGTTCATTTCATCTATTTGGGTGCACTCTGGAATGAATGGCCTTGCCAAAGCAGCGCATGATGGATTGGGTAGATCTGTCTCTCTCTGTGGCTGCTCCTGCAGCATGTGAATTTGCAGCTCTTTGCCAGTGGGACTTGGGAAGATGAAACTAGGTCAGTGGCGTGTGTATGTGAATATAGGCAGAGAAACGGGCTGTAATCTCAGCATTAAACAAACCTGACTGTAATGCTGAAGGGTTTTTGCTATTTTTAGCACTCATCTCCATGATTGCCAGCACTTAGCGCAGAGCAAACATATATTTGTGGGAGCCTTATGCTCAAACTGGTGACAGTCTTCTGTTGGTTGCTTGCTTCTAAATGGCACCAGTTTAGTAGACATATTTCTGTGCTTCTATGGGCAGAAGTGGGCAGGCACCCTGCAAAGAAAGGGCAGAACGGACAAGAGAGAAGCTGGTTGAGATGAAACGTGAATGGGGCTTTATTGCTCATCTTCTCATGAGGACTTGAAGCAGGCAATGGCAATTTATCTTTCATGGTTTTTAAAAAAACAACTCAGGATATTCCGTTGCTTCCTTTTGAAGCAAGAAAAATGGCCGCAGCCTAAGACTGCACCATAGGGGAGGTTTCTGAGGGGTCCCAAGAGGCCCTGCCTTCCCTGTTGTGGGGCCTTTCCCTGCTCCTAGGCCCCACCTGTGCTATACATTTAAAGCAGTATTATACCACATTAAACAGTCATGGCTTTCCTCAAAGAATCCTGGGAACTGTAGTTTGTTAAGGGTGTTGGGAGTTGTTAGGAGACCCCCCTAGTCCCCTCATAGAGCTGCAATTCCCAGAGTTGCAATCGATCCCTCTTCCCAGGGACTCTCTATAGTACAAATGGGGCCCTATTCTCATCCTCCATCCATCTGCCCGTTTTGCTGGCATTCAGACTGCTGCCTCTGCCCCTTTCCTGCCAGCAGCTCACAGCCTTGCCTGATTGCAGGCCATGTCGGTTGGGGAAGGGCCTTAGCAGTAGAGCATCTTCTTTGCATGCGTAAGGTCCCAGGCTCAACCCCTGGCATCTGCATGCAGGGCTAGGAAACCCTGGAGAGAGCCCCTGCCAATCATGGCAGACAATACTGAGCCAGATAGACCAATGGCCTGAATCAGTATAAGGCAGGTTCCTATGTAGGTCCACCTCTAGGATGATATGCAGCGTGGATGGGTTTGCTTTTTTTTTTTTTTAATGCTTGGGCAGTCCTTCAGAGGGGCAGGCCTGGACCACTTGATCCTTTGCGGATCTGCATGCTGTATGTCTTATATTTGGGTTGCAAGGTTCCAGGTTGCTTCTGCTTGTTCAAATGGGCTGTTCTTGGGGCTGTGGATGCTCAAGTTGAGTCCAAGGAGCCTGTTTTGGTGAGTCTTTCTTTGGGATAGCATCAGAAAGCTTGTTCAAAAGGAAGAGAAGCATATAGTCCAACTGATGACATAGTTAAATGTAACACGGTGCAATTGCTTCAGTAAACTCACAATGTGAGAACAGGCAGCACGTGGTTGTCTTAGGTTTGGTTGGCAATTCCAGCCTGTAGAAATTGTTTGGCATCATCACTGCTGTCTGTTTTGTCTCTTGTGCTTTTGTCACCAAAAAAAGTATAAAAATCCTCCTTCAAATCCAGAGGCCTACACAGCATTGGAGAGAAGCTGTTTTATTTTTATCAGCTCTTGAACAGAGTTCCTGTAGTCTCCTTGCTATATTTGCATGGTTTCCCTCCCCCACTCCCCATTCACAGAATATCTTATGTTTCTAGGGAAATTTCCTCCTCCATTGTTTAAAGTCACAGACTCTTCAATAGTTTTGGCTTCCAACAGCTCCGAGCGGCTGTTTCCCCTGGTATGACACAATGCAAGCCACTGTAAATCAGGGTTCCTTCTGTTTGGCACCTGCACCAAGTTCTGTAGGTGTTCAAGCACTGAATGATCCCATGCTTATTTCAGTGAAATATGGCTCCAGAATTCTACCTTCCATCTCACTAGCTTCAGAGGCATTTCTCATACAGTACTAATTTGATTCTTAACAACATGCATATCACCAACACACAGTTATCCTTTCCCACACACCACTTACCTTCCCCGTGCAGTGAGCAGAGCAGCCTTAAATCTTTGAGCAGTGTAATCCTTGCTTCAGCCCACTTCTGTAGTCACACTGCCTTGAAAGGAAACCACCTATGATGTTCAGCCTTGGTGCCAGCAGCCGGCCAGATTGGGCACTGGCCAAGGGCCCCTGCGGCTGGGACTGGGAGGGTGGACCTCCTGCTCTGCAGTCCCTACCAGCATCAGGTCATGGGGCACAACTGGATGGTGATATGGATCATGGAGTGGGAACTCTACTCTTCCAGGCAACACCACCCATGTGTGCAGCCGATACTTCAATATGTCCGGTCACACCACCATTTGTGTTGCTGCATCAGCAGGCTGCATGCGCATACCTGCTATTTCCCAAGATGGGGGGGGCATCAATGCATCAGCACACATGCTTGCCATCACCCAAGATGGCGATGGGGGCATGTTGATGCCCTTGCCGACATCTTGAGTGATGGCAGGGGTGTGTGGTGATGCAAGAGATGGCACAGCTGGGTATATTAAATCATGCACGGGAGGGCCCCCGCCATGGACTGGTGTAGACGCTGGTAGTGTTCCATACATTTGTGTTAATGTTTTATGCTGTTGCATTCATATATATGTGTGTATGTGTGCGTGCGTGCGCTGGATAATGACTGGCTGAGTGAAAGGTTTATATTTTAGTGTGTGGCATTTGTATTGTTTGGGATTGTTTGTATGGGATCGTTATGGTAGAGAGAGTAGGGTCAGTGTTGGTTTATTATTTTTGGATTGAGTTGGTGAGAGGGTGGATATAGAGTAGCAATATTAGAGTGGATAGGCGAGGTAGCACTTTAAAGTGTTGAAGAACATACAGTAGTCTAAGTATAAGACCTTGAGACAATTAATGAAACCACAGGCTTATGAACAACAAGTGAAGTTGCTTCTTTTTAGATACTTCTATTATATAAATAAATATTGTGTGTTTTCACACACACACACACACACACACACCCTCATCATTGGCTACACTAAGGGTTAAATCAGTTACATGTCATTATTGTGGCAGCAGGAACCGGAAGGGGAGTGTTTAAAGTGTCAGGTTACAGGGGCTTAAACGATGCATTAAATAAATAGACACATTGTGAAAGATGGAGTGAAAGTGCCTTTCTGGAGGGTAAGGAATTGGTACACACAGGTGCAAGAGCTTGCAATTCAGTTAGCAGGGTACCACTTTGTGTTAGAAAGAAATGACTGCTTGCTTTTTCATCTAGCTTCGGCTGAAGGTACTGGGCTGGGCTGGGCTGGGGATAAATTAGTTCAAGGCCCATTAGGTTTGTGGATGATCAAAATTGAAAAAAACTCAACATTTGATTCGAACGGGATGTTGCCTATAGTTCTTACTGTAGAATAGTAACCGTCATAATTTCATCCTGAAAGGCTAGCAACATGGTGACTTGTGGGTACCGCTTGCAAGAGAGGAACCACCACATTTAAAATAAAATAAGTTTTGATGTACATTCTGTGGGGTAGAATTTTTTTAACTGAAAACATTTTATGGCTTCATTTTTCTGTTGAAATTCCACCCCCATTACTGATTTAAATCATGCCCAGTTCAAATAAAAGTTGCTATTGGGGCATACAAATTGTTTTTTTGGCAAAAGGAGCAGGTAACTAGATTCTGTGCAGTGTTCACTATGACAAACCTTCGGAGAATCCTGAGCCCTTGACCCTGAGCTTATCAGCTTTGCTAACTAATTAAGGACAATTTTTTAATCTGTGGTCCTTGTTGTAGTTGCTCAATCTTACTGATTAAAGCTTCCACACAGAATGTCAAGCACCTTGTAATGAAGTATTCATATTTCTTGCTTCTGGTATGCAGTTTGCTGGATCGCATAGCAGATTGATCTGTTACTGGGTTGTGAATGTGTGTGTGCGTGCGTGTGTGCGTGCGTGCGTGCGTGCATGCGCAGGGTGGGGTTCTTCCTTGCGGCACAGTTTGGGCTCTTCAAACCTGATATTGGATCTTATGTCAGGTAGTTGCTTATAGTGCTAGAACAGCTTTCACCGTCTAGCTAGCATCTTCCAGATGTTTTGGACTACAGCTCCCATCAGTCCCAGCATTGTATGGCAGGGCTGTCTGGGACTGATGGGAGTTGTAGTCCAAAACATTTGGAGGGTGCCAGGTTGGAGAAATCTGAGCTATACTTTTGGACCAGGATTGTTACTTGGTCATGACCCTCAACTTGGCAAGCATAGGCCAGCTTCCCTCTTAGCTTGCATTACTTCTAGGGATGGAGAAATCTGTCATTTTCAGTTCTCCCAATTTTTCCTTTTTTTAAGTCTTACATTCAGTTCCTCACATTTCCAGACCAATTTTGTGATTTTTATATAGATATAAAAAAATGCTACTGAAAACTCATCAGCATATCAGTGTGAGTTTCTCCTAATAAACATATTTTTGTATGCAGTTTTGACTAATACACACGTTTTTGCAAAGCAGTTTCCCCATATATATTGCATTTTTGTATTTTATTTTCACAGTTATATGCATTTTTGCACATTAGCTGGAGAATGGCATTGCAAAATTTGGAGAAGTGCAAATTTCAAAGGGTGGTTGTGTTTCAGTTCGCATAATGTTTTGATGAGTGCAGATTTGCTGGATCTTCCTTTATAAATGCATCAAATTTCTCTCCTGTTCCTAGTGACTTCACAGGGCTGTTAGCCCACCACTTCCTGCCCCTTGCAAGAAGTGTGCAGTCAGCAGCTCCGAGTATTGTCCAAGGACAGCTATTCTGAAGAGACGGTTTTTCTGCTTTTGAGGCAGACGTTAGGACCCAATGATGTGCAGTCTTGTGACCCTTGAATATGGGATGGTGGTGTTGACTCTCTCTGCCAAGCACTGCACTGGTGACAATCCCGTGTAGGTTCAATGGCATCCAGTAGAAACAAAGCAGCCCATTCTGGTGTAAAGGAATGGTTGTCGATCTCTGACTTCCTGCTTCTGATACAGAGGAGCAGCTGCAGCCCTCCCAGAAGTTTTTTTAAAAATAAAGATGCAGTGCAAATAGTGGAAGAGCATTTTGCATACCAGCTTTCCCCTCTGAGGTCTTAAACACAATTCTCTTTGTTCAATTCTTATTTATTTATTTATTTATTTATTTATATTTCCATTTTGCATTGACATGTATTTAGTTACAAAACAATACAAAAAACCTATTAACTCCCTCTCTTTGTTCAATTCTATCAGACCTATTTACATGAGCAAGCCTGGTGGCACATTCTGTCATCGGCAGTAGCTATCCCTGAAGTGCACGGAGGACTTGTCTGTGGCCAGAGGTTACCTGTTACCTATATTGAGGTGCCTGTGATGAGTGGTCTTTGGCACAGAATTCTGTTGTCTGATGGGGAGGGATAGAGGGTTGAGTGGTAAGCTACGCATCAGCTTGGTACTGTGGAACACAGGAAGAGAGCTGCTGTTCCTGTGTGCCATTGCAATTTAAGACCATCCAGACTTACAGATTTGTGCACCAAGGTAGGACTGTGGGGTGTGCAGGGGTGCACAGCCAGGTCAATATGGTGACAGGGAAGAGGTGCGTGTGTGTATAGAGATATACAAACACAGATGCACAAGCATATATATGGTTGTGCATGTATATAATTATGTATGTGTTAATGGCAGTTTTGGCATAAATGATTATTATAACGTGCTTACAGGTTGCATGTTTGCATGCTGCACAAGTTGCCAGTTTGCTGCCAGGCCAGGGTCAAGGTTCTTGTGTTAATTCACAAAGGCCTAAGCAACTTGGGCCTGAAGTCCCTTAAGGACCGCCTTGTGGTCCTCCTTGATCGCTGAGGTCTTCTGATGAGTCACTTCTGGTGGTTCCCCCTTGGCTCCTAAGCTTCAGTTGGCCTTTGCTAGAGACTGAGCCTTTTGTGTGGCAAGCCCTGCACTGTGGAACTAACTCCCTGCCACTAGAGGTTTGGCAGGAATCATCTCTGCCTGCTTTCAGGCATCTATTGAAAACTGCAGGCGATGTGATTTTTCCCTCAACCAGCTTTTACTGATGTTTTTATCAAAGTTAATGTAATTTTATATGTTTATATTTTTATGAGAGCCAGTGTAGTGGTTAAGGTGCTGGGCTATGACCTGGGAGACCAGGGTTCAAATCCCCACACAGCCATGAAGCTCACTGGGTGACCTTGGGCCAGTCACTGCCTCTCAGCCTCAGAGCAAGGCAATGGTAAACCCCCTCTGGATACCGCTTACCATGAAAACCCTATTCACAGGGTCACCATAAGTTGGAATCAACTTGCAGGCAGTTCATTTCCATTTTCCACAATTAGCCATACTAGGGCTTAGTTACTTCAGGGATGGGCATTTTCTCTGGGTGTTCCAGATGTTGTTGGACTCCCAACATCCACCAGCCCCAGTAGCCATCATGGCCAACAGTTAGGGATCATGGGAGCTTCCATGTGATCCTCACAACAACCCTGTGAGGTAGGTTAAGCTGAGAGACAATGACTGGCACCCAGTGAGCTTCCTGGCTGAACTGGAATTCTCTAAGCCATCTCTGGCTTACAGTAATACTATTGCCTCTCGGCCTCAGAGGAAGGCAATGGTAGACTCTCTCTGAATACCGCTTACCATGAAAACCCTATTCATAGGGTCGCCATAAGTCGGAATCAACTTGAAGGCAGTCCATTTCCATTTCATATTTTTATGAAAAGTGCAATAAATAAAATACTGATGAAGAATGAACAGGAGGGCAGGAGAAGGAAAGTACTACTCTATTTCTTTTGGGAACTTTTTAAAAAAACTTTTTGACTGCTAAGACAGGACCTGACTTGGGAACAGGACTGTCTGTACATCTTTGTACGGTGGAAGAGTGAGCAGGCGTCCCTCCTTCCCTCCATCATGCGTAGAGTGTAGCATGCGAAGCAGGGGAGCCATAGGGAAGGCCCAGTTTGCCTGACTCTTCCCTTTCCAAAGGGCCCTTGCCCTCTGCTCTGGGCCTTCGCTTCCATCTGAATGGTTTAGGCAGCTCGGGAGTCTTTTCTGTTACAGGTGAGAACCTACAAGAGAAACTCACTTGGCCCCGTTTGTTTCCTGACAATATTTTGGCCCACAGCAAAATGGCACTATTTGACAAGCTTCATTCAAACTGTTTTACAAAACATGTTAACCTGTGCAAAATGTTACTGCCATTTGCATGTGCTCTCATGCATCATTTTAGGCAATTGTGAGACACGATGACGATGATCTGTATGCAGCTGCTCTGGACATTTTAAAAAGGGAAATGTATAAATCTACACTCTCTAGAACCTTAGTTGGAGGGTCTTGTCTGGTTTAAGAAGTTCACAAATAGTTATCGTGGCAATCATGAACTTAAATCAAGTATTCAGAATTGGGTTTTAGTGTCCATCAAGAAAGGAGTTTGGGTTTTTTTTGTTTTCCCCCGCTGCCACTAGTCTCCTTAGCACAGACTAGCAACTGCAGAAGTGTCGCCATAGCACTACCAACTTCAGGATGACTGAGCAACAGGGGGGGGGGAGACGGACATGTGGCAACAACATTGGAAAAACTCTCTGCTTGCAAGGGGGATCTCCTGCTTCCTTGCTGCTCCCCATTCAGCACTCTGTCCTCCACCTGAGTATACAACTCACTTCAATAAGAGTATTGTAGAGCTGGAGAAGGTTCAGAAAAGGCCAACCAAAAGGATCAAGGGGTTGGAGCGACTCCCCTATGAGGAAAAGTTACAACATTTGGGCCTTTTTAGTTTAGATAAAAGGTGAGTCAGAGGTGACATGCTAGAAATGTATAAACTTGCCCATGGTATGGAGCCAGCATGGATGGCTTTAAAAGAGTATTAGGCAAACTCATGGAGGATCAGTGGCTACTAGCCATGATGGCTAAGCTCTGCCTCCATGGTTGGAGGCAATATGCTTCTCAATGCTGGTTGCTGGAAACCGCAGGAGGGGAGAGTCCTCTTGCCCTCAGGTCCTGCTTGCAGACTTCCCATTGGGACCTCTGGTTGGCCACTGTGAGAACAGGCTCTTGGACTAGATGGGCCTCTGGCCTGATTCAGCAGCCAGGCTCTTCCGATGTTCTTATGCATTTTCTTTTTTTTCCCCCCATCTCCTGCTCAGTCTCCTCTGCATCAAAACAAACGCACGGCCGCAGCCCCTGGTCTTGCTTCCTCTGTCCTGCTGCCTCCAAAACAACTTCAGCTGCTCTGGCTTTCAATAGCCTGAGCCATCTCCTTCACTTCTGTTAGACTTATACATGTGTGAATAACTAAGTAAGTTGCAGGAGGAGAGACTTTGAGGAAGCCTTACTGGAGGCAGGCAGGAAGAGGACTACATTTGTGGGAGGGAGACTGGATGTTCTCTGGTTGAGAGCCATATGCTAGCGGGGGTAGAGTTTAAAGAAAGCTGTGGGCACCATCCCATTGAACCTGTGTGGAGAATCTTTGGCCCTCCAGTTGTTGCTCCCATCATCCTTGGCCACTGGCCATCTTTGTCAGGGCTAATAGCAGTTGTGGTTTAGCTACATCTGGAGGGTCAAACATTCCCCACCCCTTTTAGTGTTGGCTGCAGTTGCCCAGAAGTGGAATACACTTGTGGACCTCTTTTTAAGGCGCTGTGAAGGCTGCCTGTGGCTTTAAACACCTCCCATGTGTGGACAAAAAGAGAGGTTTCAGGTGGGAAGAAGGTTGGGCAGGAAGAGGGAAGCCATCAGCAGTGCAGGGTGATTGGTCTTGAGTTTCTACATTTTTTGAAAGAAGCAAAGGCTCCTTCTTTGTGTAATCAGAGGATGAGGGAGACGCTGAGAGTGCTGATAATTTGGCAGAAAATCTAAACATTTAGGAAAAAATAATATGGATTGGAGCACCTGAAAGTATGGAGGAAAGTGTCCAACAGGGAAAGTGAATGGGTTGGAAAGCCGTTGGGTAGATCAAGCTCAGGAACCACCAGAAAAGGACGAAGTAGTAAAGAACTGGGCTTCTCAACAAAGAATCCCTCTGGAGATTTGGATACAGTTAATGGTTTGGAAAGCAAGCTAGGGAAAAGATTGAGAGATTTCAGAAGGAAATGAAGGCAAGCGTTTGGTCATGGGGGACAGCACTGCTTGCTTCCTTCCATTGTGAGAATCACCCCTTACTTAGCGAGCGATGTTGCAGGTCCCACTGAAGTCCTTGCGTGAAGGCACAATTTAGTTTTGACTTCCCAGTTGCTAACATTGCTGCTGTTTCCCTTTTTTGCTTCCCAGTGTCCCCAGGAAAGACCATGGATGAAAAAATGTCCTACGAGGAATTTCTGGACCGCAATGACTCATGGACAGTGGACGACAGGGACCATCGCTTTGAGTCACAGTTGCCATTTAAGCCCATGGATGTGTCAGGTAAGAAACTACAAAAGAGAAATAGCCCCAGCTTAGCCCTTGCTGAGAACAGAAGCCTGGAACCCTCCATTTTTATGGAAGCTGATGCTCCAGCTGGAGACTTCAAGCTTGAAAGCTGCTTCAAGAATGCTGTCTGTTTTCAGGCGGCTTTGTAGGACTTCATTGCTGAAGGATTTTTTCTTCCCACCCATCTCTAGTTGGCAGGTCACCATACCTCTTCATCCGAGTCTATCTGGGTCTTCCTCTTCATTGCTGAAAGCAGGGGAGGCCAACATGGTGCCCTTCAGAAGTTGTTGGACTACAACTCCCATCATCCTTCTCTGTTGGCCATGCTTACTGGAGTTGGTGGGAATTGGAGTCCAGTGGTATCTGGAGGGCACCACATCGTCTATCTCTGTCCTTAAAGCATCCTTCTCTGCTAATGATGGTGTTGCCACTGATGGCCATCATGTGGTAATAACATTCCATAGATTAATTATCTGTTGCACAGGAGAAATAAAAAATGTTTCAGCTGTGATCTGCCCAAGATTCATGCATGTGTGTGAAGTGCTTGTTGGCTGTAGTTTTACCTTTTCCCCACTGCAGCAGCATCCTTGAATTGACTTGTTTGGTGCACTTTCCATCTCAGCTCCAAGGTCTGTTTCTTTGGGTGTAGTCACAGCCAATTTAGACCCCATGGACATTTTTTGTTTGTTTGTTTATTACATTTGTATACCGCTCCATAGCCGAAGCTCTCTGGGCGGTTTACAGCATCATATATGTGAAGCTAAATTTCCCCTCCCCCCAAAGAAATCCCCCTTTGCATTGTTTTGAGCGTAGATTAATGTTGAACTATCTACCAGCCCCTTTTCTTCTATAGTTCCTTGCTGATTATTCTAAATGTTTGCATGCCAAAAAGTTCACCAGAGTTGCATATCGATTGCATCTGCCCTGGTTGTATAAATGTCTGAAGCTGTCAGGAACTCACACTATAGGGACAGGGAACAGATCATCCCCATTCCCCAATGCTTAGATTTCCTCCACATGGGGATGAGGGGTGGTCCTCAAGAACCCTAAAATGGAAGCATCATTTCCACTTGGTAGTTTTGGGCAAATGGAGATGAGAAGATGGGTGCTTTGCCTGGTCATATCTCCTCAATTCTCAATCACCCTCAGCTTGGGATATGTGGTCCCTTTTCACACCTGTGCTCACACAGTGACTTCCATTAATAAGTTACGTGGAGGAGTGTATGCTTCCGTGACTGCTACTGGAGCATTTGCATGATTAGGTTCTGTGCACGGTGCATAATGCCACAGAGTTAGTCCATGCATTCTGGAGCATAAAACAATTTCTCTGGTGGTTCTCCGTCTGATACAAGAGGCTGACTGGGTGCTCTCTGCACAGCAGCACATTTCATCTTATTTGTGTTGGTGCCTGCATGAGCAGGTACTCCCTGGACTCATCAGATCCTTTAACGGTCAGTTTCACACAGCGGTTGGCTTGGAAGAGTTCATGGATGCTGGTCTACAGGGCTGGGACAGAGAGATTAAGATAGGGGTATGCAAATTGCACCCATTAAACCGATTTATCTGTGCAGCTTTTAAATATCCCTTTATTCCTGAAATAATAGGGAAAGGGAGGCATATGCAGGGCCCTTGCAGGAAGTGGTCAGTATCACTTCCTCCAGCTTGTGAAAAGAGGCTTTGAGGTAGGAGTTGATAACTGAAGCACAAGAATATGCTTTACCTAAGCCTACAAAGTGCTCCGTTATGGTGATACAGTATCCCTGGCTTTAGGAACTAGAAGATTATATATTTACACACATATAAACTATTATATCTCAGGCTTATAGCAGGTTTCTTATAGGCATCTGGCCAGCCACTGTGAGATCAGAATGCATATATATGCATTTACATTAATATTACATTACTTCTGTTTGGGCATGTATGTCATGACTGCCCCAACTATGGATGGAGAATGGTGGGTCACGCTTGAAGCCTCTTCCAGTTTGGCTGTCCAGTATCTGTCTCCTTTAATTCTGCAACATCTCACTGCTCATCTACAAAATCTATATCTTTGTTTCTAGACAAATGTGGAAAGCATTCTTGGACCTGCCTCACTTAGAAGTGTGGCCTCTGCTTCTTGCAGGCTGCCCAGCTGCAGAAAAAAGGCTTATTTTGGAAAAGCTGTTTTGTCTGCAAGGAGGTCACTGAGGCTGCTCTTTCGCTTGGCTGCTTCAGCCCAGTCAAGGGTGTAATAGGATTGCTGGCACAAGCTAACAAGATGGATCTGTAGGTGGTTGGTGGGTTTGAAAGCTGTCTGGAAGTGGCAGGCCGTCATGATCATCTCGTACACATGCACCTCTCCCTTCTGCAGATCCTTGTTCTGCCTGAGAAATTATCCATTTCTGAAAAGTACTGTCTTCCTTCCAATTGGAAGCCTCATCAGTTTAGCTTTTGAGTCAATATCCCCGAATTTTTAAATTCTTACATAACTTGCAAGTCCTGCAATCAGTTATTATGGCTTTAACTGCACAGAAGTGCATTTTCAAAAATTTCTTTTCTCAGATCAGTGACCCTGGTTAAGGTTCCAAACATACAATAAAATGGTGATTTAGGTTTCTGAATTAAATCCTGCCCTGCAGTGTGTGTATAGGGAGGTTATCAGTGAGTTTTTCTGTTCATCTTGCAAACAGAGGCAGGGAAACTGCTTTCACCATGGTTTGCTCAGGACAGATGAAGTACTTAACCATGGTTAATGTAAACTCTTGTTTGCAAATTCATCTCAAACCATAGGTTTCATACTCTGACTTGTGGCCATTCCTTAGCCATGGTTTAGATATTCAAATGCAACCTGTCACCAAAGATAAGGAAAACAAGCTTGATATTTACATGTGAGAAAGGGCACAACTTCCATTTCTCAGTGGCAGAGTATCTGCTTTGCATGCAAAATATCCCATGTTCAATCCTTGGCGTCTTTAAGGTAGGGCTGGGAGAGATCCTTGTCTGAAATCCTGGAGCGCTGCTGCCAGTCAGTGTAACCAGTACTGAACTGAAGAGCCTGTTGGCATGACTCTGTATAAAGCAGCTTCCAATGTCCATATCTATTATTTTATTTGTTTGAAAAAAATTATATTCGCCTCTTTATCGCCAAGCAATTCCAGGCAAGGCAAGCCGCAACATAAGGTCAGTTTAAAAAAAACAGCCTAACAGTGTGTAATGCACTTCAGCTGTTCCTTCCCAAGACAAATGAGGTGGGCTGCCCCATTCAAGTCCAGGGTTACCTATAGAAGGAGCTGGGGTTTAAGCATCCGGAGGGTTCAAGTCCAGTATTCAGTCGAGGAAATTGTGCTATTTATTACGGCGGAAACTTGATTGACAATGTAGCTGTGCAACGTATTGGGAAGGCTCTGAAACAAACCTAAGATTCCCCAACTCCTGAGTAGTTTCCGTGAGTCTCTTCCCCCCCCCCCCCCGGGTCAGGTCTGGCCCAAGGTGTTTTGATGCCTGCAGCAGAAAATCCAAATCCACCTCTTTCCCTGCCCAGTAAAAAAACACACCCATTGCTTTACATAATTAACCATTTGCTGTCCATGAATGGCGCCCCAACTCTGCTGCCTGAAGCAGCTTCTTCCAGTGTGCCTAATAGTATGGCCTGCCCTTTTCAAGGGGTTGTTGTCATGTTGGTTGCCAGATGATTGACAAGCCTTCTATATAGAGACAGCAAAACCAGAAGGTTTTATTAACACACACACACGTGGGTGGTTTTGGTTTGGCTTGGTGGGTCACAAGCAGCACAGATCTGGGCGGAGACAAAAGCAACCAACCTGCATTGATCCTCTGCTACTCTGCCTTTTTATTGGGAAAAAACATGTACAAGAAGGAAATGCTGTAGCCTTGTGCTTTCACCCTCAAATGACATCCCTTTAGTTTTGATAGGCATGCATAGTTTGCAATGGCAGTGGGAGGAATGCTGTGTAAAGTGGGGGTGGCTTACCTGTAGCCCTCCAGGGGGTGTTACACTCTGACTCCCATTAGCCCCAGCCAGCACAGTCAGTCGTCAGGGATTATGGGAATTGTAGTCCAGCAACATCTGGAGGGCCACAGGTTAGCCATCTTGGGTTGTAAACTTTAGTGAAAGTAGTATCTTAGAGTTAGGGTATACCTAGAACTAAGCTCACTCAGTTGACAATCCACAGCAGCAAGTCTAGACTCAAACACCCACAAAATGTGACAGACCACTCTTCCCACGTGCTTTGCAAATGTGTCTGGCTCTGACTCATCCTTAAAAAGTGCTGTGCGTCGTGCATGGCACAAAACTGAAGATCCAGCTCAGTCCCTTTCTTGACTGCTGGGTAGCCAAATTTGAATGACAGTAACCCCCCTTGGGCTAATATTTTTTTCCAAGTTTTGGAGGGAAAGGAGGTGGTGGTGAAATACCCGTATTCCTGAGCCTTGTTCCTCCTTCAGCATAAGACCCTCTTCTCAGTAGGTAATCTGTGAACCACATCAAGTTTGCCAATCCTCAGCTACTTCCCAGCCCATTGCCATTACTCCCCTCACCTCTCTCTTGCTGATCGTTGTGGCTGGGAGCTGCCAGTCAGGGCTGGACTCCTGCCAATAGCCACTGCAGGTAGGATGAGCAAGAGGCATAGCAGTGGTGGCCTGTGGCTCCAAGTCAGTGGGACAGTTAAGGGGAAGCCCTTTGGACAGCTCCTTGAAAGTTCAGACTAAAACCCGAAGCGGCTTCCACTGCGACCCCAAGTCAAGATGGATGCTGGCCTGAGCTGTGCCTTGGCTTGAGACCTGGGAGAAAAACATTCAGTATCTCCTGATTGCTCCTTAGAGCCTTTTAAGATGCACCGCGAAGACGTCCTGTCTGATCTACTGCTGCTTCCTCAGGAAATGACGAACGTGCCACCTTTCGGGGAGTATTTCGGAGTTTCAGAAGAAGTCCATGGTACAATCCTCTCCATTGCACTTGACGGTTGTGTAACTCTCTCCCTGCTTCAAGGGCTACTAAGGAATTCTTCTGCATGGCTGACGTCTTCCTTCCTCCTCTAACTGCTTTGAAACTCACATTATGGAGAGCATTGTGGGGCATAATCTGCTTTCTCACTAAACTTCTTTAATTTCAGTGGGTCTTGAAGTCTGCATGCTTGCAATCATCCCATCATTCGTGGAGCTTGGCTTCTTAAGCCATTTTTCATGCATCTCTTAGAATTTTGAAATTCTAGACTGCCGCTTGGTTCTTGGAGGGAAGCATACACATGTGAAGATCACATTGATTTCGTGGAACCTTTAAATTCTGGGTAAAGTGTCTCATTATTGGGGGGAGGGGGAAATCAAATTCCTTCATCTCTCCAACCTTTTGTTCCTGTTTATCCGTTAATCCACCAGTGCCCCAAGAACCCCAGCCCTCCTTCCTCTCTGCGGCCTGTTGAAACAAACATCCAGAACTACCAGAATAGGGTGGAATTGCATTAAATGACATATGTAACATTTGGGCCTTTTGTATAGACCTCCTGCTTCTCGGTGGGAAAAGATTCAGACTGTCCTCTTTCCTCCCTCTCCACCCCCATCCACTGCTTGCTCCTACCCACAATGGGATGTATCTGGGGCAAAAGAACCCTACGAGATCAGAGGTCTGCACTGGCGCTACTGTGCAGGGCTGTTGAACACCAGCTCCAGGCTGATGTGTAGCCGCCTATGGATGGAGCCTAGGCAGTGCTGGATTTAGGAACAAGCCACATAAGGTTTTAAATTATGTTTTTAAATTGCTTTTTTAAAAAATGTGTTTTTAAAATTCGTATATTTGTTTTTAATGTTTTTAATTGTTGTAAACCACCCAGAGAGCTTCGGCTATGGGGCGGTATATAAATTCAATCAATCAATCAATCAATCAATCAATCAATAATAATAATAATAATAATAATAATAATAATAATAATAAAAGCCATGGCTTAGAGCCTCACGTTGTAAGGGGCCTCTAAATATGTTGGAGATAACTAAGACGTTTTACTATAATTGAAATTGCTTTGGCTTAAATAACCTTACCTATAACATTCCCCATCAGAGTTCTGAACCCTGACTTTCCCATCCCAATCCACATCCAGTCCCATCAGCTTCCCTTCCAGGGCTGCTGGACTACTTTCAGCATCCTCAGGTTGCCCAATCTCGCCTCAGACCTCAAGAGGAGACAATGGGAGCTAGCCTACCAACACTTTCTAAAGTCCCCTTCCCCACCAGGCATCGTGTCCTCTAATCCCCTCCTCATCACTTTCCCACAAATGTTTTCTCTTTAGTTATTTATTTTATGGCATGGGGCCTCTGACTCTTGACCTGGCTTAGGGCCTCAGCATGTCTTAACTGAGACCCCAGTTTGTTCTTCCATTGGGTGCTCTGCAGGTCACTTCTCAGGCATGATGGGGCTGTGCCGCTACCTCCCCACTTATGTGCCCTCTTTCACCCCCTCTGCTGCTTCCAGTGGCTGCCATTGCCCCATCCCCCTGTCTCATGATGGCTTGCGTGGCCAGTTCTGCAAGGAATCATGGCTAGGACTGGGGCGACAATGGTGATTAGGCCCAGCAGAGAGGCAACTGTTGCTGGGCCAAAGGCTTTTTAAAGTGGAGGAGCTGCAATAATCATAGGCAGGTGCTACTGTAAGTCAAGGGCCTGTCACCCAAGGGCCATAGCTCTGTGGTGGAGCACCTGCCTTGCATGTAGAAGGTCCCAGGCTCAGTCCCAGGCTGAGTCCCAGGCTCAGTCCCAGTTTCCATCCACAGCATCTCCAGGGAGGGCTTGGAGAGACCCTCCTGAAACCCTGGAGAGCTGCTGCCAGTTAGTGTGCACAATACTGAGCTAGATGGACTGTTGGGACTTACTCAATATAAGGCAGCTTCCCCTGTCCCGAATGGTGCTCCTCGGGTCTCCCAGGGGATGGGGGCCATCACCAAGTCTCCCACCCCTCATTCCAGAGTGGCATTCCTCAACCTTTGTTCCCCAGATGTTGTTGAGTCACAACCCCCGCTGTCCCTGAACACTGAGGAAATCCATTTATTTAGGCACTTAGTACTTTTATTTCTACTTCCTGTCACAGAATATTGGGAAAATGTAAGTGTAGGCAGGGCTCTCGCCAGAGGGAGGCCAGGTTGGGCTCTGGCCAAGGACCCCTGCAGGGCCCCTCCTTAGAATGAGAGGATGGTGCTCCCGTTCTCTGATCCATGGCAGAGTCTGATCCTGCAACCCAACCCTGCTGCTGATCACAGAGAGGGAGCTCCCAGGCACACACCCCATTATCGACAGGGAGGGCTTCAAAAAGCCCACCTGCATGCCCCGCCTATCTCTTGTGCTGTGTGAATGTCATGTATGCTGTGTGCGCACGCCTGCCATCACCCAAGATGGCAGCATGGGCGTCCCTAAGGGACTGAAGCCCCTCTGCCATCTTGGTTGATGGCAAGCCTGTGTGTTGTGCATGCACATCATTCACACCACACACAAGGTAGGTGCGGCACATCGACAGGCTTATTAGCCGTGCACCGCCTGTATGGGGAGGGGTGTTGGGCAACAGTGCTGCGGGCCTGGGGCAGGCTGGTGCCCAAGGGGCCAGTCATGCCTGGCGCCAGCCCTGGATGCAAGCTTAGACTTGGAATGCTATGAAAGGCTCATTGGTTAACAGCGGGAGGGAATCAGATTTTTCTTCCTTGTCTGGAGGTGTGTGTCTTCCTCACTGCAAAGGGCTGCCTAGAAGGGAAATCCCAAATGAATTAGTGGCTATATTTCCTACAGGGTTTATATTCATTTGTTAGGGTTTTTTTAAATGCATTGTTTCCCGTCTGAGAGCCAATCAGCCTAAGCTTGATTCAGTACGTGGTGCTCTCTGGGTGCCCCCTTGCAAACTGTAGAAAACGACAGAGGAAAAAATGCGGCTGGTGGCGCAAAAACCTGCCTTGTTTTTTTACAGCACCTTATGGAGCTGCAGGGGTACCCGAGCAGCCCCCTCTAGGAGCCCAACACTCCCCTGCAAGCATTTTTGACCCACTGGCCTTCCTCGTTTCTGATTCGGGGGCAGAGTCTCTGCTGAACCAGAACAAAGCAGGTGAGCCAGCGCTGATCTGTTGCTGCTGGGGTGGGGGGTCGTGGGTCAGCTGCAGCTTATAAACAAGGGTGAGCCGGGTATGGGCGGGATCAGCCCACGGCTACCAAGGAAGCACTAGCAAAACTCCACTCGGGGGCTAAAACTCAGCCCCCAAATATGCTCTGGAGGTAACAGCCTGGCTTCTCCTCTGTTAAAAAAAAATGGAATCAAGATGGTACCCAGATGTGGCAGGGTTTGGATGTTCACATTCCCTTCACACTGCCAATTCTGTAGATGACCTTTGTGTTGTGTTCAGGTGAGCTCAGGTATTGGGCTTGTGAATTGCAGCAACCCTAGGTAAGCCACAGCTATTATGCAGATGCCATCTGCAGAGCCTCGCTATGGTCTTCCCCCCCCCCCCCGGAAAAAAACCCCTCTGGGCTAGTGTGAGCCCCTCCTGAGGGAGAGGCACGTTAAAAGCACCTTGATCTGTGGGTTCCATGGGGATTAGGCCCCAAACCTGAGTCACAGTTACAGCTACAATCAACTGGAGTGGAGTATATTTGTGTCTGTTGAAGCTTCAGCCCTCGCTACAGACTCTCACTCACTTCTCCCAAGCAGTCCCCGCACCCAGAGTCACAACAACAACAACAAGTCCTTTTCATAGAATCATAGAATAGTAGAGTTGGAAGGGGCCTATAAGGCCATCAAGTCCAACCCCCTGCTCAATGCAGGAATCCAAATCAAAGCATTCCCGACAGATGGCTGTCCAGCTGCCTCTTGAAGTCTCCGGTGTCAGAGAGCCCACTACCTCTCTAGGTAATTGGCTCTATTGTCGTATGGCTCTAAGTTAGGAAGTTTTTTCCTGATGTCCAGTCGAAACCTGGCTTCCTGCAACTTGAGCCCATTATTCTGTGTCCTGCACTCTGGGGCAATCGAGAAGAGATCCTGGCCCTCCTCTCTGTGACACAACCTTTCAAGAGTGCTATCCTATCTCCCCTCCGTCTCCTCTTCTCCAGGCTAAACATGCCCAGTTTTCAAGGCCTTCTCTCTGTACTTGCCCTCTTCTGGGTTCCTCTCTAGTTAGTGGCAGCTGCTGTAGATGGCCCAAGTTCCAGCTGTCTCCACGGTCCTCGGCAGAGTGGATCCAGGCACTGCAGCCCTTCTAAATCCAATGGCTTTCCAGTAGCCCCTATCTTAGGGGCATGGGGCTTGGCCCAGGGATGGATCCAGAAGTCCGAGGGCTATTCCCTTTGCAGGATCCTCTGTGGTTACCTTCAGTGGGTCAGTCCCGCAGGATCCTAGCCCCAGAGGGTTTGGGTAGTCAGGGCAGCCTCTTCTCCCAGCTTCTTGTATTGGCAGCTTCAAGCTTCCAGTTGGCAGCAAAAGAAGCTTTAGGAAACCCTAGTGATGGCAGCTCTTCTTGTCCCAGCTTCTTCTCCAGCCCCCCCCCCAGCTGTTCCTTCTGGCCTACTTATGCCCCAAAGCTCCAGGAGACCTTTGTAAGTCTCAGGTGTTCTCAGCTGTCCCTTGCCCCACCCATCTCCTGGCTTGGCTGATGGAGAGACTGCCCTGATCCCTGCACAAGTGGATCGGGGCCTTCTTAAAGGGGCCATGCTGGTAAGACCACTTTGGCCCTAGGCCCCGTGGACCTTCACAGGAGGTTTTGACCTGGGGGCTGCAAAGGTAGTGTGTTTTGTGGAGCCAGCACTTGGGTGGGCTTTCACAAGAGTCTATATATCTGCTCAATTTTTTTCCCCCATAGCTCCTGCAAGAGAGATGGGATCTCCTGAAGATTTCTGGTTGGGAGGTCAGCACTTAGTGGAGGGACAAGGAGTCCCTTTCTTTGCGCCGCCAGGTAAAAAACAGGAGTGCATTCAGCAAGAATGTCTGTGTTCCTTGTGACGTTTTATTTATTTAAAAGATTTCTATCCCGACCTTCTACCTTATAATAGGGCACTCAGGGCGGCTTACAAAAATAAAATAAAACACGTACATAATAAAATTGTAAACAATAAAATCACAAAAGCATTAAAATAAAATAAAATACATAAAATACAATTAAATTACATAAAATACTATACACACACACACACATACATATAGGGAGAGGTACTAAAGGGGACTACAAGGGTAAAAATTAACGTAGAAGACATAAAATCAGTGTCAGGCTGTACCTTCAGTCCCTCCCAAAGGCTCTCCGGAACAAGATCGTTTTCAGAAGTCTCCGGAAAACCATCAGGAGGGAGCAGAGTGGACTTCTTGGGGTAGGGTATTCCAAAGCTTGGGGGCCACAGCTGAAAAGGCTCTCTCCCACTTGCCTGTCAATCTAACGTCTTTCACTCCAGGCACACAGAGGAGACCAGAGGCAGATGATCTTAAATCCCAGGCAGGTACATATGGGTGTAAGTGGTCCCTCAGGTACATTGATCCAAGGCCGTTTAGGGCTTTAAAGGTCAGAACCAGCACTTTGAATTGGGCCCGGAAGCAAATTGGGAGCCAGTGGAGTCAATAAAGCACAGGGGTGACATGCTCCCTACACCATGCTCCAGTTGACATTCTGGCTGCTGCATTTTGAGCAGGGCTTCAGCTCCAGCAAGAGCGGCATCTTTTCTTGGGTCTAACTGAGGGAGGTCAAGGGATTCCTTCGAGAAGAGGGGGACAGGGCAGTGCTTGAGTAAAGGCTGAGTTGGGTTTGAAGCCCCTTTGCAGGAACTCTCCCTCTGGCCTCCGGTCCGCACAGAAGTTTGCAAAAGGCTGTTGCTCCGCGGTTAGAGCACCTGCCTGGCATGTAGAAGATTCCAGGTTCAGTCCCCAGTGGCATTTCCAGGTAGGACTGGGGGTGTCCCCTGTCCGAAATCCTGGAGGGCTGCTGCTGGTCAGTGTAGAGAATCCTGAGCTAGATAGACCAAGGGCCTGACTCAGTCTAAGGCAGCTTCTTTTGTGACCGGACATGCATTTTTTCCACACAGTTCTGCCTGCAATCGCTCAGTCTCCTAGCGGTTGTTGTTGTAAAGATGCCCTTGAGCCCAGGTGGATTCCTCCTCTGAGTAGAAGATGGTTGTCCCCTTGGACTCCGCTTCAGTTTCCAAACAAATCTTGATTTACAGAGAGGGAGGCAGTCAGTCAGTTGGTGGGACAAAGTGAGGCCAGGGCAGCAGAGCATCAAGAGACAGTTCCCAGGGTCCTTTGCTTCCCACCTTTAGGGATTTCCTCTTCCCACCCCCTTCCAGTTCCTCCCGTCCACCCCTGTGTTCATGCATCCTCTCTGAAGCTGGATGCAGAGAGAGAGAGATGCATGCTCAGCCCAGCCCTCAGCACCCTCCCTCTTCTTGCTCCCATCCTCAGGTGGAAGCAGCGCATCTCCTCTTCGCTTGCCTTGAAAAGGCAATGAGCAGGAGGGAGAGCCAAAGCAGGAGAACTTGGTGAAGGAGACCTTTTACTGGAAGGATCTACGCTCACCCACGCGCCATAGCAACAGATCCTGATATGTCCTTTGTTTTCCCCCTGTTCCAAGGTTTTCTCTCTTGATAATGTCCTGTGGGGAAGCCGCTTTCTCGGTTCCATGTAATACGGAGCACCTAGACAAAAGCCCAGGCAGGCTGGTGGCCCCAGCCCAGTTTCTGTGTAAATAGTTTGCCCCTCTCTTTGCGTGCAGTGCCCAGCAAGATTCCTGATGCAGCAGAGATGCACTTCCCGGGAAGCCTCCCCATGGGTCTGATAGATGTCGCGGGGCCTAAACTCCCAAAGTCGAAGGAGTCGTCATCAGCAGGTGAGAGGACAGCTTTGTGGGAAGCTGGCTTGGGTTTGAGATCCCTCCCCCAGCCTCAACCCTTAACCTGTCTTGATGACTGCATGCAGTGACAGGCTCCAGTTCATGATTCCCAGAGCTGTTGCATGCGAGCCCCCCACCCAATCTCCTTTGTCCTTTCTTTGGGGTGAATAGGCTGATCAAGGTGGGAATGGTGAGGTGGGAGTGAGGTCCTGCCACCAAGTGGCTTGGGAGGTGGCATTTGTGGTGGCACGTTCAAGACAAGCAACCTGCAAACTGAGCAGAGGACAAATATAGGATGTAGTGATCACCCTGCAGGCTGAGGTGCTTCTTGGCCAATTGGAGTCAGACTTGGCTCCCCAGAGTGAGCCCCAACCCACTGTGGTCACAGGCTTGATTTGTAATTAAGCTTCATTGTGTACTCCTCTCTGTGCAGCTGGGGGAGCGCTAGGAGCAGTGCTGATGATCTGGCTCTGAATGTCCTCTGGGTCAGGGGCGGCAACAAAAACAAGGAGCAAAGCCAATCCCTTTTCTCTCTTGGCCATTTCATAGAATCATAGAATAGTAGAGCTGGAAGGGGCCTGTGAGGCCATCCAGTCCAACCCCCTGCTCAATGCAGGAATCCAAATCAATGCATTCCCGACAGATAGCTGTCCAGCTGCCTCTTGAATGCCTCCAGTGTCGGGGAGCCCACTACCTCTCTAGGTCATTGGTTCCATTGTCGTATGGCTCCACAGATCATTTGCTTTGTTCTGTTTCTAAACATCAGAAATGGTGGCCTTGGCTATGGGAGGAGCGAACTGTTCTAAATCTTCTGCTTGTGTGTGTTTATTATAGGTTCTCCTCCAGTCGGAGGTACCGGTCCTGCCCCTGCAGTGGAAGAGCTGATAGGGTTTGAGCCTTCATCTGACCACACATCTTTGCCACCTGAAGACACTCCAGCAGGTGAGCCTGACCTTGAGACTTCATTGTGTATGTGTGTTTGCAGTACCACCATTTGAAAATGAGGTCAGTTCTGGGTTTGCACAGGAAACACTCTTTAAGAGCCTGCCGTCAACCAGTTTTTAAAGGTACCAAACGCTCCCACAAGCAGGAGCCCCATGAGAAATGGGGCAGAGGAAGAGACTTTATTTATTTATTTATTTATTTATTGCATTTGTATACCGCCCCATAGCCAAAGCTGTCTGGGTGGTTTACAACAATTAAAACACATGCTAAAATGCCTGGGAGAAGAGGAAAGTCTTGACCTGGTGCCGAAAAGATAACAGTGTTGGCGCCAGGCACTCCTCGTCAGACAGATCATTCCATAATTTGGGGGCCACCACTGAGAAGGCCCTCTCCCTTGTTGCCGTCCTCCGAGCTTCCATCCCTTCTCTCTTCACTCTCTCCTTCTCTGTCTCCCAACATCACCCCTTTCACTGCGCCTCCTGATGTGTACATCCTGTCCTGCCACACTCCTCCACGACCTGGTCCTCTGCTGGCTGTGGATGAAGAGCATCCACAGTTGCAAATGCAGCTGGCAGTATTCTTACATGCTAGAGAACCAGTCAAAGGGGTAGAGCTGCAAATCTGAGGCTGCACAGTCTCTCCAGAGCAGGCTTCCCCAATCTGGTGCCAATGTTTTGGACCACAACTCCCATCATTCCTGGTGTTGGTCATGCTGGCTAGGGTTGATGGGAGTTGCAGCCCAGTACATCTAGAGGGAATGAGGTTGGAGAATCCTGCTCTAGGGCCAAAGGCAAGCAGCCAGTGCCCCAAAATGATTGTGGGCTTTGCCCTCTGCCTCAGAAGGTTGCAGAAGGCTGTGCTGTTCCCAGAGTCCAAAGTTTTTCAAACCCTTGCAGTTTCTGTGGTGAAGGTGGGCCAAGTAGACTTGGCTAATCTCACAGAATGTTCATAGAATAGTAGTGTTGGAAGGGGTCTATAAGGCCATCAAGTCCAGCCCTCTGCTTAATGCAGGAATCCAAATCAAAGCATCCCCGACAGATGGCTGTCCAGCTGCCTCTTGAAGGCCTCCAGTGTCGGAGAGCCCACTTCCTCTCTAGGTAATTGATTCCCTTGTCATAGGGCTCTAACGGTTAGGAAGTTTTTCCTGATGTTCAGCTGAAATCTGGCTTCCTGCAACTTCAGCCCATTATTCCGTGTCCTGCACTTTGGGACGATTGAGAAGAGATCCCTCCTCTATGTGACAACCTTTCATGTACTTGAAGAGTGCTATCGTATCTCCCCTCAGTCTTCACTTCTCAAGGCTAAACATGCCCAGTTCTTTCAGTCTCTCCTCATAGGGCTTTGTTTCCAGCCCCCTGATCATCTTGTTCTCCTGCTCCATCTAGTCCAGCATTCGGTTTCCAGAGTAGGCCCACGAAATGCCCCTGGGAACTCCAGGCAAGGCAAGAAGGGGATGGCCATCTTCCATTTTGTCCCTAGCCTCTGCCATTCAGCCACAGCCTGCTTTTGGAGAGGTGTTGACCTATGACCGATGGGAAGGGCCGTAGCTGAGTGCTTGAGCATCTGCACTGTGTGCAAACAGTCCCAGGTTCATTCCCCAAGGGCATCTCCAGGTATGCTCCAGGGGCATCTCTCTCCAGGGCTGGGAGAGCCCTCCTTCCTGAAACCCCAGAGAGCCACTCCCAGTCAGCATAGGCGATACTGATGAGCCAATGGTCTGGCTACATGTAAGGCAGCTTCCTGTGTCCTGTAGTTGAGGAGTGGCGTGGCAAGGGGCGAGTGGATTGGCTCCTGCTGGGAGGAAGGGCGGGATATAAATCTGATAAATAAATAAATAAATGATACTGATCCTGGAGGGGGATTTGTAGGTAGCTGGATGGTGTCTGGCTCCCTTTCAGGTGGGGAGAGGCAACTCTTTCTCTCCTTTTTCTTGGAACAGGCTTTCCAGAAGCTGCTGCGGAAAAGGAGCAAACAGTGAAGGCTGTGGACTCCATGGCTCCTGGCGCCGGCAGTTTCCCTGTGTTGGAGAAACGGGAGGAGAGCAAGCCTTCCCCCACCCAGCAGAAGGAGAAGGAAGGAAGCAGCTGGTCTTCCATGTGGAAGGCAGAAGAGGAGGCAGCAAGCATGCCTCCTTCCGGTCCGAAGGCTGAAGACCGTCAGGCTTTCCTCAACCAGCTGGCAGGGGAGGTGGCAGCAGCAGCAACCAGGCCCCCTGACCAGAAAGCAGAAGAGAGCAAGCCCTTCCTCTTCCTTCCCACAGAGAAGGAGGAGAGTAAGCCTCCAAGCCCCAAAGGTGAAGAGCTTCAGGCTTTTCCCACCCAGCACACAGAGAAGGTAGAGGAGAGTAAGCCTTCTCCCACCCAGCATGTGCAGGAGGCCCCAAACCAGCCTTCTGCAGCCCAGAAAGCAGAAGAACTCGAGGTTCCTCCCAGCCAACACTTGGAGAAAGTAGGAGAGAGCAAGGTCTCTCCTAGCCAGTCCACGGCGGCGGATCAGGAAGAGGCCAAGCCACCCTCCTCCCCCAGCCAATCCTTGGAGCACTTTCCTGTGCTGGAGAAGCTTGCTGAGAAGGACAGGCTGCCTCCCAGTAAACCTGCCGAGAAGCCAGAGGAGCACAAGCAGCCACGGTTCACTCAGCCTGTGGAGCGCCTTCCAGAGCCCGTGGGTAAGGAACGCTGTCGGGAAAATAGATTTCGATTCCTGCTGCAAGGCCTTCTCTGTCCTTCTGCTGGCAGCGGTTAAAGCCCCACCCTCCTTCTGCCCAGGAGCTTGAGCCTGGGCTTCTCGTGGGGGGGGGGGCGGCGCACAGAGCCCTACCAGCAGCGCCCCCCAAATGCAGCAGAGGTGAGGGCTGATCTGGAGATTGGGGGATATTGAGAGGCAGAGCCCTTGCAAAAGGCAATGCTGTCCTGCTGGGCTGTGTCGGGCCAGGCTGATTGTCCGTGTAGCTCAGCACTGGATCCTCAGCGACCTGGATGTCACGGTGAAGCTGGCTAACAGAACTATCCTCCATTTAACTGCCATCTCAGACCGCTGGATTTGTGCTGTCCCTAGAGATTGTGCTTTAGGTCATGGGGAGAAGCTTGGGTGGGGGAATTCTTTCTTTTTTTTTTTTTTAAAAAAAGTGATATCTTTATGCTTTTGTTTCTAGCAGAGTCAAAGGAATCGGTACCCCTGGGAGAGTCCAAAGGTGACACGGAACAGCTTTTGGCTTCTACTCTTGCCGAAGTGGCCAAGCCAAAGGAAGCGTCTGAGCCTGGCCCTGCCCAGCCCGTGGAGCTGCCCCAGGAAAAAGTCTCTCTGGAACCTGCAGGTAGGTGGAGGAGAAAGAGTCACGCTGCATCTCAAGTTCTTCTTTTCCATCTCCACCCTTCTGCTCCCTTCACTCTCTTGCAGATTGCCTCTCCCTTTCCAGCCAAAGAGGCAAACTGTCATCTTCTGCTGTGGGGGTAAGAGATTGCCCCAGCTTTATCGCTGTTCCTTATTTCCACTTACTTCCCACTCTCCAGACTCAAAACTGGGCATCCTCCTACTACCAGGTTGCTCACCTTCCCCTGGGAGCTAGGGTTCAGCACAGGCAAGTCTTCTCGATATGCTTTCCCCTCTTGTATGTTGCGGTATGTAATATTTTTCCCCTTCCGATTCTGGAGTCTGTGGGCTTAATCTCTGAATCTGACAGTTAAGATGATCTTTTCCGTTGCAGACCTCTTGATGCTGGTCTGTGGGGGGGAGTACTTTTGGCATGTCCTCCCTCTTCCCCTTAAATGTACACTCCCACTGCCAAATTTAGGGGATGGTGTGGGGACCTGGCTGTGCAAAGACGGCCTTGCAGTCTGTGCCGTGAACAAGGAACGAGTTATGACCAACAGCAGATTACTCCTCCCCTAGAGGCTTTGCCTTCCATCACCATGTTGTGGCTGGCTACCTGACTTCTCCATCTAGTCATGCCCACGCTCTGCCATGTCTTCAACTTGCCAATCTACTCATTTCCTGGAGGGAAAGTTCTCTATTCCTAGAGCTCTTGCCTGCATGCACCTGGCCTTTTTTTTTTCTCTAAGAGAAGAGGCAAAGTAGGCCCTGAAAGCCATTCTGGTAAAGTTTTTTAAAGGCTTTTAAAAGCACAAGAACAGTTGTTGAAATGTCCTGTAATATAAAAGTGATGACTCCTCAGGAGACTTTGCCCATGTTGCAAGATACGTTTGGCAGTAGTAGAAAGAAAGACATGCAAATGCAGTGGATTAGTCTCCCCCTCCCACTCCCAAAACTGCACTTGCTTAGGGAGGGAGTTGGTGCTAGTGTTGACTAGACATTTGGAGTCTTGCTTAAAGTCACTCTTGGTGAGCAATCGCTGTGGTACTTGAGCAACCTTCCTGTATTCCAGGTCCACTTCCTGCCCAAGTAAGGCGCGCTAACAAATCGAGTGACCACCGCAGGCTTGGCAGAGTGAAACCTGCCCGGCTGCCTGTGGCAGATGACCCAGAGGAGCTTCTTGCAGGCCTCCCAGCTGCAACCAAGAGCCATGAGCGAGGAGGAGACCCCTTTCCTGCAGCAGAGTGTGGCAGCTATATCGCTGGGACGTCCCCCCGGAGCAAGGCTCCTCACAGGAAAGCAGCTGGCCAGCCGTTTGAGTTTGGAGAGGCCCACAGAGAGGGCTTCAGAGGAGAGAGCTGGGATCAGGACGCTTCAGCAGCATTGAAGAAGAAGAAGAAGAAGACGAAGCAGAAGAGGAGCCAGCAGCTGAGGGCGGCTGAGACGTGGGAGGACAACTCTGAAAGGCTGCGAGCTCCCCGAAAGTCTGAGCTCCCTGTTACTGAGCCCCATGAGAGTGCCAAAGAGGTCTCAGGAGCCCCTGCAGAAGTCCTTGACAGGGATCCCTTCAAGCTCAAAAGAGAGGGCCAGCTCCTCGATGGTCTGCAGATCCTCACTCCAGTTCCTGCAAAAGGAGAGCTGGCCCTGCAGCCTGGAGGCGCTTCTAAACTTGCGCTGGATGCAAAAGCAGGAGAATTTGACAGAGCAGAAGCGATGAGTGATGACAGCTTGGAATTGCCACCTCAAAGCAAGAGCAGGAAGCCTCCTGCAGAGCCATCGAAGCATGGTGCCCAGCAGGATGTGCCAGGAGGCCCCACCGAGCCACAGGCTGCTCCTCTGGAAGTGCCCCCTTTTGGGAAAAGTAGGAGATCGGAGGGCCAGGCTCATAAGGACTTGGGCCCTGGCATGTTCCCTTCAGCGACCAAACCTGCTGTGAGCAGGGAAGTTGAGATCACACCTGCAAAACCTGCAGTTGCAGAGGAGAACGTGGCCCCAGAGGGCCTGGCTCCTTTCCGGGAGGTGTTGGCAGAGGAGCCAAAGAGAGAAGAGAAAGGTGGAAGGGGCAAAAGGGCTGGCGAGGGAGCGGCCAAATCTCCAGTTGTAGCAAAGACAATGGAACTGACCAAAGAAACGAGTTCCCCAGATAAAAGCAAGGAGAGAATCCCTGTTGCATCCGAGTCTCTGTCAGAAGCAAGCCCCTTTCGGGAGCTTTCGCCAGGAGATGCAAAGGGGAGCAGCCCGGCAAAAAGTGTGACCCTTGATTTTGGTTCAGTGGGAATTCCCTTTGTCTTGGAAACCAAGTCAGAGCCTATCAAGCCTCTGCCTCCCGCTGAGATGTTTGGCAGTACTAAAGTGCCTTCTACTGATACAAGCAGGGCAGCTAGCTCCAGCCCTCCGGAACAGCCAGCTGGGGCTGTTCCCAGGCTGGGGAGTGACCAGCCTAAAAAGAGGGGCAGTGATGGGAGAAGCAAGAGAGCTAACAATTCCTCAGATCAGCGGCGGTCTCTGTCGGAGGACAGGGCCAGTCTGAGCAAAGCGTCAGGCGCAGAGGGTTCTGGGACACCTGTTGAGACCAGCTTTGCAGCTGGAAGCAGCGAGGCAGGTGGCTTCTCTAGCGCAGTGGAGAGTGAAGCAGTTCTTGGTTCTGCAGGAGTGGCCGAGAAACCAAAGAGAAGTAGCGATGGGAAGAGCAGAAAGGCTGTGAAGAGAAGCTCGTTGGGGGCGTCATTTTCTCCAGGGGTGGAGAATAGCACCGGCCACCTTCCTGCTGAAGTGAACAGAGCCGGCCAGACTAAAGAGAGAACAGATTCCAGCCCAGGGGCTGATTTCTTAGCTGCGAGCCAGCTGTTGGAAGCTGCTGCAGAGACAGCAAAGCTGCAAACTCTCGCTGCGATGTCCTTGGTGGAGGAAGCAAAGGGGGCTCCGGACAGCAAAAGCGAATGGCTTGACTTCCCTTCCTCAGCATACCCTTTTATCGTGGGAGCACCAGCCAAGGGTACCGAATGCCCCGTGTGCCCTTCTGAAACAAAGGGAGACGCTGCGTCTGGTGAAGGTGTCTCCGTTTTAGAGAGCCCCACCGTAGCAGAGCCCGCCTCGGAGCTTCCAGCAGGCAAACCCAAAAAGAGGAGCAGTGATGGGAGAAGCAAGAAATCTGGGAAAAGTCCTTCAGCACAGCCGTTCCTCTTGGAGGCAGCATCCGACCCCGCAAGCATGCCTCCCAAGAAGGCCGATGTCTCTAAAGAGGCAGGTTCTGCTGACGGGGTCCAGGCGCCTGGGGATGCCGCTCTGCTCCAACAGCGAGAGAGCAGTCAAGCACCGCTTCCTGCTGCAAAACCAACGGCAGAAACTGAAGTGCAGAGGAAGGGGGAGTTAGGCACAAGGCTGGAAAAGAGTTGCTTTGAGCAGCCGCCCGCCTCTGATCTGAAAACCAGCACCCCAAAGCCGGAGCTCTTCACTAAAGCCAAAGAGACCCTTTCCGCTGCTGAAGGGCAGGAAGCCAGCCTAGAGCTTTGTGTGGGAGGCAGAAGAGAGGGGCCGAAACCCCACCATCCCCTCCTGGAGCTGACAGCAGAAGAACAGAGGGCAGCAAAGTTGGAAGGGCAAAGCCATCAGGTTTGCAGCCAAGCTTTGGAGGCAAAGCCTGAACCTGCTAGACCAGGTACTGTAGAAAAGGAGGTGGCCAAAACCGAGGAGACTCCGTCGCCCCCGAGCGAAGGCAAAGAGAAAGGGTTAGACCATCCCTTGGAGGATACCAAAGTGGCAGGCCAAGCCGCTGTTACATCGCTTGTGGTGGAGACATCAAGAGGTGCTGAGGAAAGGAAGAACAGAAAGGGCGAGCCTTGTTTGGAACATCCCTTTCTTTCGGGGGCCAAGGGGGAGGTGGGCGTGCTTTTGGCTTCTGAACTGGAGGAAAAACCCAGAGAGCCATCTTCTCCTCGAAGCGGCAAGGAGGGAAGCGGCGGTGGCTCAGCTCTTTCCAGTCGGCATGACCTCACTGCCAAAGCCGCAAAGAGGGGCAGTGACAGGAAAAGCAAAAAGGCTGCGAGTGGTCCCAACCAGCCCACTCTGCAAGAGAAGGCAGACTCAAGCAAAGGACAGCATCCCGAGGTGGCTGGCTTCCTCCAAGGTATGGAAGAAACAGAGCTTGTCGATGAGAACAGAAATATTAAAAGCCTTCCCCCAGGGCATGAGATTCTGTGGGAAGAGAACAGAATGAGCTTGTTTGGCCCCTCTGTTCTTTTTGGTGCCAGTGGTCTCATCGAAGCAGCTTCCAAAAGCCAAGGGCTGGGATGCCCCTTTCTAGAAGACCCAGGCAAGTTTATGGCCGAACTAAGCAAAGAGGAGCTTTTTCTTCCCGCAATACAGAAAGATGCCAGTAAAAGTGGCCGGGAGGATCAGCGTGAGGTGCAGGAGAATTCTGCAAAGTCAGAAGGTCAAGGGGCCATGATAGAGACTTCCCTTTTGGTGAAAGCAGGTGATGAAACTAGGGAGAAGAGGAAGAAAAGCAAACGGCCCCCGTCAGAGCGCCTTGCCAGACAGGAGGCCAGAGCTGGAAAGGATCAGGCGCTCTGCTCCGTTCCGGCAGAACACGGAGGAAAAAACCTCCTGGAGCAAACGCAAAGCTCAGGACTTGGCTCCTCCAAACTGCCAGTGGACGAGGAGCCAAAGGTGGCTCCCCTGCTGGTTGCTGGAGCAGAAGGAATTGGCTTGGTTGGGAGAGGGACCATCGTCCCTCCCGTGGAATTGCCGGCCCTTTGGCAGAACAAGAGGGAAGCAGCAGCGCTCCAAGCTCTGACGGCCGCTCTCGTTGGTGGCAGTGGAGAGCCAACAGAGTTAGCAGAAAGCAGCAAAGGAGCTGAGCTGAGGACCTCTGAAGGTCTTGATAGCTTAGGAAGTAAGGCAGGGGCAGATAAGGCCCCGGAGGATGTCCACATGGAGGAAGCGGCTCCTGCTCATAAACCTAAAGACCTTTCTAAGCATCCGGAGCTGGATGATGTGAACGAACCAAAGATCAGCCTGCCTGTGCAGGCGGCCGGCGAGAAGGAGAAGGCACGTCTGCAAAGGGAGGCAGCTGAGCCAAAGAGCATGCCAAGTTTGGGATCTGAACCTGGCGAGGTGATTCAGCAAGCGATGGTTGCTGATTGTGGTGACCAAGTTGCAAGAGAGACCAAGAAAGAGGAAAGAAAGGCTAAAGCTCCTGAGCAAATGAAAGGCTACATGAGACCCACAAAGTCGTCAAGAGGGCTTCCTCCTCCTCCTCCTCCACTGAGAGTTGCTGCTCCAGAGCAAGGCAGGAGAAGGCCCGCGAAACCGGATGGCCTGAACCTGCAAAGGCAAGGTGTGTGTTTGCAAAACTGTGGCGCATCGGCAGTAATGCATACTACAGCTTGTGTGTGAGAACTTGGCTCCTTGGCATGAGCACCTAACTGTTAATCCTGCGGCCGACGCACAATTGTACCTGGCATGACTTGTGTCTTGGCTGTTCTTTTAATTAAGAGCCTGTTTTGATTCTGCTTGCCTGTTTTCACCACGGTGCTAATGGCCAGATTTTGAAGAACTGACATTGTAAACCTAGCTCCAAAGCTTGTTTTTATGTGCTTATTCCTGCTTAAGTAGTTCGTACTGCTACTCACTAATGTTGAAAACTTGTTCCATCTTCTAGCAAAGTCACTTCTTGATACCACATTGCCTGGAGTTTTCCCGTATGTGAGGTTCAGGTCTTGGTGCATTCAGTTGTCAAGCCCCCACTTCTCCACAGATGCTCGTAGGTCGAAGTCCAATAGATTCTTAGTGCTTTCCCATCCCATACCTTTCTGAAGATGAATCTGTTTAACAACTTTGTGGTGGTCATGAATGTCCCTCTTGCTAGCATGGAGGTAATCAGATGATGGTTGGCTCACGTGGTACGCCCACTGCAGGCATTATGGCTCACTGTGTGGGATGCAGCCAAGGGGAACTGTGTCTGAGGCCCATTTGTGGGGAGGTGAGTAATTCATGAATTTGCAGGCTACCGCTCTGAAAATGAAGCAGTGCTTCTGGTGGGGAGGAAATGGCCTGGTCTCAGCAGAGGTGCTTTCACAGTGGATCTGAAGATCTCTGCTTATGCTTAGATGTCCACGCTGCTGCTCACACACCTACTGTTCCTTATGAGGAAGCAGAGTATTTTGGTCCCTGTTCCTCAGGTGTGAACACATGGGATAAGAGGCAAAAAAAATGAGGACAAATTGGATCAGTTTAGTCAAGGAGATTTAAAGCAGTGGTTTAGATCAGCAAAAGCCGATTTAAATCACGTTTCTCATTGATACAACTTCTTATATTTCCTAAACAGTGGTGCAGATCTGACCTCTAAACCATGTTAATTTTCAGCTGAATAGCTTTGTATAATTTTTCAGATAATTATCTTAGACCGTGGTACTGAATACGCTGCTTAGTGGATAACTTCGCTTGTTACCTGCATTACGCAGCTTGTTTTAATATTAACCAAGTTATTATTTTAAGAGAAACTCAATATTTTTAAGTTCCAATTTTATATCTTTTAAAATAATTAATTTTTATACACCTCGGAAAGGAGTCTGCAGTCAACACCCGCGTTTTCCTTTTAAAGCAAGTTTAATCCTGCCCCCTGGGGTACTAACTTGAGACCCTGAGGATCAAACTTGGGGCTTTCTATGTGAAAAACATCTACTCTGTCACTGAGCGACAGTCTCTCCTCACCTTTCCATGCCCATGTAGTTTTACCCCCAAACATTTCTTTTTAGATATCAGACAGCTTCAGATCACTATCAGAAGTGTAGTCTTTGCCATGAACTCTGAATGAACATGGAAACACCTTTCCCTAACATACGTTGGTCTCCTGTTGTCACTAAGCAAGATGCGTTAACGCTGCTTGACAGAGTATCGTAACATCAGCTCGCATGGGAAATTTTTTAAATTAGTAAAAGATTGCGCCACGTTGGCCTTAATGATTTGCTCTGGTTTCTGAGAGGTTTTATATCTTTAATGAGTGTTGCACAACCCATGAACTACCGTATATTCCGGCGTATAAGACGACTGGGCGTATAAGACGACCCCCAACTTTTCCAGTTAAAATATAGAGTTTGGGATATACTCGCCGTATAAGACTACCCCTGCTTATGACATGCAGGTACTTAGCAGGAAAACTGTCACTTATAAACTTATAAATATTAATATTTGGATTGTCCAGTTGTTTTGTTTTTGTGCCTAGGAATTACCACCAAAAACTGGGGAAAGATGTGAGAAATCTTTTTTTTAAAAGCAACATTAAATGCCTAGACTCTAGTTTCCAACACTATGGAGTACTGATTGATTGATTAAGAGAATTTATATCCTGCCCTTTTGCTGTTAAAAACAGAGCTCAGCACAGCTTACAAATATAGTAAAAACAATAAAAATACACAATCAGAGAAAAACAAGCCAAAATGTTAGGAAAAGGAGTCTTTCACACCACATGCTCAGTTCTAAATACTGTTGCAGCAAGTTTTACAAGTTCCTCCAGTATTCCACTGGTGCAGGCACTCAGACATTCAAAGTACTGTATGTTTCTTAGGTTTTATAAAAGCAGAGCTTTGCTTAACTCAAAATTTCTTCTCCCTTTGATAACCACATCTACACAGGTTCCACCTCCATACTCAAAATGAAACTGAGCCTGGAAGTGTACAACAACCCCACACATACCTTGCTAATTCGATTATCAATGCCAGGATGTCTGTCTTATCGACTACTCTCCTGCTCCCCCCCCCCACACACACACCGGGCATCATGAAAGACCCAGTCCTGGGCTCAGAAAGAAAATAAATATCTGGTCCTCTTCAAAGTATTGATAAGCTTCTTGTTTTAATTGAAATAATAATTATAAATTCTTGTTCTTATCACTAATGGGAGTTAATTATTTTGCATATGCTGCTGTTGCTTCTATGGCTGTAATGGAGTGAGGTTAAAGATAAGTGAAATGCAAATAGGAAAAAAAAAACAGAAGGCAGTAACCCTTTCCTAAATGTAATACCATACCAACCACAACAAGATTCCTATAAGGCAAAAAACTAAGCATCTCACAACCAGTCAGGATTCCTAACCAAAAACCAAAAATATGATAAATGAAGAAATATTTATATAAGCATAACTATCAAATATATTTATTATTTACACAAACTGTAAAGATATTTATAGTGCAATCCTAAATTTATTTATTCAGAAGCAAGTCCCAGCGTATTCAATGGGGCTTACTCAAACAGGGACAGAAATGCAACCTCAAGTGATAGGCAACTTCATTCACACAACCCAAAATTCCGAATCATGCCACTTTACACTGTTTTGCAACTGTTTATACTTGTTTTTATGGTTATTGGATTTTAAATGGCTTTATTTCTTGTTGTGAGCTGCCTTGGTTTCCCACCCTACCTCACAGGGGTGTTGGAAAGACTCCATACACACACGCACACACTGCAGATGTATAAATACATACAGCCCATATAATAGTTTATTGTCAAACCAATTGGTCATTGCAGAAAAATCAGTATTAGTTTCCTACAGAATAAAAACTGCAATACCTAAGTAAGCCCTGCCTACTTGCTTTAAAATAGGACTGGGGGGGGGCAGAAAGAGAACACAAACACAATTCTTTTTTACATTCACTCCAAAGTCCCATTGATTTTCAGCACATTCATAATCATGTCTACTCAAAAGTAATTCCTACTGAATTCAATAGGATTTACTCTGGACATATGGGATTAGCACTGTTTTTACCCCCAAAAGCAACTATTGGGAAGGTTTTCAAAACACTGCCCAGGATCTGACTCCTACACACAACAAGGGGAAAAACTGAAATGTATATACCTACCCAATTTATGAGATTTTCAGATAAACAGGAGGGGAAACCACCATTTTCTGGCCTCGCAATGAAGTTTTGCAGACACTGCCACCAAACAAACACTTCACTGATTGGCTGAAATCCTGAACGGGCGGGGTTAAAGCTACGAAGTGCTATACAGTAGTTTAAAAAAAGATTTAACCGGGGGGGGGGGTGCCTGACGTTTTTATATATATCTCGAGAACCGCACCACCTAGAAACTTAATTTTTTTAAAAAATGAAAGCTGAGAATCCGGGCCACCTAAGGGGCTAGCCGGGCGCCGGGTGGCATGCTTAGAATCCGGGTAAAACCCGGCTAGCCGGGCAATATGGCAACCCTAATAAGACGACACCCGACGTATAAGACGACCCCCGACTTTGGAGAAGATTTTCCAGGGTTAAAAAGTCATCTTATACGCCAGAATATACGGTAGTTCTGTTTTGGTGGAAGTGCTGTTCCCTGCATGAATTTATGCCTCTAGAGGTGTGTGAGTGTGGGTGTGTTTCCTGCATGGGCGTATAAAATGGAGGGGTGTTTAGAGACAGTGCCTTCTTTTAAAAAATGAAAATTGAATTGCAGGAAATTTTTCCTTCCCCCCCCCCCCCCCCTTGTACACTGCTGTAATAAAAAGGGGCTTAAGCAAACCTCACAGGCTGCTGCAAATGAGAAATGTTGGCTCTAAATGAATGAACCTTCACAGGTAATTGGGCTGTGAACTGCACAGCGTGTCCTAAGACTCCCACCTTCTGTGTGAGTACTCCCTTCTGTGTGAGTAAGCTGGTGACGTGGGCTGTGCTCACTTGCTGGTTCCCCGTGAGTGCTTGGTACTTGGTTTAATAGCAAGAGGAGCTGTCTCTCTTCTCTCTTCCGCTGAGGAATGCACCCTGGATTGAAAGCGGACTGGCCGCTTGCCCGGGCGGGTGGCGTTGCAATTAGAATGCAGTCGCTGCTGTCCGTGTGGGATTGACAAGAGGGGTTGAGAGGTGGCTACAGGCCTCTGGCACGGCCAGAAGGCCCAACCCCCAAGTGTTGACTGCACAGTGCGTGGGCTCAGTGACACCGCATGGGATTTTGATAAGCACAGTGGGGAGGCGATAGCAATTGGGCAGGCTCCCTTGGGTGAGCTTTGTCAACTTAATTGCCAGTCACCACTTTAAAAGGCGCTCATAATCCTGTCTTCATTGTATAAGTGAGTGTGAGTGAGAGGCTGAGGAACAGCTTAGGTCCAGATGCTCTAACAAGCAACAGAGGCTGCTTCCACCTTGGTTTTCTAGCCCATTGTCCTCTCTGTGACAGTGGCTGGTACCTGATGGATACTAGGTGGGGGTAAGGTAGGAGTCCTTGGCCTTGGGGCAACGCTGATCTCATTCTAGTTCCCAACCAAGGATAGGACAGTTCAGGAGAAGAGAAAGTCAGCCAAGTGCAGGTGTTCTTGCAACATTGTAATGGGAAAAAACACAAGGTGGAATTGTTCCTTCCCCCTGCCCAACTGTGAAAGATACAGAAGACCTCTTGGAGGCTGGGCCTGGCAACCAAGAGGTCTTCTGTATCTTTAAAAGTTGTGCAGTTGTGCAAGCTGACTTTCTCTTCTCCTAAAGATGCAGGATCAGTCTCAGGCCATGAATTTGGCAACCCTAGTCCCAAGTCTTTACTGACTTTTTCTAAGATGGTCTCCTCCCCCCCCCACCCCCCCGACCTCCTGGGAAACTTAATGTGCAGAGAGATTTGGAATCCTTGGGTTGAAAAATGTTCAACTTTGCTCTAACCCAGCCTTGTCCAACCTGGTGGCCTCCAGATGTTTTGGATTGCAACTCCCATCAACCCTTCAGCCCGCACCAAGTTGGCAAAATCTTCTAATCTCTCCCTATTCCAAGAGCTGTGGGGGGTGGTGTTTCTAGAACATTTTTTTTTGGGGGGTGCTTAGTGAATGGTCTGCGAGCATCCAGGCTGCAGTTGTAGACCCTAACAGGTTTTTTGGGTGGGAAACCATTTGGAGTGCCATGTAAAGAACAGGAATAAAAATACATTTTTTAGACCTCTTTGTTCAGGGTGGGCTTGAGAATATGGGGGTAGTGCTTGTTGACTAGGCAGGCAACAGATGGTTGCCAAGCAGGCTTTTCTGTTGACCAAGGAGTGAGACTTCCCTGCCACACGAGGTTGGAGAAGGCAAAATGGATGCAGGGGATTAAGTGGGCTCTGGTCTGTACCATGTTAAATTTGTGAGGGCGTAATCCAGGCATAGTTAAATACTCTGAAGCCAATTTGAGCTCCTGTTGGTTTCAGTGAAAGAGATTTAAGCATGTACATAACTTTCCCATTGAAAATCAAAAGTGTTCAATTTATGGTGGATTGGACCTGTGCCGTGGGATTTATAGCTTTTGCTACAGCAGACTAGCACAGTCTCCCTGTCCCTTCTCAAAGTAAAACCATATAAACAACTTTTTAGTTCGTCCCATTTGCAGAATTCAGCTTCTTTTTTGAATGCCATTAAAAGAATGCCACTTTTAACCAAAAATGCTTTACAAGGATCGTTTCCTAATGAAAACGTATTACTGTAAAACGTTGGAAGTAAATCTGATTTCAAATGGTTCTTTTGCTACTGCATATTTATGGAGGGCCATTCTGCCTTGAAAATGGAGAGGCCTGTGAGTTCGCATACTGATAAACCCATCTGGGGCATGTGGGTTTGGTGCTTCATTCCATATGCAGGATGGCTTCCAGTTAGAGCTCTGATGGCAGAGACTAGAAAACACTACAGTTTGTTTCCGGAGACCCAAACTGTCTGTGGCCTGCTTGCTTTTGGCTTTCTTGCCGTCTCTTCTGCCCATCACTGCTGTTGCTAGGCACAGAGTTCTTATGTTTAGTGAGAGTGCCTATTTTAGTACCACTAAGAACTGTGTACATGTCACCCCAAAATACCAAGCTGATTGTTGTGGTTTCTGGCTTGCAGGCTCGTTTACAGCCGTGGTTGCCAACCGTGCAAGAGGCAGCTTAGGCAGAAAGTCAGTGTCTTCTCTCACAGCCACCCACCAGCATTGTAACTGATCAGGGCCTCACAGCTTATTGTGTAGCATGAGGTGGAAGAATTGTAGGGTGTACCACTTGAACCTGTAGGTGGATTCTGTGTGCGCATATGTGTACATGTATGTATGTGCAATGTGGTGATAAGAGTGTCGAAATAGGACCTGGGAGATCAGGGTTCAAATCCCCACTCAGCCATGAGGCTCACTGGATAACCTTGGGCCAGTTTTTGTCTTTAGCCTAACCTACCTCACAGGTTTGTTGGGAGGATTAAATGGGGAGGAGGAGAACCATGTATGCCGCCTTGAGCTCCTTGGAGGACAGGCAGGATATAAATGTAATACATGCGCACACCCAAATAAAAACACCCTGTGTATGCTAAATGAGCACATAAAGGAGATGTTTTGGCGTGGCCCTCGCCTTGATGTAGTAGTTGGCAGGTGGTCAGAAGGTCAATCAAAGTCTGCTATTAAATCTCTGGCTGATTTCCAGTAGACTGAAAGTGGGCAAAACTTTGGGGTAGACCAGGAGTGGCTTTTTTATGTGAAAGGAGTCTCAAGAGTGCAATTCTGCTGTTGAAAATCAAATTCTGGAGCTGAGCATGTGCTCAGAGAAACCCCCTTTTTGTAGTATATGAATATATGTGTCTGCGTTTGTCTTTGAGCCACTGATTTGCACCTGGCTCAAGTTGGTGTGGCTCTCGGTGGCTGACCAAGTGTAGAGAGGGAGGCTTTTTTGTGTGGTTGGGAGAGCATTGAAAGTGGGGTATCATAATTATTATTGTTGTTAAATTTCTGCCTGCCCATCCTCCCAAAGGAGTGCAGGCAACCCACCTACAGGCTAAAGAAAGTTGCAGTCCAGGATTCTGCCTCCCTGCCTGCCTGCAATGTGTAGGGTGGCTCTTCCATGTAAGAGTGCATAGGCCCTTCCTACACCCAAAGGCCCTGCCTTGCCCATTCACTTTGCGCTGTGCTGATTCTCTGTGCCCTACATCTGGAGCATAATGCGTGCATAGCTCTCTTCATTCAGTAGAACACATCCTGGTGTTGGCCCCCACAGCACCTACTTCAGCAACTTCAACTTGTGTGGGGGCAAAGTGTTAGGCCTGAGCTGGCCCTTGTGGTTTTCTGGCTTCTCTTCCGCCAGGCTTTAGAAAAGTGTCTCCATGTACTAGCGTGTGCTTTCTAAACTGACAGTTGCCCATTGCTGGGCTGTCAGTGGCATATGTTGGCACAGGCCAAAGAGTCCGCCAGCCCAGTTAGACTGTTTGCTTCTCTTCCATCCTGACAATGACACCCTTTCCCTCAATGTTGTGTGTTTTTAGTTGCATGCCATCCATTCTCCTTGGTCTTGCAGCACATATGCCCTTTCTGCCTTCACGTGCCCTCCCTGGGACTGGCACTAGCTCACAACTCGGAGCTACAGTAGTCCAAATGTATGTGTTTCACCAAGGCAGCCTGGGGTGGGTGGGGTGGAGCAGTGGTCTGCAGTGTGCAACTTCTGAAGCTTCATTTTAAACCAAGGATCAGCTTCTGAATGTGTTAATTGCTGTGGGGGAGACAGGATGGGCTGGCAAAATGCGAAACAGAAAATGCTTCAGATGATGTGCAGAGAGGAGGGATCAACCTAAACCCAAGGGTACAGCTTTCAAGCAGGCCAGAGTTTTGTCACCTCTCTGTTCTCAAAACAACAACCTACCATTGTTGCATGTTCCTTATCCAAGTACCTGGCTTTATAATAGAGAATGTGACACCTTCTGATGGTTTTGCACATCTCTTTAAGAGCTGCATGTGGATCTGCTAAATCTCCCAACCAACAATTGAAAGAACCAGTCACTGCCTTCCTTGGTTTATCTGGTATCTTAATCAAATGAAACACAGATAACCACAAGGTGCTGGTCCCTAATTAAGTGCTCAGTTTGCTGAAACAGGACCAGATTCCTACACTTTAATCACCATGTGTGTGTGCGAGGCAGAGATCTCTAATGGAAAATCTCCCCATTGAAGCTCTCTTGTATCTTGGTCTTAGCGGCACCCATCTTCAGTTGACCCAGTTGGCCTGATTGTTGACTCTGGTTGGTGATGGCACTTAATTAGCAATTGCACATGACTCTTGGAGGGTTTGTCAGGGAGCACTTCATCATCCCAGAAAGTGCTGTTGCCTTGGAAACCGGTGCAAAGGGGCCTTGCTGGAACAGTTTGGTTGGATTTTCTTTTCTTTTTTTTAACAATGAAGGCATTAACAGGATAAGTGCTAGCTTGAGGGGCAAAGCAAAAATAGAAACACAAGGTTGCTGTGGGTAGTTGCTGGCAGCTTGGGACTTGAGTCCTGTTGTGCTGATGCAGCAATTAGCTCTGGCATGATGTTCGGGGTGAGCACTGTCGTCATGCATGTTTCTTGGATCTGAGCAAATTCAAGCCGCAGTTAAGTTTGCAAATTTGCTTTAGAATTCACAACTGGGGGCCTTTTCTGAGCTTCGGGAATCCTTGGGAAGGAGTGAGTGTGCGCACACAAGCACACATTTTCAGGGCTTTGTTTTCCAGCTATCATCCAATTAAAGAAATGTTTAAGTTCAGGGGTAGGGAACCTGTGACCATCCAGATGTTGCTGGGCTGTAGCTCCCATCATCCCTGAGCACTAGCCATGGTGGCTCTGGCTGAGGGGAATCGTAGCTCAGCACCAACTGGAAAATGGTTTCTCAGCCCTGTATTAAATTAATGTATTAAAAAATTTGATTGACTAAAAAGGTACCTCTGATTAACTAGGCAGCAAAATTGTACATTTGAAAAATTATATTTAATGCACTTTTTTCTTAAAAAAAAAAAAAAAGATAAGCACAACAAGCTTCTCGTGGCGGTTTAGCCATCCTCTGTGACTTCCGTCTTTTAAGGCAGCATCTGTATCGTGCTGAGGTCTGTTGACAGCTTGGACAATTCAGCCTGTTGCTTAGGGCACCTTGATAACCTTGAGGGAGGCAAGCTGCCCTCTGTCTTAATTTCAACGGAACCGAGGATGTCTTTCTTTCTTTCTTTCTTTCTTTCTTTCTTTCTTTCTTTCTTTCTTTCTTTCTTTCTTTCTTTCTTTCTTTCTTTCATTCTTTCTTTCATTCATTCATTCATTCATTCATTCATTTCTATACTGCCCCATAGCCGAACCTCTCTGGGTGGTTTACAACATAAAATCAATATATAATATACAATTCATATTTGGTACAATTAAAAGAAAAAATACTTCACATTTTAAATAAACATAAGTAAACAATAAATCTCAACAATATACATAACAAAATAACAGAATAAATAAAACAAACCGAACATAGCAATTATTACAATATCTACAACATATTCTCCCATGTCCCATTGTGCTTCTCCCCACTTAACCCCATCTTCTATAACCAATAGCACTATAAACATTTCTTCCATTGTCTTCTTTCTCCAAGACAACCCCAAGACGACTCCAAGTGTGACGCTAAGTCTTAATAAAAGTGAAAGGCTTTTGAGGGCTCAGAATGATCCAGGTGCACGGTTGTGCCAGATAGCCCTGTCAAATGGGCAAGTACAATTTCCATATTGTAGGCAGAGGCTGAAAAAGTGCTTGTCCAAGGTCAGCTCATGTAGCAGAGGCGTCCTGGCCCTTCCTCTTAGCTGTGACGCCAGCTCTCATTACTTTGCAAGCTGGAATCCCCACTGTGGTTTTCTTCTTTTTTCCTTGTGATTTGAAAAGCCAAACTAGGGGTTGCTGGTCTTTCTGGGCCAGTGGGCATGTTTGGAATTTTGAAAGAGTGCTGTGGGTGCCATCCACAAGATGGCGGCTATGGCATAACACAACATGGGGGCATTTAGGAACATGAGAAGCTGCTTTATACTGAATCAGACCATTGGTCCGTCTAGCTCAGTATTGTATACACTGACTGGCAGCGGCTCTCTCCAGAGTTTCAGGCATGGAGTCTGTCTCCCAGCTGTACCTAGAGATGCTGGAACTTGAACTGGGACCTTCTCCATGCACAGCAGGTGCTCTGCTCCTGTGCTATGATGTCATAGGAGGTGCTGATGGGCACACCACCGCTCACGCGCAGCACAGTGGCAATTCCTGAACCAGAGGAAAGCGAAGGCACTTGGCTGTGATGCTGTTTAATAAGCCATCTAAATGCTCTTGAATTTGTCATCCTGTCTTCCCTTTGGGATTTTTTCTTTGCTGATATTGGAGGTAATTTATCCTGCAGTACTCTTAGATGTCATTTTGTCTCCATCCTTATTGAGACAAAATTAATAAGAACCACTTTACCTGGTGCAATAATGATACCTTTAAAACTTAGCATCTGTCTCTGTTGTCTTTTCAGTAGCCTTAATACAAGTGCAGCTGCTGGCTTCATGTAAGTGGGGCAATGGAATCCACTTTGGGTTTTAGACCAAATTTTCAAGGTGCTGTTGAAGGCGCTCCCAGTAAAACAGGTGTTTTAATAAACTAATTTATAAACTGAGGAGAGCCTCATAGAATAGTAGAGTTGGAAGGGGCCTATAAGGCCATCAAGTCCAACCCCCTGCTCAATGCAGAAATCCAAATCAAAGCATTCCCAACAGATGGCTGTCCAGCTGCCTCTTGAAGGCCTCCAGTGTCGGAGAGCCCACTTCCTCTCTAGGTAATTGATTCCATTATCGTATGGCTCTAACAGTTAGGAAGTTTTTCCTGATGTCCAGTCGAAATCTGGCTTCCTGCAACTTGAGCCCATTATTCCTTGTCCTGAACTCTGGGACGATCGAGAAGAGATCCCGGCCCTCCTCTATGTGACAACCTTTCATGTACTTGAAGAGTGCTATCATATCTCCCCTCAGTCTTCTCTTCTCTAGGCTAAACATGCCCAGTTCTTTCAGTCTCTCCTCATAGGGCTTTGTTCGCAGTCCCCTGATCATTCTTGTTGCCCTCCTCTGAACCTGTTCCAGTTTGTCTGCGTCCTTCTTGAAGTGCGGAGGAGACCAGAACTGGATGCAATACTCAAGATGAGGCTTAACCAGAGCTGAATAGAGGGGAACTAATACTTCACGCGATTTGGAAACTATATTTCTGTTAATGCAGCCTAATATAGCATTTGCCTTTTTTTAATCGCAAACCACTAGATATTAAGCCCAGAGGTCTCATTCTTTCAAGATAAGACCTATTATCTCACTAAATATCTTGTAGCTTTTCTGAAGAATCAGTTGGATAGAATTTCCTCACAGCTTAGCATTCAGTGTAGAGGTGTTAACTAAAAACACGTAGTTTGTGTCCAAATGGTGTGAAAATAAAATGCAAAGGATTCTGCAGAATTGAGACTTCAGTTGCATATGGAGATGAACAAACACATTTTCTGCCAGACTGGAAATCCTATACCTACTCAGAATGGGGCCACTATCGCCCTGGTCCCAGCTTGCAGTGCAGAGCAGGATGAGGCCGATGGTGGAAGAAAAGAGCATAAGGATGCTTCTTGTCCAGGTCCAGTTTCTAGCAGATGCATGAGCCAAGGCATTCACAGCTCTCCCTTGCTGGTCCCTTCCAGCATCTGTCAGATGCATCTGTGCTTGGCATTTAGTGTGGAATTGCCTTGCTTTGTTCACTCCCTTTTAACAGAACATTCACACTGTGCCGTCATCCTGTATTTTCCCACTCACTTTTCAGTCTCCTTGCAGACTGCAGAAAGTCTGGCTTGTTCAGGAGCATGGAAGAGTCGCGCAGTCCCCGCGGGTGCAGGTGCCCCTTTGGTGCTACTCTTCCATCTCTTTAAAAGGTTAGGGCACTGATGCCCTAGGCAGGTCAACCTATTGCAGTTCAGCTCAGCACACATTCGCTTTAACTAGTGGCTGCTGTTCTCTATCATCCCGTTATCCCCCCCCCGTCAATTGCTCTTAAACTAGCACTGCAAATGCTTTCCAGCTATTATATTTTTAAATGAATGAGTGGTATTGTGTTATAACGCCATGATGTTTTTATGATTTTTTAAAATTAACACTTAAAAACTTTCCAGTCACCCTCAACCATGCTGCTAAAAAGACAGTGACTGGAGTTTTTAAAAATCTATTAAAAAAACACCCCACCACCTAGCATTATTGTATTGTGATTGTACAGCATTTATAACATTATAATACTGTATAAAAAAAATTGGTGATACCCAACTGCCATTTTAGCAGCGTATTTAATGGTGAAGATTGGAAAGGGGTTTTAAAAGTCTTTAAAAAATAAAACAAATTAGCATTACAGCATTGTGGTGTTATGGTGCTGTTACACTTGTATTTAAACAGATTAGCTGGAAATGAGTTTCAGCACTGATTAAAAGATGGGTTAAAAACTGAATAAAAAGGATCGAAAATGGCTCGCACTGCAGAAGTTACAGCAAATGTGTGCTGAGCTTCAAAGAGCTGCTCAGGTGCATTGGACCACACTTGTTTGGTGGGTCTCTGAGTCACATACTGTAATCTACTTGCCCAGAGACCTTGGAACAGGGCAGGCTAAAACTTGAAATTACTTCTATCCAAGGGAATAGCTTTTCTTGGCTATTCTGGAATGAAGCATGTATCCCATAGAACCTTCTTGTATTAAAAATAAGTTTATTATCTCTTCTAATAAGTAAAATTCAACAGTTATCGACGCTACAGCAAAGTATGGTTCAATAGTTAATGCTACAGCAAAGTTCCCACCGGAAAAAATATTGACACTAAGACAAAGGGTTATAATTAGTGCACCTCACAAGAGGTCCCACTTAAGATTAATCAAATAGGTTTTTAGATCCCCAAATCAATTAAAAGAATCCAAACAGAGTAAAATTGCTCTTGTAACCTTCATTAATAGATTGTATTCCACAAGTGACTTAACCCTTCATTCACTGAGAGCAGAACTCTAGTAGACATTCAGCAGTAACTCTGGTTTTCTGCAAAAAGAGTATCTCTCTGGGCCAATTCCACGCAGCATCTTTTTCTAGCTCTCAGCTGGTTAAAACTATTGGATGTCCAATCACCTCTGTACTATTCCTTTTATTTATTTCCTTTCTGTTCTCTACAAATTGTCACCAGGGCTTCAGTAGTTAGGATGCTGAGATCTCCCTACCATAACCAGTGCTGATTAGTCACTGCCTGAGGAGGAGAGATCAATCAAAATATCATAAGAACATGAGAACATAACAAAAGAACACGAGAAGAGCCTGCTGGATCAGGCCAGTGGCCCATCTAGTCCAGCATCCTGTTCTCACAGTGGCCAACCAGGTGCCCATCATGGAAAGAACGCAAGCAGGACCTCTGCAAGAGCACTGTGCCCTCCTATGGCTTCCGGCAACTGGTTTTCAGAAGCATACAGCCTCTGACTAGGGTGGCAGAGCACAGCCATTCATGGCTAGTAGGCATTGAGAGCCTTCTCCTCCATGAATTTGTCTAATCCTATTTTAAAGACATCCAAGTTGGTTTGTTTGTTTATTTATTTATTGGATTTATGAGTCGCCCATCTGAGAGGATATCCAACCACTCTGGGCGACGTGAAATCAGAAGTATAAAATTACAATGAACAATAGACATAAAGACATGAATACATTAAAATCGCCACCAGTAACTGCAGAGCCCACAGAGCCTAACCCACCTCAAAAGCCTGTTGGAGCAGCCAGGTCTTCAAAGCCCGGCGAACACTCATCCTAGAGGGGGCCTGGCGGAGGTCATTTGGTAGAGAATTCCGTAAGGTGGGAGCTAATAATAATAAATAATAATAAAATTTAATGTATGTGTCGCCTATCTGGCCAGTGGCCACTCTAGGCGACGTACATACAATAAATTACAACAAAATAGAATACAAAAATACAGTGTAACAGTATAAATTATGCTAACAAACAATATATGGCAGGCAGTATTTAAATCATAAGGACATTAAACCTCCCCAGAAGTCCCAAAAGCCTGTTGGAAAAGCCAGGTCTTTAAGGCCTTGCGGAACATATTCAGGGAAGAGACGTGCGAAAGAGCTTGTGGGAGGGAGTTCCAGAGGGTGGGGGCCGCCACTGAGAAGGCCCTCTCTCTAGTTCCCGCCAATCTAGCTGCTTTGGTTGGCGGGATTGAGAGAAGGCCTTGAGTGGCCGATCTTGTCAGGCGGCATAATTGGGGGCGTTGTAGGCGCTCCTTTAGATAAACTGGGCTGAGACCATATAGGGATTTATAGGTTAGTACCAACACCTTGAATTGGGCCCGGAAAACAACTGGAAGCCAGTGTAGATCGAACAGCACTGGCGTGATGTGGTCCCAGCGACGACTGTTTGTAAGTAGCCGAGACGCCGCATGTTGTATAAGTTGTAATTTCCGGACCATTTTCAAGGGTAACCCCACATAGAGCGCATTACAGTAATCTAATCGAGAGGTGACCAGGGCATGTACCACCAGTGGGAGCTGATGAACAGGAAGGTAGGGTTGCAGCCTACGTATAAGGTGTAGTTGATACCAAGCTGCCCGGCTCACTGCCAAAATCTGAGCCTCCATGGACAGCTTGGAATCAAGTACAACCCCGAGGCTGCGGACCTGGTCCTTCAGGGGTAGACTCACCCCATTGAACTTCAGGTCAACAAATCCCAGCCTTCTCTTATCCCCCACGAGTAGTACCTCGGTCTTGTCGGGGTTCAGTTTCAGCCTATTCCTTCCCGTCCATCCACTCACGGACTCCAGGCACTTGGACATGGTCTCCACAGCCAACTCTGGTGAAGATTTAAACGAGAGATAGAGCTGAGTGTCATCCGCATATTGGTGACACTGCAGCCCAAATCTCCTGATGATAGCCCCCAGCGGCTTCATATAGATGTTGAATAGCATGGGAGAGAGGATAGAGCCCTGTGGCACACCACAATTGAGAGGCCAAGGGTCTGAAACCTCCTCCCCCAACACCACCTGTTGGTATCTGTCAGAGAGAAAGGAACGGAACCACCGTAACACAGTACCTCCTATTCCCAGTTCCTCTAGGCGATATAACAGGATACTGTGGTCGACAGTATCAAAAGCCGCTGAGAGATTGAGGAGGACAAGAAAGGTGAATTCTCCCCTATCTAATACCCTCCTCATATCATCTACCAGAGCGACCAAGGCTGTTTCAGTTCCGTGACCAGTCCTGAAGCCCGATTGGTATGGATCTAAGTAATCCGTTTCATCCAAGTGTGTCGACAACTGATTAGCCACCACTCGCTCGATGACCTTGCCCAAGAATGGTAAGTTCGAAATTGGGCGGAAGTTATTGAAAACTTGGGGATCCAAGGAGGGCTTCTTCAAGATGGGCTTTACAATTGCCTCCTTGAGGGCTGATGGGATCACATCCTCTTTCAAGGATGCGTTTACCACCGCCTTAATCCCCTCACCCAACTTCTCTCTGCAGCTCATAATGAGCCACGATGGGCAAGGATCAGTTAGACAGGTGGTAGGCTTTACAGTCGAGAGCACCTTGTCCACATCCTCAGAAGAGAGAGGCTGAAAATGATCCAAACAAACCGGCGTGCAACTGGCCAACTCTGGTTCATCTACTGTGTCCACGGCGCACGGGATCGAGCTCCGTAAGTGTTCGATTTTATCAGCAAAGTGCTTAGCCAAGATGTCACAGGAGGCTTTTGACTGTTCCAAGGGTTCCTGAGCAACTGGACCGACCAGGCTTCGGACCACTTGGAATAACCTCCTGGGACAGCACTCTGCAGCTACAATTGAAAAGGCTCTCACCCTAGTCCTCACCAGTCTAGCTGCTTTGACTGGTGGGATAATGAGTAGGCCTTTCGAGGTCGATCTTGTTGAGCGGCACCCATGATGACATTGAAGGCCTTCCTTTAAGTAAATTGGACCAGCACCATATAGGGCCTTAAAGGTTAAAGCCAGTACCTTGAATTTGGCCCGAAAAACTACCAGTAGCCAGTGTAGCTTCTTCAACACTGGAGTGATACGATCTCGGCGGCGGCTGCCTTTAATCAGTTGATGGCCGCCACTGTCTCTTGTGGGAGCGAATTCCATAGTTTAACTGCGCTGCGTGAAGATTAAGTACTTATTGTTGTTGTTGTTTACATTTGTATACTGCCCCATAGCCGAAGCTCTCTGGGCGGTTTACAACAATTAAAAACATTAAAAACAAATATACAAATTTAACAACACACTCGAGGGTCACATAACTTTCTTGTGTCTGTCCTGAATCTTCCAATATTCAGCTCCATTGAACGCCCAGGAGTTCTAGTGTTGTATTAGAGAGGGAGAAGAATGTTTCTCTATCCACTTTCTCCATGCCATGCATAATTTTATACACTTCTATCATGTCGCCTCTGACCCGCCTTTTCTCTAAACTAAAAAGCCCCAAATGCTGCAACCTTTCCTCGTAAGGGAGTCGCTCCATCCCCTTGATCATTCTGGTTGCCCTCTTCTGAACCTTTTCCAATTCTAGAATATCCTTTTTGAGATGAGGCGACCAGAATTGTACACGGTATTCAAAATGTGGCTGCACCATAGAGTTATACAACAGCATTATGATAGCAGCAGTTTTATTTTCAATATCTTTCTTAATGATCCCTAGCATGGTTTCCACTGTTTCCATTGTTTGGAAAAAGCTGTGAGTGGGGACAAGGAAAGTAATGGGAATTTAGGCTACAAGGGTGCAAGATCGCCTGCCATAATCTGGCGCCCTCCAGAAGGTTTGCACTACAACTCCCACGAGGTGTAGTGGGAGTTGTAGTCCAAACCTTCCGTAGAGAGACTCGTGTATTTGACCATTGCAGTTAGTCCTGGCTGGTGGATTTTTGAGGCATGCAAACCTGTGCGTTTATGTGGAAATCAGATCACCCACACAAGAAGCAGAATTTGCAGGGCAGATACAGAAAGTGCGGCCCTTGGGCACCTTTGCTGAAATTGCTTCCAGTGCTTTTGGTTGGTTGCTGAGACCCTGAAGGAGGATGTCAGGGAGCTGTCAAGTCTCCTTGTGATGGGGGCGGTGGAGCGGACAGCTCTAAGAATCTTAGACTTGCAGCCAGATGCTTTGCTGATTAGCTCAGATTTCGGTGTCCACCCCAGCAAGCACCACTCTGGTCTCCCAAAAAACCAGTTTCCCCACAAAACTCCCCTCTACAGCATGAACTCCTGTGTTTGTCTTTTCCCCATCCTACTCTTTCTCCCTCTAAACTCCATTTCCTCTTCTATCAGGCCTTGGCTGCCTCCAGTCACATCCCCTTCCCAGTCTCCTTCCTGCTCTCTCCCCCTTGTCCCCCTTGCATGTGACCTTTCTCTTGCTTTGCCGATTCTGTTCTTCGTGTGCTCACCCTTTCCCCGATAGCAGCACACGACTCTCATCCGTCCTTCAGCTCCTTGTGAATTTTTGTCCCCAAACAAACCAAGCCTGCATTTCCATTGTTCTGATCCTTTATGGTTGCATCCCGTTTCTCACTCAGGTGTTAGAACAGTTGTGAACATTCCGTGACATCGCACCACAGCCCGGCTGTTGGCTAGGGAGGGCTCGGTGGTGACAGCCAGTTTTTAGCCTTGTCTGTATGTGTAATGTAAGACTGCATAGTATGAACGCTCCTTTCTTTGTGATCAGCAGAGTTTGGTGGGCGGTAATTGGCGAGTGTCAGGAAATAAAGGCTAATATGACTTTCCCCTACTTCATTCATAGTTCTGACACTGCTTCCACCCAGCACTTAAATGTAAGGTAACAAATGTCTGGATCAGGGAGGGTGACTTTTTTTTAATATATATTTTTGTGTGCAGTAGGATAAATTCAGGAGGCGTGCTGGAGCTCAGAGTCTAAAAATACTCCTAGCGAATTAACAATACTCCTAGCAAGTTGTCATTGCCGCACAGTGGTGTAAGGGAAGCGCCCCCTCCCAGGTGGGAGCCACACCTGCGATACTGAGCTTTGCTTGCAAGAGTTGCTCTCCTGACTTGAAAGAGGATCTCGTGTAGTCCAGGTGTGTTGCAGCCCCCGAAGAACAAAGGGCCACACCTCACTCCTGTTGGCAGAAGAGTGAGAGCAGCCATAGCAAGGCCTCAAAGGATGAAGCTGCCGTTTGGCACCTTTCTTCTCTGGCTTCATGTGTTACTTCTCCCAGAGCTGATAATGAGGGATGGGCAAGCACGTGTATGTATGATATCAACAGATAACATTTGTGCCTAAAGCATCATGGAAGCACTGAGCGTTTTTCTCTTCTGCTGGAACGAAATGCAACTTGGAGAGCTAATGGAGTTACAGTGGTGAAGTGAGTGGACTGGAGAGGAAGACTGGCTTGCAGGGTTGTTGTAGGATTTGTTGCTGTTATGTGCCTTCAAGTCGATTACGACTTATGGCGACCCTATGAATCAGCGACCTCCAAGAGCATCTGTCGTGGACCACCCTGTTCAGATCTTGTAAGTTCAGGTCTGTGGCATCCTTTATGGAATCAGCCCATCTCTTGTTTGGCTTTCCTCTTTTTCTACTCCCTTCTGTTTTTCCCAGCATTATGGTCTTTTCTAATGAATCATGTCTTCTCATGATGTGTCCAAAGTATGATAGCCTCAGTTTCATCATTTTAGCTTCTAGTGATAGTTCTGGTTTGATTTGTTCTAACACCCAATTAACTGACATATATTTAAAGTGCTTTTAACGCTCCAAAAACACTAAACAGGCTCTTGAGTATTATTGGCACACAAGAAAGATTGTGGCTTTGATTCATGGAACCACACACATAATTCCTGCCCAGCATCCTACAGCAGCCTGTCTCATGTGCCCGCAAAAGGCATTGGGAGAACTGAGGATTGGGAGAACCTCGGCAAGGATGCAATATGGCATGGGTGGAGGCTGCAGGCAGGAGGGTGTGGGAAATTTGTGCCCACCCCCATTTTGCAAGCCAGTGCCTTGTGTCACCTTGGAGATGGAACTGTAGAAATGGCACTGATTTGAAGCTTATATAGAGGATAGGCTGCAGTGCTGGAAGCTCTTGCCTATGTAAGTCTCTGCCAAGATAAATCGGTCGCTCTTTCAGGTGCCACTGAATGCTCTTGGTAAAACCCATGGAGACATTCTTCTATGCAGACCCCATTGAAATGAACAGGACGAAATAAGAACTATGTTGTAGGTTGATGTTGCTTGATCTGTTTAAGTGGAGAGCGGCCTTAGGCCAGCTCAGACTGTTGGCCCTTCTAGCCTGGTATTGTCTGCTCCAGCCTTCCCCAACTTTGTACCCTCCAGATCCTTTGGATTACAGCTCCCATCAGCCTCAGTCAGCATGGCCATTCTAGTCCAAAACTTCTCCGGGCACCAAGTTGGGGAAGCCTTGTCTACTGAACCTGGTAGTGGCTTTTCAGAATCTCAGGCAGAGAGAGATCCTTCACATCACCAGCTACCTGATCCTTTTACACAGAGGCCCAGAGGACTGAGCCTGGGACCGTCTGCATATAGCATCTTCTTTGGGAAAGGGGACATTTTGCTGTTTGTAACATTTAGTATACCAGTTTGAGTCACAGATTCCAGGTGATGGAACTGAGCACCTTATATTTCTCTTGATGAGCGTCTCAGGAGTTTGGTATCTTGAGACTGGTCCAGAAGCACCTCTGTAACTGTTTTAGGTAATTCCCATTGGTGGCTTTATTATAAGACACCAAATGCTTCTGTGTCTGGAAGAAGACGTATGTCTCCCCAAATATCATACTTTTTTAAAAACAGTGCTCTGGAATGTTCCTTTTGTTTGCTACAAATTAAAGAGTGGATTGCAAAATTGTTGGGAGGCTCGACTGTTTGCCTCCCTTGACTATCAAAGTCTGGTTGAAGAAATCCATTGCTTTCTCCATATCACTTACAATGGCTTTTTCATTGCGCTGCTTAAAAGATAGCAACAAAGTGCATCCTGAGGCACCTCAAAGTACAGCTGCAAATTAAATTTCCATTTTATGTTCAGGAAGGGACCGAAAGCCTGAGTGCCTATAATTTTAAAAAAGGGTCTCACTAAAATGTTATATTTGGGTAAGCTTTGACCTTGGGGACAAAGGGGGATTTTATTTTTAGTTGTTTTACATGAGCACGGGGGGGGGGTTGGTATGATTGTGTCGTCACCACATCAGACTGCCTGCAAGCCTGGTTTGCTTTCTGGTGGTGTTACAGCTCAGAGACAAGACGCGAGAAGCAAGCAGAGATGTCTCTTTCCAACCAGCCCTCCGCACCCCTCTCCGAATACAGCCAGCTGTGCAAAGCCAACAACACAGACAGCTTTTCAGAAGCCTTCCGCTGCATGGAGGCACAAAAGGACTTTGGTAAAACCGAATTTGAATGGCAGAGGACGGAGGGGAAGCTGAACGAAATCGGGCTGAATGTGAACCCGGGGGGGCAGCTGAAGGATGGGCTCGTTAAGAACACTGGCTTCACCGATGAGGACAAGCTGTGCTTCTTCGAAGGGAAGCTGGACAAAGAGCAAAAAACAGCCCCGAAGGACAACAGAGAAATAGAGGCGCAAGGCAAGAAATACCAGCCGGCCCCAGGTCACCTTGAGAACTGGTCTCTGATTTCGGAGACATTCCCTTCCACAGACGGTAGTTTGGGGAGCCTCAAAATTGCAGGCTTCCATTCAGGGCAAGCAGAGTCCACGAGGTCACCTGCAAGGCTGGGACAAAGTGAAGCCATCACCGATCAGGAGAAAGCGGCAGGTAAGAAGGTGGCGGCAGCGGCAGGAGAAGCGGAGAGTCAGCAGGGTCAGCATGGGAGCAACCCCAAGAAACATGGAGAAGAGCCAGAGATCAGTGTGTGGGATCCCAATTCCAGCCCTGTCTTGCCAAGCGGCTTGGATTGCCCAGAGGCAACAGGGAAGAAAGAAGGGCCCCCTGCCTACAGCGTGATAGGAGTCGTCAACAACAGCTATGTACAGAGTGGGTTTGCGCCTTCTCCAGTTGTGCCCAAACTGGGACCTCCAACGACCACAGTAGAGCTCGCCCAAGATGACTTCAAGAGTGGCTGTTTCAATAATCTCCATGAAGTGGAAGAGGAGAGGTTTTTGGCAGAAGCGGATGAGAAGCTGGGCTCTGCCGACGAGGGCAGCTTCCTCAACAGAGGGGCACACCAAAGGAAGGCAATGAGGCGTGCCATGTCGGAGTGCTCCCATTTGTCTGTGCCCCAAGCCCTGAACCTTGCGGACAAATACCCTGAGCCCCTGGTGCGGGAAGACCTTGTTACCAGCCTGGTGTCACCTAGTGGCAGCCTCTCCCAAATCGTGAGCCCCATGACCCGAAAGCCAAGCGCACCAATGCAAAGGTCAGCCACTGTCTCGGAAGAGCAAACCTCTGCCCGCAGCTCCGGCGCGACACAGAACAATGCCGAGCTGCCCAGCCGCATTGTGAAGGAGCATCAGGCCCTCCCCATAGAGGAGCCATCTGCCAGGAAGCGAGAGGAGTGGGGCGGCAGTAGCAGCACTGTCAAGAGAGAGCTGGCCAGCCCGGGGCTGTACCACAGCAAACTGGAACAAATCCCTGAGATAGGAGGCCATGGCAAAGGGGGCAGCGGGGAGGAGGCAGCTGTCACAGCGGCAGCAAGCGCCGAGAAGGGCCATGTAGATAACAAGCCCAGTTGCCTTGGCTCCCCAAGAAGCAGCGGACTCTGCGAGATGGAATCAGGCAGCGCTGCTGCTGCGCTGGAGAGAAAAGAAATTGAGGTCAGCGATGTGCCGAGCGCTCCATCTTCCCAGCAAGGAGGCACACCACGTGATGGTACGTTGCTAAATTTTCTTTCCCCGGAGAGCGGGCAGAGACGAAGGGACTGACAGATTGTGGGCAGAAGAGTGGCCAACTCTGCCAGTCTCCTGAGACTGACACAGCTTGCTGTATAGCAGGGAGAACAATAGGAAGGGGGATTTTGGGTGGCTGGGGGAGGGAAGTGGAGACTTAGTGGGCCGCTGATGGAGCAGATTGCTTACAAGTGCCAGGAACAGAATAGGAGATGATACTGGCTGTTTGGTAGGACTGAAGTGCTTTAGTTGTAGGGTTAAAGTCGGCTGTGGCCCCAGGACTGCGAGTGGAGATGTTGTAACAGGCCCTGCAGAACTGTGGATTCTGCTTTTAGGAATGTCGGCTTCTCTCTCCTGGAAAGATTGTGCTCTGAAGGCACAGGCAGGCCATCCCTTTTGTGGCTTTGATTTTTGGCACAGACCTGTCTTTTCTGATTGGGGAGAGGGGCGAGTCTGGCAGCTGTTCTCCTCTGTAAAGCTGAAAAAATGAGCCTTTTCTCCTTTTGTTTTATGGTGCTGTCCCATGTAGAGAAGCACCTACCCCTTTAACAGGGACGGAAAACCTTTCAACTCACTAGGCACAGCAATGCCTCTCTCTCCCCCCCCCGTGCCTCCCCCCCTTTTTATATTTCAATAGGGGCTTGTTTTATTTCTTGGTGCTGTGTTTGGTAATCAGCACAATGCTTTGAGGTCTGCTTGGTTGAGATGGGAAAAAAAGTGGGACAAGCACAGTCAATCTTTTGTGGCATGAAAAGAGGAGAGAATCTTTTCTTTCTCTCCCTCTCTCAGGCCGGTTTCAACAGACCTGCCTTGTTGTACAGCTGCAGCTTCCTTGGAAATAATCGTTTGTGGACTGTTGGGGTACCTTCTGAAACATCAGGACATTTGAAATGGTGGAGGGAGGAAATAAAAGGTTAAGGAGTTGTCCACAAGGATCGCTATGAGCAACAGGGTCTGTTCCATACCCAGCTTGTTAAATCCATAAAATTGTAAAAATTAGGGGCTGGGCCCTTATTCAGTTTGAACGGTAGATATGCAGCCCTGCAAAAGTATATTTTTAGATTATACACTGCTCTATCTGAATTACTGTATTCCATAACATAAAATAGCCTTTCAGGAAAGTTTTGCTAAAATTACATTCATGGCCCTTCCCTCCTTCCACCCACTACCTCGAGCTGCATGAAAGAGCTCCCACCCCTGTTAATACAAGCATTCCCACCCCTTAAAGAAATCTTTTTAGTTGTCCATATCCATTACTACTCCTGCCTTGCCATTCTAATGCATTTTCTCACCAAGAACAATGTCAAAAACCACACCAAATTCACACCCTTTCTGTAAGGACGGGGCGGGGGGCTGAGAGCACAATGAGCTAAATCAATGGACAAGTGAAACACCAGCCACAATCAAAAACACGTCACCTGTTGGAAATTGCCAGTTGCCACATCCTCACCAAATGTGTGGAATATTTTACAAAGTGTCCTTAATGGGGCCACAAAAACTCTTATGCCTTTAGATCAAGGATGATCTTTGCGCCTGGATATTCAAAGAGGAGCTGATAATGTGTAGAAGAGGGTCTTGCCTTTCAAAGTTAAGCTGTTGGCCACGCCACTTGTGCCGAGAACAAAGGAGTGTCTGGGCAGCAAATTAAATTGCGCTAACCTCCCAGTACCTTCAATGTGGTAGACTCTCATAACCAAAGTATTTTGACTGTCAAAACACTATCGGTATCTATCTATATCTGTCTGTCTGTCCATCTGTTTGTCTATCTATCCTGTGTGCTGCCTCCCACCATTACGAAGGACTGCTCAGTTTGTGGGCAGTATGATATTAAAAGCATCCTGCTGGTGCGTCACTGATTACCTCCTCGCATTTCTTCTTTGCCCTTTCCTTATCCCAGATTTATAGAACCATTTTTCCCCCCAAGTGTGTGGCTGGGATTAGCCAGGTGGAGGAGGGGGTGATGTTGGCAGACAATATAGTGCCTGGAGCTTAGGAGGTCTGGAGGTCTTCGCGTGTCATGAAACTGACCTCTGACCTGGTTGGGGTCTTGCCCCATGTTTCCTCCTGATGCCTACATTACGCTCATACCTCCAGAGCCGCTTCCAAAAAGTAGTTATGGGAGGCTACTGTTCAGCACCATGGGAATTATCCTGTGGTATTCTGCAGGGTTCCATCTTGTCCCCCATGCTATTTAACATCTGTATAAAGCCACTGGGAACTGTCATTGGGAGATCTGGAGTAAGGTGCCATCAATATGCAGATGACACCCAGCTCTACCTGTCTATTCCATCTGAATCAGGAGAGGCAGTTGAGGTGTTGAACCGGTGCTTGGAGGCGGTGATGGACTGGATGTGGGTGAAAAAACTGAGGCTGAATCCTGGGAAGACAGAGGTGTTAGGTGTCCAGAGTTCTCATGTCCAGGAGGTGGGAGGAAAGCATGCCCTGGATGTTGTTTCTCTTTCCTTGAAGGAGCAGGGCCACAGCCTGGGGGTACTCTTTGATCCAACACTGCCACTGGAGTTTCAGTGGCCTCAGTGACTAGGAGTACCTTTTTCCAGCTCCGGCTAGAAATCTTATTGAGCTATAGTAAATTTGAGGCTCCCTGGTTTTGGAGGTGTCCATTGTTATCATTGTTAACATTCATATAGCCATTTGGAAGGGAAAATGTTCTTTGCATAGATTTTATTTATGTATTAATGATAATAATAATTTTAAAAATAAATATTTTAAAAGACAGACCCTGCCTACAGGTTCACAATCTAAAAGAGGATTTATTTTGGTGGGGGAGAGAGATGTGACCCAAAGTGGTGGTGGAAGGGGAGGGGAATACTGAAAGGAGTATAGGGTCTTCAGGCTGGAGATGTACCAGGAGGCGGGGAATTCTACACAAAAAGATGACAGCAGAAGAGAGGAGGAAAAGCCTTAATCATGTGGTGAAGGAGATTACCATGTGAAGCTGCCTTGTATTTGTAGAATAGTAGAGTTGGAAGGGGCCTATAAGGCGATCAAGTCTAACCCCCTGCTCAATGCAGGAATCCAAATCAAAGCATTCCCGACACATGGCTGTCCAGCTGCCTCTTGCCATGGGTCTATCTGTGGCAGCCTTCCCCAACCTGGCACTCTTCTGAAGTTTTTGACTACAATTGTCACCAGCTCCAGCCAGCATAGCTGTGGGAGTTGTAGAAAAAAATTTTTTTTTAAATCTGGAGGGCACCAGATTGGAGAGGACTGATCTACAGTTAAGATCTACTCCAGGTGTGGGGAGCCTTTAGCCCCTCCCACAGATGATGCTGAACTACAATTCCCATCACTCCTTTGACTGTGCTGGCTGGGGTTGATGGGAGTTGTAGTTTAGCAACCTGGGCTCGTGCTTGGAGGAAGGGCAGGATATAAATTTAATAAATAAATAAATAAAATCTGGGTGGAGAGCAAAGGTTCCCCACCCTGGTCTAATCTGACAGTAGGGTTCAGAGGCCTTTTTGAGCTTTGCTTCCTAAATTCCTGTTAAACATAGGAACGAAGAACTTAACCTGGGACCAGCTCCCACTGAGCTATGTTCTGCCATTCAGCTATGTTCCCTCCCCAACATAGCAGAACACTCAGATGCTTAAAGAGTGTGTGTGTGTGTGTGTGTGTGTGTGTGTGTGTGTGTGTGTGTGTGTGTGTGTGTGTGTGTGTGTGTGTGTGTGTGTGTGTGTGTGTGTGTGTGTGTGTGTGTGTGTGTGTGTGTGTGTGTGTGTGTGTGTAAAAACCTCAAAACAAGAAACGAGTGAGTCAGAGAAAGCAGAAATTTACAAGGGACCTCCGTTCTGAAGGTCCCCATTGGCACCCCATGGAACCTACAGAGAAGTTATATCCAATGGACAGCTTCCAAGAGCTGGCAGGGGTGGCTGTTTCTGAAAATTGCAGTGGGGGTCAGAGTAATATGGACATCAAGATGGCCAGAATATAGATGTAGGAACTGGAGACGATGTCAGAGTGAGGAAATGTTTCTTACAAGGGCAGAGGACAGGTGGGCTCGCTTCTTGAAGGATCCCCAGAAGCTATTGCAGGCCACCACCACCCGTTTCTCAACTCTACTGGTGTTTATTCCATAACTGGAAGGTGCCTCATACTGCTCTAAGCCCTGCCATTTAACACTTAAATTTGTTTCCTTCACATCTAACTCAATAGGATTTGAGTGGGTGGGAGAAAAGTTCCGTTGCTCAAGCAGAAATCCCTACTTACCTAGCACTAGTACAACCCTTTCATTTTGTTTATTGCTGTTGGCATTCTTAAGTATGTTTGCAGTACATTATGCAGTATTCATTTTTCTGAATATGCAACGGAAGGATTGCAACTAGATCTTGCATATGCAGTGCTTTGGTCACTTGAAAAGTGCTGTACAAATATTAGTAGTAGCCTTGCTTCAACATGGGCACCCTTCTTTTCATTTTCAACCTTCCTAATTTAATTTCTTTGGCTTGGGTCTCACCGAGGGTGTAAACTTCTCTCCGGGCTGTACCACTTTGGACTTCAACTGGGACTACTTCTACACAGAAAGTATCACACACACAGCATTCAGAAGTAGTACAGCCCAGGCATTGCTTGACCACCTCGGTAAGAACTAGTCCTTTGTGGACTAATGACTGTGATTCCCATCCTTTGAACTTCCTCTGCTCATTGTTCACAACTTGTCCTTACATAAGAACGTCAGGAGAGCCTGGCTGTTGGATCAGGCCAAAGGGGGCCCACCTAGTCTAGCATCCTCACAGTGGCCATCCCCATGCCCATCATGGGAAGCCTGCAAGCAGGACCCAAGGCCAGCAGTGACTCCTCCCTCTTGTGGTTCCCACCAACTGGCCTTCAGAGGCATACTGCCTCCAACAGTGGAGGGCAGAGCACAGCTATTGTGACTAGTAGCCATTCATACCCTTCTCGTCCCTGAATTGGCCTAACCCTCTTTTAAAGCCATCCGAGTTGGTGGCTGTCAATGCCTCTTGTGGGAATCAGTTCGATGGTTTTACCTTGTGGGTGCATTTCATTTTATCCGAGCTCGCAAAGCAAAGAGGTGACCTCTTCCAGGCATATAATACCTTTCCTACTTGCTGTGGGAAATTGGCGGATTGGTTATTGGTCAATTTTGCCAATCCTCCATAAGTGCAGTTTAGCACCACGTCTAAATTTCTTTCATCCAGTTTGCTTTTTAAGTGTGTGCCTTCCCGGTAGCTATACCTCCCTCCTGGGCATGGCTGTGACAATGTAGGTGTCCGAAATAGGCTCTGGTTCATAATCTTCTGTTGCCTCTGGGTCTTTCTGCATAGGAATTGTTAAGCTTTTGCACAGATTAGGAGCCATATGAATTTGGTTTCTGTAAGCAGGAAATCCAAACCTGAAAACAACAACTGTTGGATACTTCATTCCCTGTGTCGACAAAAAAAGAAACCCTTTAAATCTGCATTGTTTCTTGGAACCACTGTACTGTGCACTCCGAGGAGTGGATTGTTTGAATTGTGTGCTTGTGTGTGCATATGGCATGATGAAAGGATAAGAACTTACATCATTTATATGACCCAGTAAGCATCAGGGGTATTGGGAGTATTTTACATTTTGCAAAGCTGCCTCTCTTTTTCTTTTAGTGGTTTGTTTATGGTGTGAAGAAAGTATAGCTGGGAAAGAATCCCTGGAACACAGGGGCTAAAGCACACTCACGGAAGTTCAGGACTCTTTAGCCACTGTTAGCCACTATATGGAACCTCCAGGATCAGAGGAAGTCTACCTCTGAACACCAGGTGCAGAGGACAATGTTGCACACTAGCAAGGGATATAGTAGTGGGCCTTCCAACAGTCTCTGGGCCCCAGGAAATTACCAACCCTACCCAGACAAAAAGGAAGTACTTCTTCACAGAGCGTTTAATTAAGCTATGGAATTCGCTTCCACAAGAATCAGTAATGCCTACCAGCTTGGATGGCTTTAAAAGAGGATTAGAAAAATTCATGGAGGATAAGGCTATCAGTGGCTACTAGCCATGACGGCTGTATTCTTCTTCGACTGTTGGAAGCAGTATGCTTCTAAATACAAGTTGCTGGGAAACGCCAGTGAGGAGAGTGCTGTTGTAGTCGGGTCCTGCTTGTGGACTTTCCACAATGGGCATCTGGTTGGCCACCGTGAGAACAAGTTGATGGACTAGATGAGCCTTTGGCAGTCAGGCTGTTCTTACGTTAATGTTCTTACTGCTGGCATCCCTTGTGCTTAAACACTTCATTGCCATTCAGTGTTAAGTTTTTTATATATATATATGTTTTAAAATGCATCAACTTCTTAACATATATATGTATACCCTGGTTTTTGGCCCAAATTGGATCCCCAAACGTCTAACAATTAAAAAGCCCACACAAATCACGCACTATAATAGCAAACTCAGGTGGTGAGTGGAAACAAGGTTGTAGCCAAACCACAGACACTGAGCAAGAAGCAGGAGGTATCAGAATGCTCTGGGGAACCCCAAAATTTACAGAAGTACCAAAAAAAAAGCCAAACAAGCCCATTGAACATGCTCGGTACCCACAGAATGTGGAGTGACAGTTGTGAAAAGCAAAGCCAGGGCCTTGCCTTTTCCCTCCAGACCTTTGAAAAGATGTCATTTTGTGTTTAGAGTGCCATCAAAGCATCTTGTGGCTGTACGGGGGTGGTTATTGTTTTGTTTTTATGGGTATGATGTATTTACTTCTGTTTTTAACAATGCTGTAAGTCGCTTGGAGACCTTCAGGTAACAACTAACAAATCTAAGTAATAATAATAACAATTTTTAAATTGCAAGGTGATGCTGATGGACAGAAGTGTGGAATGCCCAGCTCGAGTGTTCTTTTTGGTGGGAGGGTACACTGCAACATTTTGTTGCAGGTTCCCTTGCACAGTTCTCATAGGGATACATGAGGGCATGTGTGGCAGTGTCTTCTGGTTCTGGCTGTGGATGGCACAGTCCTGTTTCCAGGCTCTTCCCTGCAGACAGAAGGGGCAGCAGGAGTTGCAGGTGGACTCCTTGGGATGGGAGGCACTGTAAAGATCCTGGCCAATGCAGCCCTCCCGTTGATCTGCAGAGTTGCTTGTTCCTTGGAGGTTGATGTCACAGTCCAGGATGCAGATTCTTTAAACGTTGCACATTATTGCTAGACACCTGGCCCAGCATTCTGCTTCCAAGAGCAGGCACACAGCAGGCTGGTCCTTGGGAGCATAGACAGCAAGGCATGAGTGTGATGGACTCCCCTGGCCTTCTTCCCTCTGCCCAAGTATGTGGCATTCAGAGAGAGGGAGTCTGTCTGCATATTTGGCTAGTAGCACTTAAATTTATTTATAAAAATATTTATATAGTACAATTTCATAAAAAAATCAGAGTGGAGTACAATACTCTCTCTCAAAAAACCAGCACCACAGATTACCAGCTGACAGTGACAGATTTTTTTTTCTTTATTTCTCTGCATAAGCCTGACGGCATAGAAGTTTCCCGCAAACGTTTAAAAATTAATATAAAAGATGCCTGCTGAATCTCTTTGGAAGAATATTCCATAACACTGAAGGCTCGGTTTTGTGTTGACATCAGATGAGCCTCACCAAGGTCCAGGTTCAAACCACATTTCACCCATTTAACTCACAAGGTGGGTTTCGGCTCAGAGGGAGATTTGCCAACCAGATCCATTTCCCCCCTTTTTTGAATAGAAGGCACACACAAATTACTGCTTTTGAAAGTTCTCTAGGTTTCTAACAGATGGTGCTGCATGGCATGGATGGTCGGCTGCCATTCAAGATGCACACGCCCAAAGCCCCCTTGGGCACGCAGGACTCTCTGATTATAGAAGATGTTGAAGGATAGCGTTTAAGAGGCGCGCAGCATTGTTTTACTGCCTTAATTGTAAACTGTTTTTAACCGTTTTAAGTATATGTTTAAAGGTTTTAATGTCGTATATAGTTTAATTTAATTTTAATTGCAGGTTTTTGTATGTTTTTATTATTTGTATTTGTTTTTTACTTGTAAGCCGCCCTGAGTTCCAGCTCTGGAAAAAGGGAGGGGTAATAATAAAGTTAATAATAATAATAATATACTAATTATTTGAACTCTGGCCCCTTGCCTTGTCTCCACCTCCCGCCCCCAATCTGCAATACAAGGATCATACTTTTGACCTATCTTCTTCAGGAGGGGAGGGTTGTACTAATTATTATGAGAATGTATGTGAACCTCTCTGAACCCTCAAAAGCTAATTGCGTGTTCCCGTTGTTAGGAACAGGCATTTTAATTACTATTTTTTAAAATTGGTCCCGGGCTATGGTCTGAAGGCACATGAGGCCAGCGCCCTGCGGAAGCTAAGCAGGGTCAGGTCTGGCCAGTGTCTGGATGGGAGACCGCTTGGGAACCATATGGAAGCCGCCTTGGGTTTCTATCAGGAAAAGAAAGGCGGGGTAGAAATGTAATAAATAAATTCATAACGTTGAATTATGGCCCCAAATTCTGCACTTGTGCAGTGATCACAGGATAGCTCAACCACTGCCACTGTGGTGCCCTCTGGGTGTTTCAGGCTGCTACTCCTGTCAGCCCCAGCACAGCTCATGGGAGTTGTAGTCCCAAACACCTGGAGGGTTCCGAGTTGGGGAAGGCTGGGATAGCCCTCGTGCTGCTGTGGTTGACTGAATCCGACAAATCCTTCATACAGAGGTAGTTAGTGTCAATCAACACTCTTTGCTTGCGTAAGCTTATTCTCAGAAGACACCCTGAGTAGAGAGGGATGCGGTGGCAAGAGGGGCACGTTGCTTACTCTAATGGGTTAACTCTAGATAACACCTTTTTAAGGTGCAAATCTGTTTTACTGCTATCCTTGTATCACTGAAAGAACTGGGCATGTTTAGCCTGGAGAAGGGAAGAATGAGGGGAGATATGATAGCACTCTTCAAGTACATGAAAGGTTGTCACACAGAGGAAAGTCAGGATCTCTTCTCAATCGTCCCAGAGTGCAGGACACAGAATAATGGGCTCAAGTTGCGGGAAGCCAGATTTCGACTGGACATCAGGAAAAACTTCCTAACTGTTAGAGCCATACGACAATGGAACCAATGACCTAGAGAGTTAGTGGACTCTCCGACACTGGAGACTTCAAGAGGCAGCTGGACAGCCATCTGTTGGGAATGCTTTAATTTGGATCCCTGCATTGAGCAGGGGGTTGGACTTGATGGCCTTAGAGAACCCTTCCAACTCTACTACTCTATGATTTCCCTATGGGGATGGGGAGGAGGTTTTAGAACAGAGAAATCACCCAGAGGCTGCCAAGGGAGAAAAGACTGTGTGAGCGTCATGGCTGGTTTGGCCCTTCCCACTTATCCCCACCCCACACAAGGGGCGTACAGTTCTGGCTGTACAGATGTGGGAGTGGCGCAGGCTGCCCTTTTCCCCTGCTCAATTCTGGCTTATTCTCTGGTTCTTGTGACTGTCTGCTGCCTGCCACCCCCAGGGGCAAAAGGGTGAGCTTTCTGTCTCTGCTTCCCAGTGAGGAGTTAGGGCCGCCCCCTTCCTCCCACCCATTGCATAAGGCAGGATAACAAAGCCAGCCAGCCGAAATGCAAAAAGTCTGGAGGAAGGATGTGAATCTGTCAGGCATCCTTGCTGCTTTATATAAAAGTGAATTTGATATGACATTCCTTCCAGATGCAGCGCTTAGCGTTTCCTTTATTTGGGTCAAGCCAATGACTGCAGCTTCTTCAAATGTATTGTTGCAAGGGGGTGGGTCCAGAGAGCAAAGGTGGTTCCTCTTGGAGCTAAATTTACTTGCATGTTACAGTCTGAAGAGCGTTGGTGTTTAAAAGGCATCTGGGCTGCAGGGCCTTGCAGCCACAATCAAGCCGTATTCACAGCACACTGTTTCAGGTTTAAGGAAATTCCTGAGCTGCTGCCCTGTTCCTCTGTCTCCCCTGAATGGCTGCCCCCCCTCTGTCTGTCTCTCTCTCTCTCTCTCATATCATGCTGTTTAAAAGGAGAGTAAAGATGGCCATTCCCTGCACAGCTTAATCTATTGCTCTAAAAGAATAGCGTCATTGGCAGAAAATCCATTATGAGAATTATGAAGCTATATTGCAACGAAGGATGGGGTTTGATTCAGCTTAGGCAGCTTGAGCAGAGCATGCCTTGCAGGGCCGTCAGACCAGGCTCGTTCACATGCACCTTTTTGGAGCGTGGTTTCCTGTCCATTTTCAAGGCGGGCTGAGAATGATGATCCAAAAGTGATCAGCTGGTTGCCGGGCAGGTGAAGTGAGCCTGTTGCAAGAACGTGGACTCTTCATGTGGCTCCTGTGCACATCTAGGGGATGAAAGGAGCGAGTAGGAGGACCCAGATCAAAACCGAACTAAGCGGCTGCTACTCTGGAATGCTCTTTGCTGATTGGGTCAGCATGGAAGCAAGTGGCAAGTGAGGAACATCGGGACAGACAAAAGAAAGTACTTCATGTAGCAGATAAACGATGGAATTCACTCCCAGAAGGCTGTGATGGCCATCAGCTTAGGTGGCTTTAAAAGAGAATTAGACAGATTCATGGGAAGTAAAGCTAGCAATGGCTACTAGCCACAATGGCTGTGCTCTGCCTCCATAGTTGGAGGTAGTATGCTTCCAAATACAAGTTGCTAGAAGCTGCAGGAGGGGAGAGTTGCTGTTGCACTCAGGTCTTGCTTGCAGCTTCCATAACAGGCACCTGGTTGGCCACTGTGAGAACAGGAAGCTGGACTAGATGGGCCACTGGCCTGATCCAGCAGGCTCTTCTTATGTTCTTAATATCCAGTCAGAGGCATTCTTCCAACTATGATGGAAGGGAGTGCCTTTCTTTCCATCACCAGAATGATAGTAGCCCATAACTTGTTCCAGAACTTGGTAGAATCCCCGGCTGCTTCGCTTTGAACAGCTTGGTAGCATTATATGGACCAACTAAAGTTCAAAATGCTGTGAGCTTTTGGATTACACAGAATCCTTCTTCGGCCGTAGGGTGTTCAAAGCCGAAACGTCTAATGTGGAGATGTTGCATGGCAGGCAGCCTTTAGCATGAGAAAATGAGTGGCCAACAGAAGCTGCGTTAATTGAATTGCAAATGTCTTCCTTCTTTTCTGAGGCTGGTATAGCCTGGCTGGGAGTCCAGAGTCTGTGAGTTCAAATCCCCGCTCGTGTTTCCTGGGCGTCAAGGGCCAGCTAAAGATCACCCCCACAGGGAGTGGCTCAGGGGTTCTGTGCCCTGCCACCTGTGCAGCCGTGGGCAAGCTGCAGAGTCCCAAGGAGCCCAGTTGCCCCCCAGCTGGCAGTTGCGGACAAGGCAGGGGCTGGCTTGTGCAGCTGTGGCCAGCTGAGCAGGCCCTAGCCAGCTGGGGAGGACTAGCCTCAGAGGGAGGCAATGGTAAACCCCTCTGAATACCGCTTGCCATGAAATCCCTATTCATAGGGTCGCCAGAAGTCGGAATTGACTCGAAGGCAGTCCATTTCCATTTCCATCCATCCATCCATCCATCCATCCATCCATCCATCTGAGGAGCTAGCATCTTCCCCATTGAAGCCATTCCTTAGTTATTTGTAATGCTTTACAGCAGGAGTAGAGAGCCAGTGTGGTGTAGTGGTTAAGGTGTTGGACTCTGACTGGGGAGACCAGGGTTCGAATCCCCACCCAGCCATGAAGCTCCCTGGGTGACCTTGGGCCAGTCACTGCTTCTCAGCCTCAGAGGGAGGCAATGGGAAACCCCCTCTAAATACCGTTTACCATGAAATCCCTATTCATAGGGTCACCAGAAGTCGGAATTGACTCGAAGGCAGTCCGCGATTCCTTGCTGTGAGGGATCAGGTTTAAAACTGTCCTCAGAAATGAGGCAGCCAAGAAAAAAGTGGAGGAAAAAGGAAACTCCTGTAAATGTGTGTGTGGGGGGGGATTAAAGCTTTCAGTCTCTAGTACTGTTGCATGTAGAGTCTCCTTGTATGTCAGAAGAACTAATGCAAAAGAGTCATCTTCATATCAGAGCAGCAGGAGATTGGGAAGCATGTCAGTTTTTATTAAATTATGTGGCCAAATTATGTAGCCAAAGGGTTTGGAGCCTAGAGGGAGCTGCTTTGCTGCCAATTCAGCTAATGGTCAGCTTCAGGTTTTTGACACCAATGCTTTAGTTGGCACAGCTTATCAAAACGAGGATCAGGCTTTGCAGCTATTTGGATGTGCCTAATGATGTGCTTTATGCTACAGAAGGACTGAAATTTCTCCTTGTGTCCCTGTTCACAAAAGCACATCATTTTGTCTCCTCACCGTCCCCTAAATGAAACTAACCTTCTAATTTGGGGAACAACCCCCACGTCACATCGTATCTAAACACCTATCCTGAGTTCAGAGTGCTAGATCTGCAGACGACACATTGCTTGCTTGCTGTACAGTCATCTTTTTTAGTGGGTCCCAAAGCCGTGGGTGTGTGTTTAAATAAAATGCCTGAGATCTTTTGGCATTATATAAAACAGTTTGTGTGGAGTTATATAATCAATTAAACATAACATCTTTTGCCTGCAATTATCTATGTAATTTGCACCTGCCTTCCATTTCTGGTTTGAACACATCTAGTCTCTCACACAAGAGCTACTTAAGTCTTAGCTCTTAACTCTATAGGGGAGGCCTTATCTTAATTGAATGTGTACCTTTAAATCAGGAGCAGAGAACCTCAGTCCCACGGGCTGAATGTGCCCATCTGCCCACTGGGACTTTTCCCAGGCCACCCCCCCCCTTCACCAGCCCTGCTTTGCATCTTCCTTGAGTGCTTTCGCCTGGCTGGAATGCTTGACTGCTTGGACGATAGAGAGGGGTGAGTGAGTGCATAGAAATGAGCCACCTACACAGATAAAATGTACATTTGTTGCTCTGACTTTTTTTTGTGTGCTTTGGCTCTGCCCACCACTGGTGCGTGGCCCTCGGAAGGTTGCCCAGAAGAAAATGTGGCCCTCCAGTTGAAAAAGGTCCCTCCCTCCCACTTTAGATGCTAAGAATACCATCAGGCACTTACCTTTTGGGTGCTCATCTCTTCTTGTTGGTGTTGGACACTCCACTGCTCCAATACTTTGGGGCTGGCGTCTTCACCTTGTACCTCACAATAGTAGAAACTTTTTGTCATGGTCTTCGGGTCATCTTCCCTTCTTCATGCACATGAACTATCTGTTTAATCTCTCATACTGCTACTGTGACATGCTTGTCCAAAGGAGCAGGAAAAAAAGTTCAGAGGCAGGAGCTTAGAATACAGTAGGGTCCCGCTTTACAGCTCTTTGCTAATACAGCGGTCTCAATTAGACGCAATTAGACTAAAGCCCCACTCATATGGCGCTTGTTCCGCTTTTATGGCAGTTTTCGGGCATTGCGCGCCATTCTATTCAATGGGTTTGCTTTACAGCAGTTTTCACTTTACAACGGGGGTCCGGAACGTAACCCACCGTATGAGTGGGGCCCTATTGTACAGTGCTTAAACGCAGCAACCTTTTGCCTGCATTGTACTGTGCAAATGATTATGACTTGTATAACTTTTCTTTGAAGATCTGAATTGTCCCCCTGTGCACAGCAGGGGAACCAAAGGGGTGCCCTCCAGATGATGCTGAACTACAATTCCCATCAGCCCCTGCCAGCATGGCCAGTGATTGGGGATGGTGGAAGCTGTAGTTCAGGAACATCTGGAGGGCCCCACACTGCCTACCCTTGGTATACAGAGCTGCAGAGAGTTCTTCCAGTCCCTGAAAACTCGAATCTCTTTGCTTTCTGGAAGCTGTTCACAGCTGTGGGTGTTAGTGACCCACATACATTTCCCCATCTTCTTGCTTGAGGCCAGGTACCCTGAAGCTGTTTGGCTACAGTTGCCAGGTTGATAAAGTGCTGTGGATGTCCTTGCCAGCAGCACAGCTGTAGCTTCCTAATTTAAAACTGAAGTGTGGATTTATATGTAAATTTCAAGGGGGAGCAGTGGGGGAAGAATTTTTTTGACACTAATACATTTTGGCATGAAACCTTTTGTAGGATTCGCTAATAGGCAAAAAACTCTTGCAGTTTAAGAACGTACCTATAGCCAACAGTTCCATACTTCCTGCAAAAACAAGACCAGGAGCAGACTGCTGTACAGATCATAAGAACATAAGAAGAGCCTGCTGGATCAGGCCAGTGGCCCATCTAGTCCAGCATCCTGTTCTCACAGTGGCCAACCAGGTGCCTGGGGGAAGCCCGCAAGCAGGACCCGAGTGCAAGAACACTCTCGCCTCCTGAGGCTTCCGGCAACTGGTTTTCAGAAGCATGCTGCCTCTGACTAGGGTGGCAGAGCACAGCCATCATGGCTAGTAGCCATTGATAGCCCTGTCCTCCATGAATTTGTCTAATCTTCTTTTAAAGCCATCCAAGCTGGTGGCCATTAGTGCATCTTGTGGGAGCAAATTCCATAGTTTAACTATGTGCTGAGTAAAGAAGTACTTCCTTTTGTCTGTCCTGAATCTTCCAACATTCAGCTTCTTTGAATGTCCACGAGTTCTAGTATTATGAGAGAGGGAGAAGAACTTTTCTCTATCCACTTTCTCCATGCCATGCATAATTTTATACACTTCTATCATGTCTCCTCTGACCCGCCTTTTCTGTAAACTAAAAAGCCCCAAATGCTGCAACCTTTCCTCGTAAGGGAGTCGCTCCATCCCCTTGATCGTTCTGGTTGCCCTCTTCTGAACCTTTTCCAACTCTATAATATCCTTTTTGAGATGAGGCGACCAGAACTGTACACAGTATTCCAAATGCGGCCGCACCATAAATTTATACAACGGCATTATGATATCGGCTGTTTTATTTTCAATACCTTTCCTAATTATTGCTAGCATGGAATTTGCCTTTTTCACAGCTGCTGCACACTGGGTCGACATTTTCATCGTGCTGTCCACTACAACCCCGAGGTCTCTCTCCTGGTCGGTCACCGCCAGTTCAGACCCCATGAGCATATATGTGAAATTAAGATTTTTTGCTCCAATATGCATAATTTTACACTTGTTTATATTGAATTGCAGCTCAATCATGAACTGGTAATATTGAAAATCAGAGTAAACCTAAAGAAGAAAAACAAAGCAATCATAATGCCAAAATACAATTTAAATAATATCCCAAAAGAATATAAAGATCAAATAAGGAATGGATTTGAGGCTTCAAAGTTAGTTGATAGAAAACCAGAAGAACTATGGATTGAAGTCAGAGACATTATTAGGGAAGAATGCAAAAAGACCTCTCGTTAAAAAGAGAGAAAGACCTCAATGGATGACCGAAGAAACTCTTAAAATAGTTAAAGAGAGACGGAAAGCAAAAGCAACACAGAAACACGGTCAGAACCCTAAATGCAATAATACAGCCACTAGTACGTAGGGACAAAGAGAACTATTACAATAGTTATTGTATAGAAATAGAAGAGGACAACAAAATGGGAAGAACAAGAGCCCTATTCCAAAAGATCAGAGAAATGAAAGGGAAAGTTAAACCCAGAGTAGGGATGTTGAATAATCAATAGGGGAACACACTGACTGACCCAAATAAAATAAAAGGAAGATGGAAGCAATACACTGAAGAACTCTATAAAAGAGATGCCAAGATGACAGATTCATTCATGGAGGAACCGTATGATGAAGAACCAGAAATTTTAGAATGTGAGGTGAAAGCTGCTCTTAAAATACTTGGAAGAAACAAATCACCAGGAACAGATGCATACCAATAGAGTTGCTATAAGCTACTGAGACTGAATCTGTCCAAATTTTGACTAAACTTTGTCAACAAATATGGAAAACTAAACAATGGCCCACAGACTGGAAGTTTTCAATATACATCCCAATTCTAAAGAAGGGGGATCCCAGGGAATGCAGTAATTATCGAACTGTTGCCTTAATATCCCATGCAAGTAAAGTAATGCTCAAGATTCTACAACAAAGGCTCTTACCATATATGGAGCAAGAAATGCTAGATGTCCAAGCTGGATTTAGAAAGGGAAGAGGTACCAGAGATCATATTGCAAACTTGCATTGCATAATGGAACAGACCAAGGAATTTCAGAAGAAAATCACCCTGTGCTTTATAGATTACAGCAAAGCCTTTGACTGTGTAGATCATGAAAAACTGTGGAATGCTTTAAAAGAAATGGGGGTGCCACAGCATCTGATTGTCCTGATGCACAACCTATACTCTGCACAAGAGGCTACTGTAAGGACAGAATATAGAGAAACCAATTGGTTCCCAATCGGAAAGGGTGTGGGACAGGGAGAGCTTAGGCTATGGGGCAGTATACAAATGTAATAAATAAATAATATTTGTTTAATCTATATGCAGAACACATCATACTGAAAGTGGGATTGGACCAAGATGAAGGAGGTGTGAAAATTAGAGGGAGAAATATCAATAATTTAAGATATGCAGACAATACCATACTACTAGCAGAAACCAGTAAGGATTTGAAACGAATGCTGACGAAAGTTAAAGAGGAAAGCACAAAAGCAGGACTACAGCTGAATATCAAAGAAACTAAAGTAATGACAACAGAAGATTTATGTAACTTTAAAGCTGACAACGAGGACATTCAATTTGTCAAGGATTAATAGTTTGATATAGTCATTAACCAAAATGGAGACAATAGTCAAGAAATCAGAAGAAGGCTAGGACTGGGGAGGGCAGCTGTGAGAGAACTAGAAAAGGTCCTCAAATGCAAAGATGTATCACTGAACACTAAAGTCAGGATCATTCAGAAGTGGTACATAACCTCCAGTTTGAAACACAAAAGGTTGTCTTCCCTATCATATGACATTGACCAGTAAAAAGACTTTGAAATTAATAAAAATAAATTTGACACAGATTTCTATGATGAATAATGAAAGAATGATATTTTCTAGGTTATATTCTTCGTAGAAACAGTAATAACACAGGAAAGAAGTGAAGTAAGAACACCAGCAAACAAACAGAAATGTAATTCTCCATCTTTGGAGATGGCAGGTGTTGCCACCACTCGCCATATGCTCAGAGGCACATGTTACTAATTCTTCCAAGCCAGAGCTTGGAAAAGTTACTTTTTTGAACTACAACTCCCATCAGCCCCAGCCAGGGCTGGGTCTGATGGGAGTTGTAGTTCAAAAAAGTAACTTTTCCAAGCTCTGTTCCAAGCTACACAGGAAGTGGATTGGACTGTGAAAGACCAACCCAAATTGTGTTTGCATTTTTACAAATTTGTAGGGCAGTCCAATATCTCCGAGAGGAGGTCAGGTCTCCTGTTTCCCTGGTGCATTCACTGTAGCTGCCCACTTTCCCTGCATTTTAAAGTTTGATAGAAATATCTGTTGGCTATAGGTACGTTCTTAAACCGCAAGGGTTTTTTGCCTGTTAGTGAATTTCTCTGCTTTTTAATCTGGGAGGGAAGAAATGGGATCCTGTGCAAGTTTGCTGTGAATGGATTGATCATTTGCATGCTTAGAGTTCAGTGGGATTTACTCCTGAGTAATCATGCTCAGGATAGGTGAAACAGACCATGGGGGAGGAGAGGGGAGGGAGGGTTGGAGTGGGCAGGGGAGGGAGGCGAGGGGAACGAGAGAAGAGATGGGGAAGGGGAAAGGCAGGTCTGATCAGTTGCATGCTTATTGAGTTCAGTGGGATTTACTCCCGTGCAGTCATGCTTAGAATAGGCAAAACTGATCATGGAGGAGGGGGCGGAGACAGGAGAGGGAAGGAGGAATGGAAGGGAAGGAGGGGGAGGGGATTGGAGGGGGAGGGGCAAAGGAAGGGGATGAGAAGGGGCAAAAAGGAGGAGGGGAGGGCAGGTTTGATCATTTGCATGCTTTTTGAGTTCAGTGGGATTTATTTACGTGCAATCATGCTTAGGATAGATGAAACTGACTTGAGGGAGGAAGGGGGGGAGGAGATTGGGTGGGTGGGCACTGTGCAGAGGGAAAGCCTGTTTCCCTTCCAAAAGGAAAACATTGAACAGTATCATTCTTTTTCCGGGTTTCCCCCACCTTTTTATTTACAGCAGGCACATGTAGCCTCCCACCCAAATTTTAACCAAGGCTGTCGCTGGCCACATCCACACTAGGAGACACCCTGTTCCCCTCACAGAGCTTCAGTCAGAGCTCCTGACTGTTAAACTCCTCTGGCCACTGGAGCTCTGTCAGGGAAATAGGAGTCTCCTCTCAGCACCCTTCACAAACTACACTTCCCAGGATTCTCTGGGGGAAGCCATGACTGTCTCAAGTGAAATACAGGTCTGGCATGGGTGTGGCCGCCTGATTAGGCAAACCAAATAGATGTGAGTCTGGATTTTAGAACACTGATGATTCTTACTGATCATGCCTGACACTATAATAGACTTCAATCTTAAATTTCTTAAATTAATTAAAAACCAGCCATGCATTTTTTAACTTTTAAACTGCAGAAGATGAAGTCAGAGTATGGGGCAAGGTCAATAGAATTACAGGTACTCTGTGGACATGGCTGATTTTTAATTAATTTCAACAAATTATGAGACCCGTGACAGAAAAAAGTCCAACGGGGTCTGGATTTTTTTTCTTTTGTTTTGCACTTTGAACTCTCTATTCTCTCTAGCTGTTTTATGTATCACCATGAAAACTTAGAGGGTTGTTAAGTAAGCATTTCTGAGTTCAGAACTATAAGTTTTGTAAGGTTTTGTTTTGAAATGTGTTTGTGGGAAGCAGCAGAATGGCATGGGGGTATTTTCAATTTAACATTGTGGAATGCGAAAAATCCATGCTGCCTGCAGTATACAGCCACTCTCTTGGCTGTATAATATATCCAATTCTTTATTACAGCCTTCACCAGCCTAAGGCTTTCCAGATGTGTGCTTCCTGGGGCTGATGAGAGTTGTAGTCTAAACATCTGGAGGGCACCATGTTGGCGAAGGCTGCTTTATCAAATAACATTTTTTTTACTCTACTGTTGCAAAAAAGCTAACGCAGCTTCTCTTCCGCAAGTCTGTCTTCAGGCAGGTCTCTCTTGCTTCATTCTAGAGCAGCCCTTGTGAACCTGGTATCCTCCAAATGTTTTGGACTACAACTGCCCTGCTGGCTGGGGCTGATGGGAGTTGTAGTCCAACAACATCTGGAGGGCACCAGGTTGGCAAAGGCTGCTCTGGGTATATTGGACAGATGGTCAGCATGTTCAGCCCTTGCCATTGAGGGTCGCATCAAAAAGAAGGTTCTTGACTTTCCTATTTTCCACCTCGTTGTGTAGCGGTCACCTTCAAATGTCACTAGGATTTTGCCCTTGAAGTGCCTTAAGGGAGGAGGGCATTGCAACCCCATAGGGCTCCTCATCCTCACCTTGCAAAAGAATATGTAGGCAGCTTCTGGGGAGCAACACTTGGGAATAATTTAGATGAGCTGAAGCCGGCAGGTCTGGCCTGAGAGTTGGCTGGTGCTTGTCTTGAGCAGGAAGCCCTAGCTACAAGCACAGGGCACAAATGGCCTCCTCCAGGCAGCGTATTCATTGGGCATTCACCCTGATTTGCTTGTGCTGAGGTTATACCGTGCCCTCTCTTTATTGAACATCCATTCTGATGTGTTTGCCAGGAGCTTATATGTCTTCCTGTCAGTCGATCATTATCCCATGAGTATTTGTGAAAAAGCAAGGTCCTTCCTAATTTGTTGCACTCGCAACAAATCGAACTCTTGCAAATGGCCAGTATAGGCGCGCTTTTCTTCTCCCTCTGTAGAAGTTTCCTTTTGGATCAATAGGCGGATTCGCAACATCAGTAGACTAATGAATTGAATCCTTCTCAAGGTTGTGTCGTTGTGGTTCCTTCGAGCCCCCACAGGGAGAAATGGGGAAGTGTTCTCTGCTGGATCAGCCGAGCAGATGTATTAACCCCTGTGCACGTTGAGTGAGATGTCCTTGAAATACCGTTTTTGGGGAGAAGGATTCAGGCTTCCTTGCTGCTCCAGCAATCAGTAGAGGTCTCCTACGCAGGTGTTTATAAGCTAGTGAACAAACCTGATTAAGATTTGGCAGCCCCGCTCCTTGCAATATTCCCTGGAGGAGAGGGGGGAGAAGGCAAGTGTTCATGCACCAGCGCTCTGCGCAACATAACAAAGAGGAGGGCCTTGTAATTAAACGCTGAATGAAAGCAAATGTTTGCTGATGAGCATGGTGGGTGGTTAATTAAATGAGCGGGGAGAGCAAAGCACACACTCTTTCTTGTGCCCTGGTATAATAATGGCAGGAAAGGGGAACAGCCAGGCCTCTTCCTTTTTTTCTGTGCTCCCCTGGAAGTGCTGTCCTAAATGGGAGTAGCGTTGGTATGCACAATAATCAATAATGAATCTGGAAGGGATGGTGCTGCTCATGAACAATGCAGTTCACATTGAGGTTGCTCTGAGAACAGTTCCACCTCTCAAAATGAAGCAGCAGTCCAGCTGGACCATCGAGGGCGCCAAGACCAGTGTGGCATCTTGGCATGTGGCGTGACTCCCTGTTCCTTGGGGCAGCAGTACATTTTCTGTTGCACCAGTAAAGCCTGTTGCTTCCGCTTCAGAATCCTTTGCAATGTTGCATCGGGTGCAGGGATGTCACTCTTTGATCATGTTCCACCCAGAGTTGCTCCCCAGAAATGTTACAAAGGATGCCAAGGAACACCTTTCACGTTGTGGGTTGCCTCTGCTTGGAAAGGCAAAGTACCTTGGGCTGGTCCTGGATTGGGGTGATGGGTAGGATGGGCTGCAGGTGGAGCCAGTGGGATGTGCAGACAAGGTGAGGCTGATCCAGGAAAGTCTTGGATGAGGAGAGAGAATTGGAATGACGAGAGCATTAGGCAATGATAATTCTCTGCTTGATCACTGAGATCATCTGGAGGAGCACAGTTAGTCCCCGTCCCCCGTGCGCGTGTTACAGAGACCCAACTGGTCTCAACCAGAAGTCGGCCATTTAGTGTCTCTGATCCCATGCTGTGGAACACTCTTCCAGCAGAGATTCGGCAAACATCCTCACATTTGACTCTCAGGCATCTCTCAAAGAGCTTTTTTTAAATGCTGACAGGGCTGTGCAGCTGTTTAAAGCCTTTTAGTGATTACTTTGTTCTGTTTTAAAATTTTATTGTATGCGTATTGTTTTACACCCCCCTGATTTATGAGAGGACAGAATGTAAATATCTGTATATTTATTTATCTGTTTTCATCCTGCTTTTTATTATACATCTGTCATACAGAGGACTGAATGAAAGCTGGGGACACCAAAAGCCTTGTTCAAGCCATGATCTTGGATTAGTCGCTCTCTCTTAGCCCAGGCTTCTCCAAGCTGGTGCCCTCCAGGTGTTCTGGACTACAACTCTCACCTGCCCCAGCTAGCATTGTCATTGGTCAGGGACGAAGGGAATGTGGGCACCAGATTGGGGACGGCTGTCTTAGGCTATCTCACAGTGCACTTGCAATGACAAAAATTGGGCCAGAGTGGGCGGGCAGGGGCTGTGTATGCTGCCACGAGCTCCTTGAAGGAAGGGCGGGGTTAACATATCATAAATAAAGTGCCATCTTTAGTGAGGACTGTCCCCTGAATAGGAGCCGCAGGGGGCTGTGTCTGTGCTTCAATAAACAGTTTCATAATGACTCTCAAGCACAACTGGCAAGCAGCAAGATTGAGGCTGCTGAATTGGCTGGAACGGTGATCGATAAGTATTGCATAAAGGTGACTTGTGGTCTCTGTGACTGAGATCTGTGCGTGCGTGTGTGTGTTTGTCCTTGAACTTGAGAGATGGACTGTCCTTGTTAACAGGCAACAGACAGCCCGGAGCAATCAAAAGCTCAAACCCTCAGTGAGCTGGCTGCTGATTTAATCTTGCCAGAGGCCCTGGGGATGCTCACCCCAACGCAGTTTCTTTTTCCATGGTGTGAAATCCCCCAGTGTGTCAAACTAGATTATAGATGCTTCTGCTAGTGGGCAGGAAAAAATCTGAAATGCATTAATAACTCGATTTAGGGGCAGTGTTGACGTTTATCATATGCACTCGCACACGCCTCAATTTGTTTCTGCTCTTTGTGTTTGCTAGTGGCTGGTTGCGTGCCAGATATTTTTTGGGGGGGGCTGTAAGGGTTGCCGTGGGAGGTGACTCAAGCAGATTGTTATACTTGTGCTTATTTTTCTTTGTAAGCCGCCTTGAGGGCTTTTGGCCAAAAGGCGGGCTATAAATAAATTAAAACTAAATTAAGACTCCCCTAAATAGACTCATGTTTTTGTGCTCTCCCCCTTTCGGATCTTGAGAGCATCCCAGCTCACCCTGTGCACCAACCACAAGTCCCAGCACTGAAAGTTGATCAAAGGTCATAGCCCTCTTGACATTGCCCAGGCAGCTGCAACGGCCGCTCCTTCCTGCACCTCTTGGGTAATGTCAGGGCACGGGCTGCTTCTGATGTTACCCTCTCGGCAGGGAAAGAAGTTGCACTGCAGCGAGTCCTACCTGCGTGGGTACTGTCAGAGTAGGGGCCAAAGAGGTATCGATTATTTCTCCCAGGGACATGTGCGCTCTTAACATATGCAAGTTGCTTTTTTCTATTTTTTTAATTTTATTGTATTTATTTATTTATTATTTGATTTGTACCCTGTCCTTGGTCCCAGCAGGGATGATTTTTTTTAAAAAAAATTCCCCTGGTCATAGTCGGGCAGAGGAGCTCTTTCCAAATCCAAACTTTGTTGAATGATTCAGGACAGACAGATGAAGTACAGTAGGGCCCCACTCATACGGTTTCAGACCCTGCTGAAAAGCGAAATTCGCCAAAAAGCGGAACACTGACAATAAAATGATGCCCGAAAAACGCTGAAAAAGCAGAACAAGTGCCGTATGAGTGGGGCCTTACTGTAATTGAAAACCGCCATATTAGCAGAATGCCGAAAAGCAGGGCCCTGCTGTACTTCATACAGACAGAGCATAGCTGAAGTGTGGACTTTGCTCCCACAAGAGGCAGCATTGGCCGCCAGCTTGGATGGCTTTAAAATTCATGATAGATAAGGCTATCAGCAACTACTAGCCACAATGGCTGTGTTTTTACTCCATTGCTGGAGGCAGCCTGCCTCTGGATCGTAGTTGCTGGGAATTGCAGGAGAAGAGAGCGCCCTTGTGCTCAGGTCCTGCTTGTGGGCATCTGGTTGGCCACTCTGGGAAGAGGATGCTAGACTAGGTGGGCCATAGGTCTGATCCAGCAGGACTGCTGTTACGATCTTTTATGTTCAGATTTGTACTGGGGGTGGGGGGTGGATATTCAGAGGGGGAACCTTTTCTTCTCCAGTTAGACTTTTAAAATACCTGAGCTGCTACCTCAGGGATAGCAGCATAGAATCATAGAGTTGGAAGGGGCCTATAAGGCCATCAAGTCCAACCCCCTGCTCAATGCAGGAATCCAGGTTAAAGCATCCCTGACAGGTAGCTGTCCAGCTGCCTCCTGAATGCCTCCAGTGTTGGAGAACCCACCACCTCCCTAGGTCACTGGTTCCACTGTTGTACCGTTCTAACAGTCAGGAAGTTTTTCAGCTGAAATCTGGCTTCCTGTAACTTTAGCCCATTATTCCGTGTCCTGCACTCTGGGATGATTGAGAAGAGATCCTGGCCCTCCTGTGTGTGTGGCAACCTTTCAAGTACTTGAAGAGTGCTACCATATCTCCCCTCAGTCTTCTCTTCTCAAGGCCAAACGTGCCCAGTTCTATCCGTCTCTTCTCATAGGGCTTTGTTTCCAGTCCCCTGATCATCCTCATTGCCCTCCTCTGGACCTGTTCCCGTTTCTCTGCATCCTTCTTAAAGTATGGTGTCCAGAACTGGACACAGTACTCAAGATGAAGCGTAACCAGTGCAGAATAGAGGGGAACTAATACTTCATGCGATTTGGAAACTATACTTCTATTAATGCAGCCTAAAATAGCATTTGCCTTTTTTGCAGCCACATCGCACTGTTGGCTCATATTCAGCTTGTGATCACCGACAATCCCAAGATCCTTCTCGCATGTAGTAATAATAATAAAATAATAAAATTTAATTTTTGTGTCGCCTATCTGACCGAAGTCACTCTAGGCGACGTACATATTGAAATTCCATAAAATACAAAATAATATACAATATAAATACAGAATAAAATACAATGCAGTCAACAGTATAGAACCAATTTTAAACAATCATAGAAAAATTAGCCTACCCCGGAGATCCCAAAGGCCTGTCCAAAGAGCCACGTTTTTAAGGCCTGGCGGAATGTATCCAGGGAAGGGGCATGGCGAAGATCAAACGGGAGGGAGTTCCAGAGAGTGGGAGCTGCCACTGAGAATGCCCTCTCTCTAGTCCCCACCAACCTAGCTGTTTTTGTTGGTGGGACTGAGAGAAGGCCCTGCGTGGTTGATCTAGTCGGGCGGCTTAATTGGTGGTACTGGAGGTGCTCCTTCAGGTAAACTGGGCCGAGACCGTATAGGGATTTAAAGGTTAAGACCAACACCTTGAATTGGGCCCGGAAAACAACTGGAAGCCAATGTAGATGAAATAACACTGGCGTAATGTGATCACGGCGGCGGCTGTTTGTAAGCAAACGAGCCGCCGCATTCTGTACCAGTTGTAGTTTCTGGACCGTTTTCAAGGGTAACCCCACGTAGAGCGCATTGCAGTAGTCTAACTGAGAGGTGACCAGGACATGTACCACCAGTGGGAGCTGATGAATAGGGAGGTAGGGTTGCAGCCTCCGTATGAGGTGTAGTTGATACCAAGCTGCCCGGCTCACTGCCGAAATCTGAGCCTCCATAGACAGCTTGGAATCAAGAACAACCCCGAGGCTGCAGACCTGATCCTTCAGGGGTAATCTCACCCCATTAAGCTTCAGGTCAGCAACACCCAACCTTCCCCCATCACCCACAAGTAGCACCTCGGTCTTATCAGGATTGAGCTTCAGTATTGCTGAGCCAAGTATCTCCCATCTTATAACTGTGTATTTAGTTTCTTTTTCCTAGGTGTAGAACTTTGCACTTATCCCTGTTAAATTGCATTCTGTTGTTTTCAGCCCAATGCTCCAGCCTATCAAGATCCCTTTGTATTTTGTTTCTGTCTTCCAAGGAATTAGCTACTTCCCTCAATTTTGTGTCACTTGCAAATTTAATAAGCATTATCTGCATCTCCTCATCCAAGTCATTAATAAAAATGTTGAAGAGCACTGGGCCCAGGACTGAGCCCTGCAGTACCCCGTTCATTATCTCCCCCCACTTTGAGAAAGAACCCTTGATAAGCAATTTTTGAGTACAGTTCTGTCCCAACTGTGGATCCACCTGATAGTTGTTCCATCCAGCACACAATTAGCTAGCTTGTCAAAGGCTTTGCTGAAGTTGAGATATATTATGTGCATAGCATTCCCACAGTCTACCAGGAAGTTATTTATTTATTATTTAATTTATATCCCGAACTTCCAGCAGGAGCCCAGGGCAGCAAACAAAAGCATTAAAACACTTTAAAACATTGTAAAAACAGACTTTAAAATACATTAAAACAAAATGTCTTTAAAAACATTTTTAGAAAACTGTAGAAGACGTCTTAAAAACAAAAAAAAGAAAGAAAAAGGTTAAAAGCATATTGATTTTTTTAAAAAAAGGTTTACAAACATACTGAAAAGCAATTCCAACACAGATGCAGACTGGGATATGGTCTCAACTTAAAAGGCTTGTTGAAAGAGGAAGGTCTTCAGTAGACGCCAAAAATATAACAGAGATGGCTCCTGTCTAATATTTAAGGGGAGGGAATTCCACAGGGTAGGTGCCGCCACACTAAAGGTCCATTTCCTATGTTGTACAGAACAAACCTCCTGGTAAGATGGTATGTGCAGGAGGCCCTCACCTGCAGAGCTCAGTGATCGACTGGGTATATAAGGGATAAGATGTTCTTTCAGGTATCCTGGTCCCGAGCTGTATAGGGCTTTGTACACCAAAACTAGAACCTTGAACTTGGCCCGGTAGCAAATGGGCAGCCAGTGCAGTTGTTTCAGCAGCGGCGTAACATGTTGGGGATACCCTGTCCCAGTGAGCAGTCTCACCGCCACATTTTGCACCCTTCCAACTTCCAGACCAACTGCAAGGGCAGGCCCACATAGAGCACATTACAGTAATCCAGTCTGGAGGTTACCAGTGCGTGGACAACAGTGGTCAGTCCATCCTAGTCCAGAAACAGCTACAGCTGTCTTACCTGAAGTTGGTAAAAGGCACTCCTAGCCACTGAGGTCAGCTGGGCCTCTAGTGACAAAGATGGACCTGCTCTTTCAGAGGGAGTACGACCCCATCCAAAGCAGGCAACTGACCACTTATCCCGATCAAAAATGAGATAAAATTAGTCTGGCAGGATTTGTTCTTGATAAATCCATGTTGGCTTCTAGTAATCACTGCATTGTTTCAAGGTGCTTACAGATTGACTTATTTATAATCTCATCCAGAATTTTCCCAGGAAAATCAGGCTGACCGGTCTGTAGTTCCCAGGTTCCTCCTTTCTGCTCTTTTGAAGATAAGGACAACATTAGTCCTCCTCCAGTCATCCGGCACTTCACCCATCCTCCATGATTTCGCAAATATAATAGACAGCATTTCTGAGAGTTCTTCAGCCAGTTCTTTCAATACTCTAGGATGCAATTCATCCGTTCAAAGTGATTAGGTATTCCTTGACCATTTGTTTATCAATCTCAAGCTGCGATCCTGCCCCTTCAATGTTACATTTCCCAGGAAGGTCATAGATCCTGGAGACATTCAAGAGACAGCTGGACAGCCATCTGTTGGGAATGCTTTGATTTGGATTCCTGCATTGAGCAGGGGGTTGGACTTGATGGCCTTATAGGCCCCTTCGAACTCTACTATTCTATGATCCTCTTTTGGGAGAAGACTAAGCCAAAGTAGGAATTGAGCACTTACATTTTCCCTCCAAGTTATTTCTTGTCTTGGGTGCCACCAAGCCGTTTCCTCCTTGAAGTCTTCCTAACTGGCATGACTGGCTCCTGGGATTCCTGATACGAACTTTGCAAGAGCAGAGCTGCTGCATCAGCTCAGACTCCTTGCACATGAGCTCAGATCCTCTGCAACTGCAAGCAAATTCTCTGCAAGGGATTAACTGCAAATTGGTTAAGATTAGAGTGGAGAAATAAAAGGGAGTCAGTGAGTTTCAGTGTGTTCAGCCTCAGTGCATGGCAATTTAAAGGCCGTTAATGAGTTTGACATTTAGGAATCTATTCCGAATTAATGCAAATATTAAAAGTATTTGGCTTTACGTTCGATAGGGCTTGGAAGATGGGGCTGCTGGAATCAAAGAGTTTATCTGGACTTTTGAAATCCTAAATAGGTGTATGTACTGCGGTCACTTGTAACCGCCTGTCTTACAGCAGCCGTGGCTTCTTGGCAGGTGTCCACTCAAGATGTGTGGTGCAATGTCACACACAATGAACACAGGGAAGGTGGAAATGGAGCTACTAGCTTGTGCTTACACTTCATGAGCTATAAAGGGCAGGCTGGTAGGTGAAGAGAGATATATGCAAGCTGTGTGCATCATCATTTCTAAATTAAGCTGATCAAAGGGAAATTTGCTTTCTAAAAATTGCAAATTCTTTTAACCAGCACATCGAAGTCCACTCCCAGTATGATGGGAAGGCTTTCCAACTCCCTGCGGTGTTGAAATAGGCACTGATAACTGCACCCTTAGCTATGCTCTTTGTCCAGCTTTTCTCTCTGTTCCTCTTGTGGCTGTCATACAGACTCTACCAAAACAACTGTTGTGATGCATGAAATCCAAGTACATTTTTTAAAATTCCCTTTTTTCTTTTTTTTGCTTCGGTCAGCAAAACCAGAAGAAATAAAACCAGCCACTGAGGTTGTGATGACGAATGACATTGCAGCCCCTCCAAGCAAGGAGCTTCCACCAAGCCCTGAGAAAAAGGCCAAGGTGAGAGTCGCCCATTTGTGTTGCAGGTTTTGGTTCTTAGCAGTGCCTGCTTTTCCCCTCTTGCTTCTTAAGCCAACAACAAGTTCTGTTCTCTGAGCGGATGGACTCAGGAAAAGCACCTAGCTTCCACGCCCAGTGTCATGAACCTCAAGGCCATCCATTCATCCCAAGCTCCTGCTTTCTGGTCCAGTCAGGCGGCTAGGAGTGAAGGCTAGGCAGAAATCTTGAGCTGCTTAATCATTTCGTTCCAGGTGCGCTTGCAGGAATCCTCAGACATAAGCAGGGCCTGGAGTGAATTGTGTTGCACTTGGATGGAATCAAGGTCCTGTTGAAATAAAGAGGAGCTCAGAGGCTCACTATATCCTTTGTAGCATTGTCCTTTGCTTGATAACATGTACAGGGCCCAGGAGGTAGGGACAGGTGAGCTAAATTTCTTCAATTTACAAAGAAAGGAAGGGGGAGAACTCCAAATGGCTTACTTGATGGGAGACAATCCCAAATATACCAGAAACATCCAGTTTTACTTCTCTCCCTGCCTTCATAATTAATAACAATTGGGACAAAATAGTTCTGGTGGAAGACTGTGTGCTGTTTTCTTCTTTGGGCTAGAGTCGTACTAGCTCAGCACTGGGGCACCTAGTTTGCGTGCAAAAGGTCCCTGGGAAAGGAAAGATCCGTGCCTGAAACTCTGGAGAGCCGCTGCCAGCCAGGGTAGATGGAGGGAGCCTGCAGCCCTTCAGAAGTTGTTGCTGGACTCCAACTCCCATCAACCCCAGCTAGCGTACCTCACAGGCCACATTCACACTACATATTTATTCCACTGTTATTCCACTTTAAACAGCCATGGCTTCCCCCAAAGAATCCTGGGAAGTGTAGTTTGTGAAGGAAGCTGAGAGCTATTAGGAAACTCCTGTTCTCCTGACAGAGCTCCAGCGGCCAGAGTGCTTTAACAGTCACACCTTCTTCCCACAGAATTCTGGGAATTGGAGCTCTCCTAACAGTCTCCTAACAACTCAACACCCTTCACAAACTACACTTCCCAGGATTCTTTGAGGGAAGCCATGAATAGTGGAATAAATGTATGGTGTGAATGTGGCCATAGAAACGGTGGAAGCCTGGAGTCCAGTGACATCCAGAGGGCTACAGTCCCCTCATCCCTGAGATGGACAGGACTGCGCTAGATGGACCAGCAGTCTGTACAAAGCAGCTTCCTACATTTTGAAGCTGAGAGTTTGCTGTTTCTGGGAAATAGGTTAGGCTGTCTGCCCATCAAGCCCCTGTTATTTATTCTTGCTGGTGCAGCTGTCCAGGCTCTCAGGTACAGAAGGGGTCTGTCTTTATCATCTGCGATCTGAGAACCTTTCTGGGAACAGAAGCTGGGACCTTCTGTGTCCCACCTCTGAGCTAGGGTCCCTTGTCAACAGGGAATGTTGCGCACACTCTTTCCCCTGGGCTGTTTTTGTCCAAACTATCACGACATTTAGTGGAGGCAAGGAGTGAAAGGAACGGGGAAGTTTCATTTTACGTTTGGGGTTGTCTCCCAGAGAGCAAGCTGTGGTAAATATTTGGTAAATTGGAGAAAGATGGTTCTTCTCTGCTTCCATGGCTCCACACCCCTCCTGACCCCACTCAGTCCCTTTGTGGGTCATCCGTGTTTTCCAAATTACTAAGAGGACTGTGTAGACGCAGAGGCTAGTACAGTGGTTCTTAACCTTTTTTGGGTCATGGACCCTTTTGAGAATCTGATGAAAGCTATGGACCCCCATAAACAGATAAATACATACAATGTACTTTGTTGCATTGGATTTTTGTGTGTGTGTCCTGCTCACGGACTGGCTGAAGCCCATCGGTGGCCCCCCTAGGGGTCCACGGAGCCCGGGTTAAGAGCCCCTGAGTTAGTATGTTTTTCCAAACATAGTTACAAGGCTGCTGTATCCTTGGCTCTACCAAAAAGCTTGTTTGGGGTGGTGAGTGTTAGATAGCAGTTGACTCTGCAAAGCTTGTCAGCAATCTTGTTGCTGTTTTCCGGTTGACGCTCAAGAATGGATTGGGCCTAAACTTTCCATTAAGTATTGCCTGGTTGCCCCGACTGTGGCTGTCCTTTCATTTGGCTCAGAGAACAGAACGCCATCATCGTTACTTTTCTTCTGAATTGTTTTTTTTTTACACACATTTTTGCTGCTTAATATTTTGTTTATGATGCGCTTCTTTTCTTTCTGTTGCCTGTGTTTGTGGTGTCCCTTCTTTGGCTTGTCTGTATTTGTGTACGTTTTAACATCAAGCCTTCAGCCTCCACTCCGGCGGCAAAGCCTGCTGCAGTGAAAACCAAGCCGGTGCCCCCTGCTGCTGCTGCTCCCGCCAAGCGGCCGGCTTCCACTACGCCAGGCCAAAACAAAAAAGCCGCCAGCCCCACAGCCGGTCCAGCTGCAGCCACCACCCCTAAACGCCCAGCAACAGGCACCACACGGCCCTCCACCTTAACTCCTAAAGACTCTAAGCCAAAGGTAAGCAACGCTGGGCTGCAGCTGGGAGTCCTGAGGCCTCGCTTGTGTGGGAGTGTGTGCAGGGGACGGGGAACACAGCTTTGGAATTGGGTTGTCTTGTTGAGTGAAATGGAAATGGACTGCCTTCAAGTAGATCCCGACTTACGGCGCCCCTATGAAGAGGGTTTTCATGGTAAGCGGCATTCAGAGGGGGTTTACCATTGCCTCCCTCTGATGCTGAGAGGCAGTGACTGGCCCAAGGTCACCCAGGGAGCTTCGTGGCTGTGTGGGGATTCGAACCCTGGTCTCCCAGGTCGTAGTCTAACACCTTAACCACTACGCCACACTGGCTCTCTGTACTTGTTGAGTACATCTAGGCAATTGGCATCTCCTCTGTCCCTGGTCTAATCACCACTGCTTTGCCCTTCTGTTGAGCGGCACATCACTTCGTCTGGACCCACTTTGGACGTTTCAGAAAAGCACATGGTACATTTTTAGAGGAGCATGCATCCCTTCAAAATTCAAAGGTTTGCCCATGTTAGGAAAAAACCCAATCCGATCACACAGAAAGCTAGTATGTTGGGGAAGAAGTGTTCTAGCCTAGTCTCCTTGATTTGCTAACATTCTACACGTGGTGTGTGTTTCTAGGGGGAGGTTCCTATGGGGAAGGGCTCAGTGGCAGAGCATCTGCCTTGCATGCAGAAGGTCCCAGGTTCAGTCTCCAGCATCTCCAGGTAGGGCTAGGAGAGAATCCTGTCTGCACTCCTGGAGAGCCACTGCCGTTCAGTGTAGACAGTACTGAGCTAGATGGTCTGACTTGGTATAAGGCATCTTCCCATGTACAGGTGATTCCCTCCACCTTGGTTCTTTTAAAGGCTCTGAAGAAAAGGCATCTTGTCACTAAACCAGTCTCAAGAGCTCTTGTTCAGAATTTGTAGATTGGAAGCTAAAATGATGAAACTGAGGTTATCCTACTTTGGTCATGTAATGAGAAGACACGATTCACTAGAAAAGACAATCATACTGGGGAAAACAGAAGGGAGTGGAAAAAGAGGAAGGCCAAACAAGAGATGGATTGATTCCATAAAGGAAGCCACAGACCGGAACTTACAAGATCTGAACAGGGTGGTTCACGACAGATGCTCATGGAGGTCACTGATTCATAGGGTCACCATAAGTTGAAATCGACTTGAAGGCACATAACAGCAACAACAAAAGAAGAATCAAGAGGAGCTGTGAAATGAGATATATTTAAGAAGAGTGACATTTGATAATGATGATGATGATGTTGTTGTTGTTATTTGGCCAACCTGGTGCCCTCCAGATGTTTTGCTGGCTATTGGTGATGGGAGTTGCCATCCAAAACATCTGGAGGGCATTAGGTTGGATAAGGCTGCTTTTATTGGTACCGATTTGTGCATAAGAATACGGAATGGGCCAGACTGACAGAGGAGGAACATGCATTCCGGCCAGTTCATTTGCCTTGTGCTTAAGTTCCTCTCAGAGGAGGCTCAGGGTCCAAGCTGTAGGCATCATGGAAAGGGTGCATTTTGAGGGAGGGGCTTGATGGAAAGGAGAGAGGTGGTATCACGCAGGTGTCTTGGGAGGCAGCTCCAGGCATGAAGGGCAGCAAGAAAGAAAGGCAGAGTCATGTAAGAGGAGGAAACGTCTGGGCAGCTGCGGCTGGAGGCTCGAAGGTCACAGGCAAAGACGATATCGAGAGAGGAGACTAAAGACAGAATTGATGGCTTCAGCTATCAGCTGGAGCATTGTTGTCGTGGTTATGTGCCTTCAAGTCGATTACGACTTATGGCGACCCTATGAATCAGTGACCTCCAAGAGCATCTGTCATGAACCACCCTGTTCAGATCTTGTAAGTTGAGGTCTGTGGCTTCCTTTATGGAGTCAATCCATCCCTTGTTTGGCCTTCCTCTTTGTCTACTCCCTTCTGTTTTTCCAAGCATTATTGTCTTTTCTAGCAAAGCTCAGCATAAGCTCAGCTATACCTGGCTAAAATGAGAGCCCGTTTGCAGGTGTTTGGATTTCTGCCTCACTTGTCGTGAAATTACACCTGCTGTTGAACTTTGAACTGGCCACATGTCCATGACTGAAGAGGGTTCCTACAAGTGGAGGCTGGTCTGTTGGAATGAATGGGGCAGTGCCCTCCCAACCTCAGCCTGCCATCAGCCACTCCCACCTGCCTACCTTCCTCCTCGCAATCTGTCCAGAGGGTCCCCCCAGCTGTCAACTTCCTCCTCCTCCTTAGTCTCAGTGCTGTCTGTGTAGAACTCAGCTGGGAGGAGGACGGGGACAAAACTAGAACGAGTTGGCTTCGCCCATCATTGGCTCTGGCTCTGCCTACTGTGTGGGCGCCTGCCTTCCCACCCCACCAGCCACCATTCGCAGGGACTTCTCTGTGTGTGGGAGGGAGGGTGGATGGTGCTGCACTTATAGAGGCTGTGGGGGAGGCTGGGTCCCTGAGCGGTAGGCACTGGGGCTTATAGTTTAATGGAAATTCAGCCTTGTAGGTAAGTAACCTTAGCTCGGGCTCCCAGTTCCCATAGTTACCAGGCTTTGCTGATCAAAATCCTGACACTTTTTATAATTAACTTTGTGTGCCTGGAAACCAAATGGGCAGTGAAGACAGAGGCGCTCTGAATCTTAGCCAGGAAGTGCTGCTTAATCCCAAAATATGTCATCAGTTCTAAACTGCTGCTCGGTGATCAGTCAGAGTTGAAGTATTATAAATGGGAAGGAAATCAGTCAAATACATAGATATGCCCCCCACCCGCACCCCGCTAAGGTATTCCAGGACCCATGCTGTCCAGAGAAGGGTTCTGTACGCCCCCCTCCCAGCTTTCCTTGTTGCATCAGCTCTCCATAGATAGATTGATCATTGCTCAAGTCCCAGATGGTCTCGGCCAAACGCCATCTAAGCCTGCAGAGCAATTTTCTTTTGCTGCCTGCAATTAAAGAGCTTCCTCTTGGCAGATGCCAGTGGTGGTGGGGGCATGAATGATTCCAGTGAGCAGAGCTTCAGAAAAGAGCCAGGGAACTATGACATAAATAAAGGGGGCACCTTTGAAGTGATGGCACCTGGTTAAACCCTTTGCCTGTGCACCTTAACCAAGGCCACATCCACGCCAGGCATTTATTCTACTTTAAACAGCTTCCCCCAAATAATCCTGGGAAGTGTAGTTTGTGAAGGGTGCAGAGAGTTGTTAGGAGGAACTCTATTCCCCTCACAGAGCTACAGTCACCAGAAGAGGGGCTAACTGTTAAACCACTCTGGCCACTGGACCTCTGTCAGGGGAACAGGAGTCTCCTCTCGGCACTCTTCACACACTACACTTCCCAGGATTCTTCGGGAGAAGCCATGACTGTTTAAAGTGGAATAAATGCCTGGTGTGGGTGTGGGCTGAGACATTCTGTAGTCTTCAGGGTTCTGTTACACAGTTCCCAGTCACCTCCTTAGCAGTCAATGCAGCTTGGCTGCTGATGGAAAAGTGAGCTGGCTGTAAATGTGGAGGCAGCTGCCTGCAACATGACCTTGGATGTGCTAGAGATGATTAAGCGCATATGAACCTATTGTATTTTGAACTTTCTTTGGGGGATATTTGTAACTCGTGTACCTGTAGGGTTGTCATATCTCCTCCTGGAGCTCCAGTCCTGAGGAGGTGAAGCCTGATAGATGAGAGTAGTTGCCTGACAGATTAGGGGGTTGCCTGGTAGACTGAAGGTGGATTCTGGTACCCTCTAGAATTGGGATGAGGATCCTGTGGCCCTCCAGATGTGGCTGGACTACAACTCCCATCATCCCTATTAGCCATGCCAAATGGGGCTTGTTGGGACAGTATTGGGATGAGGCCTCCGTTAAGTCTCAACCCAATGGCACACAATATAGCAGAACCAAAGTAACAAACTATGACGGGTCCGACCGGCAGAGTTACATTGTTTTAGTTACATTGTGTTAGTTACACTGTGTTTATTGATAGTATGTTTCAGAAACCTATATATTGTCATGTGAAAGCCCTTTTTGATCAAGAAGTGGTCTGTGTCTTACTTGATATCTGGGTGGCTCTCAGCCAAACGAATGATTGGTATTCTATCTCAGCTCGCACTCCTGCCCGGGAGTATTGAGGTGAGCAGTGGACAATCTTTGCCGGTTAAAATTCCTCAACAGGCTCATGGGAGTTGGAGTCCAACAGCATCCAGAGGGCCACAGGGTAGTTCCCCCCCCCCATATATATATATATATATATATATATACGCTTGAGGAGGAGTGTGTTTGGTATTTTAAACATATAAAATGAAATAGGAAATGGTTTTGTGGTCCTATTTCTTAGCACAGATATAAATGCAAGCAACAGAGTGAGAATATAAACCAGCCCACCTTTCCCTAGGCACAAATAACAGCAGACACAACCTTCTTAGGTAAAAAGATAAAGAATATTTACTCACAACCTTTCATATGTTCAGGAAACATAGGCTGTAGCTTAGATGAAAGAAAAAGTAGAAGTCTTAGTCCATTTCAGTTTTGGTAGTGATGCTCTCAGGAGAGCATCTGCCATGCGGCCTCTCCCAGAGGTAAAAAGATCAGTAATGGAGATTATGCAGGAATCCCCAGGACAAAGGAGGAGGAAGCCAGGTAATAATCCCACCCATTAGGAAGTTACATCATGGTAAACAGGTACATGGGATATTTCCCCAAATATCCCTTAAAGGGAGCATCTCCCATTTACAAGGGAACATGCAAATTTGCCTATTCCAACAGAGTGGGCAGTGGCAGCTGGTGGATCAGGGTGAGAAGCCTGGCTCTTCAGTAGTGACTCAGGTGTGGATCCTGATGGCCGTGGGAACAGAAGGTGGTATCCAGCCAAGCTCTACCTGGAGTTGACCTGTTGAAATGAATGGACCTAAGTTAGCCATGTCCATTAATTTCAATGGGTCTGCTCAGAGTATGACTTTTTATTTCAAATTTGTATCCTGCCCTTCCTCCCAAAGGACCTCAGGACAACGAAAGTCAAAATGTTAAAACAACATTTAAGTTACAGCCCTGAGTTTAATAGTAAAAGTTCTCATCAGGTCAACCAGAAAAATAGGCTGCCCCTGCCCCCCCGACACCTCCGGTTCTGACCTCTCAGCCTTAGATTTTACTTCTCCCCTGGTGACTTCAGATCAAACCCTGAGACCTAGCAACCCAACATACATGCATGGTCCTGACTTGTGCTGGATAGGGGGAGGCACCCTCGATTCTGTTGGATGACCCCATGATACAGTTCTGTTCGTAGTTCATTGTTCACCCCATAGCCGCACATTCTCTGCCACTTACTCCAACAAGGTCCTTCTGGACTTGATCACTGTCAAATACAAAGATGGCAACCTGTGATTGGTCAGTTGAGCAGCATTCCACACCCTAGGTGTAATCACTCATTTGATCACAAGGAGCCTGTTGTGTTTTGCTTTGCTTAAGGCTGGGCTGGAGGCAGATCCGGGTCACCACTAGAATTTGAGTTTTCAAAAAAGGGTGGGATCAGCCATTGTTTGCTGTGTTTACAGTGCAATCCAATACATGTCTACTCAGAAGTAACCTCCTTTGGGTTCAATGAGCCTTACTCCCAGGTAAGTGTGTCCTGGATTGCAGCGTTATTCCCTGCAACCTGCAACCTACATAGCTCTTGGTAGAGCCTAATCCAGTTAATTCAGCTCTCTCTGAAAGACTGTGACTAAATGCAGACTCTGGAGCTTCAGAGTCAAGCCACCTTTCCTTGCCTCTTTGCTTTAACATCCAGCCTGATGAAGAATACTGCAGAATTCAAAAGCTTGTTCACTTTCTGTAACATTTTGATTGACTCTTAATAGAGGTTTTGCCTGCCTGTGGATTTTGATTACCCCTCCCCCAGCAATTTGATCAGGATATCTTAAACCACATGGTGTAGCTTTGATTTCCTGCTGAAAAGGCAGCCCTTTGAGTTGCACACGACCTCTTATATGACATGTTACTTATTTATAAAAACATTTTTTTCCTGCAATTTCATAAAAAATATCAAAGCGGTTTACAACAATATCAAAGCAGTTAGGCCTCTCTAGATGGCAGTAGGGAGAATGACCTCACTAGGGAAAGCTGCAAAGTGTGTGACTCATTGCAGCCTCTTACCTGTAAAACCTTCCTACGTGGCAAAGTTGGAGAAACTGCTGATGTGCGCGCACTCCCTTCAGGGAAAAATCTCCCATCTGTTGTTTAAGCTCTGCCTAATCTGGCATCCAAAGGACAAGGGGGTTTCTTAAGAGGGAAAACTCAGCTTTGAAATGGGTCCTGTTTTTTTCCTCCCCCTCTAGGGGACAGATGCAAAGAGCCCAGATAAGCGAACCTCCCCTCTGAAGCCACCGTCCTCCACAACTCCTCGGCCAAGCACAAAGAGCAGCCCAGCTACCCCCAAGCCATCGACAGCGCTGACGAGTACGAATGCATCAAGCCCACGGAGCACAGCTGCTTCCCCGCCCAAGAGGCCTTCCAGTGAGTGTTTCGCTGTCCCAAGCATGCTATGAAAAGGGATGCTGCCTTTGATGTTGGTTTGCTTTTGCCTTCTGGCCTTGCTCATAGGAACACGCCGCTCAGTGGTAGAGCCACCTGCTTTGCCTGCAGAAAGTCCCAGGTTCCCTACTCGTCATCTCCAGGTAGGCCTGGGAATGCCTCTTGTCTGAAATCTTGGAGAGCTGCTGCTGGTCAGTGCAGTAGATGGTGCTGAGCTGGAAGAACGAATGCTCTGACCCAGTCTGAGGGGGAATCCTTATGTAACTGTTGGTGTTAAAAGACAACCCCAGCAAAGAGCAGTAAAGGGGTGGGCGGGCGGGCTGGGGAGCAGAACCTCGCCTTTCATTGGGCCATGGAGTCTCAGAGGTGTTCTGAACACTGCTTCAAGCTTCACTCCCAAATCCACCAGTGGGTGCATCTTTATAATTAGCCAATAGTCCTCTTGGCATGATTTGCTGTATAAATAGCGCTGTGCAGAACGTCTTGTCATTCCCCATGGTGAGCAAAAGCAAGTCAACTGAAGGGGAATCTAAGCAAATACATGCTAATATTCTTAAACAGCGTCTTTACATTGGGTCATCAGATTCAGCTGTGCCCTTCTCACCTTGTGAGCTGAGGGCTAGGCTAGGCGGGCTTTCGTTCAGTCCAGGGTCACAGTTTTTACCTGCATTGTTGTCAGATGCTGACCCCAGCACTAATCCTAGTTGAAATGCCAAAGAACAAAGAATACGTCTCTTGAGAACAGGGAGAACGCCAACACCTGTGGAGGCTATTTGAAAAGCAGCAGCAATTGGGTTAGGAGGAATGAGGAAATGCCAAACGGTGACCACACTGGGAATCATAATTGAAAATGCTTAGGTGAATAGCCAATGTTAAGTCATTGTCGGAGTAGACCCATGGAAATAAATGGACGTAAGGAACTTAAATCCATTGAGTTCAGTGGGTCTCCTCGGAATGTGACTTAGGGTTGTATCCATTGTTTGTCCTACTCAAAGTAAACCCATTGAAATGAATGGACGTGGCTAACTTAGGTGCATTCATTTCAATGGGTCTACTCTGAATAGAGCTTAGCTGGCAGCAACCCTCTGTTGGATGTCACCCTCAGCATTTATCTTGCCTGTACACTCTAATTTACTCTTTGTAAGCTGTGCAGGTTTCTAAAAGGCAAGGCAGGCAACAGGAGGCAAGGCAGCAACGGTGGTGGTGATGACAGGGCATTGTCACACAAGGAGGGGGACTGCAGGGGGATGAGACCCTGGCAGAAGTAGCAGGCTTAGATATAGCATCCGCAAGGCCCACGGATTGACCCCGGGGAAGGCAGAGCAAAGGCTCAGCGGGCTGTCTTTGTATCGTGCAGCCATCAAGACAGACGCGAAGCCCACCGATGCCAAGAAGACTGCTGCAAAATCTCCGTCAGGTAACTCGCCTCCCCGCTTTGCTTCCCATGTGCCTGTTTGGGTGATCGCATAGCGCTTGGTTTGGTGCAGCTGCAGCATCGCCTGCTGGCTGCCCTGTCTTCATCTACTTCTTCCTGTTCCCCCCCTTTGCAGCCGACCTCAGCCGTCCAAAGAGTGCCCCGGCCTCCTCCACTGCTAAAAGCAGCGCCACCACTCCAACCGCTGCTTCTCCTGGCCTTCCCGGAACTGTTGCTAGCCGGCCCAAGCCAGCTGTGCCCAGACTCTCGGGGACGGGGAGCGCAGCCGCTGATTCCAAGAAGGCCTCCATGCTCAAAGCTGCGCCCCAAACCAGCCCTGTTCCCAAGCCCCCACGGCCCCCAACCAGCGTATCTGCCCCCGACCTGAAGAACGTCCGCTCCAAGATTGGGTCCACAGATAATATCAAGCATCAGCCTGGTGGAGGAAAGGTAAGTTGGTTGCCCATGCTGGGAGCAGTCTACGTGGTGCCCTCACAGGGTTGTTGGACTGCATCTCCCGTGATCCCTGACTAGTGGCCTTGCTGACCAGGGTTGATGGGAGTTAGAGTCCAGCAAGATCTGGAGGGCACCACATTGAGCTGGCCTATGCTATCCCATACTCCCATCCACCTCAGCCAGCGTGGAAAAGGGATTATGGGAGTTGTAGTCCAGCAACATCTGGAGGGCTGTAGAAGAAGCCCTTCCTGCCCTCAGCTCCTGTACACTTGTTATCGTTGCTGGCTTTAGTTCCTTTTGCAGCAGAGAAACGGGTGCTTTTGATCTGGAAATGCAGAGCTCAGATGTCCATGTGGTTCCTTTCTGAGTCGAGTTGGGCCTGTTCAAATGGGCCACCCAGCAGAGTGCTTCTAGCAGAAATTTCACCTGTTCACAACATGTAATCAAATGTAAAGCTAGAGAGAGTCAAGGGGTTGTTATGCAAGGGAGAGTGAATGTGTAAACAAGCCCTAGGTTAACCTTTCCCTTTGCTGGGGTCTGAGGCCAAGCCAACCAGAGCAAAATAAGCAGCCCCGGTTGATTTGAAGTCACCCCCAAGAGGGACTCACAAAATTCATCTGCAGAGAAAGAGGGAATTGTTCCACTGACCTTTAGCACTGTTCATGAGAAACAGAGAGCAAGCTTAGGGTCAATCACTTGGGATGCATGAAGGTGTGGTTGGTCGCCTGCTCCCCTCTCCAGAGGTGACCATTGCTCGCACCTCTATACAGAGGCCGCCCCTCACCCTGAAAATCTGGGGGTTAGCCAAACCTGCAGAACAAAGCAACGGCCAAAAGGGGTGCCATAAGAAAACTACATGAAAAGGCCTCCACACACACATTCAATTTTGTGTGTGTGGGGGGGCTAGCTCTCCCCTTCCAGTGGTGTGTGGGAGGTGGTGACATATAAGCCCCACTTACCAGAATGAAAATCTCACCTCGCAGGGGCTGCAGGTCCCAGACAAGAGGGGGAGTTTGGCCGTCCTTGGCTCTCAGATCCTCTCTTTCATTCCAGGATCGATAACCATGCCAGCGCCAAGGGAAGAGGGAGTGGCTCTATAGGGTGGACTCCATAGTTCCTTCCAAAGCCTCACTGAAATGTGAATGACCCAAAGCTGTCAGCCAGGTCCTGTTATAGCCGAAACATCCCAGAGTTTCATGCTTGCATAGATGGGGATCAGGGACAGCATTTTTAGGCCTCGGGTGGAACATCCACTTGGCATCAGCACACGCTAATTAACATGAGAGCACAATCCAGAGGGATGTTCTGCACACACCTCCTGATGAGGAGGAGGACTGTATGTACAGGAGAATTTTCCCCAGTGGGTCAGTTCTGCTTGGGTTTTTTCCCCCCTGCCGCTTTTAGTAGCATCCAAAAGTATCTTTTGACAGGCTGTTCGCGGGTACAGTTATAACCCTGAGGTTGGCAGCCTCTCAGTTGTTGATTTGTCTTACGTACGAGCATAAGGAGTGGCCTTACACTGAGTCAGACCTTTCGACCATCCAGCACATTGCATTGTCTACCCTGACGGGCTGTGGCTCTCAGGGGTTGCAGGCAGGTATCTTTCCTAGCCCTGCCTGGAATTGAGCCCGGGGCCTTCTCTGTGCAAAGCAGAGGCTCTGCCACTGAGCCACGGCCCAGCTTCAGGAGCTCCACCCTTCTCCCTGCTGTAGGAAGCTCCTTTTTTTTAAGGAGTTAAAGATGGTTGGCCCATCCAGCTCACTCTCCAGGGTTTCGGGGAGGGAGATTCCGGGGATCGAACCTTGGGGCCTTCGGCATGGGAAGCAGAGGCTTTGCCACTGAGCAGCCTTTTCCCCTGCTAGCGCTTCCTGAGCTGGTGTCAAGCCAGCACTTAGTTGCATTTGAGAGAAGCTGAAGAGACCCAGTCATTGGGCTTACCCACATGGGAGCAAAACATCGTATTAAAGACGCTGCTTTCACCTCCGTTTTGTGTCTGCACAGTCCACACAGGGGGCTCAAAGCCAGCTGCAAACACAGTGCTTTTCATTCACATTGAAGGGAAAGGATCAAACGTGCAGCTTCCTAATGGCCACGCAGGCTTGCAGGCAGCCAATCAGGAAATGACATGAACAAAGGGAGGGGGCGTGGAGAGGGGAAGCATCGGAGTCTACAAGCCCTTAGAGCAGCCTTTCCCAACCAGTGTGCCTCCAGATGTTGTTGGACCACAACGCCCATCAGCCTCAGCCAGCATTGCCAATGGGCAGGAAAGATGGGATACAGAACTGGAGATGTTTTTATCTTCCCTTTTTGGATTAAAACAGCATGTTTTTACTTCGAATTTAAAGGGGGAAACTGCCTTTTAGCTGCTGATTGCTAGTCACATCATGTGAACCATGCAAATTAAAAGGGGCTGTGAGTAGCACCAGACCTGCATGAAATCTCTGGGTGAACCAGCCCATTGTGACTTGTCCAGGTTTTTTCCGCCTCCTGCAAGGAAGATCATTGCACCTTGTTCCACCAGGTCATCCCACAGTCTCCGTTTTGGGGTATCCACCGGCGGACGGTTTCAAGCTGTCCCTCATTGCTCCTGTTTGCATGTCGGGGACTGTATCAAGGATGGCACAGGAAGAAGTGCCCAAGCTGGCTGGAGGGATGTCCTTGGGCTGCCGTTAAGAGCTTGGGGCAAAGGGGCACGTCCTGAGTGGAGATCACGGCTTCATCGCCTATATTGAAATATCCCTCTGACTGTAGAGCTTTAACAGTCAACATGCATGTTTACAGCCCAACTGTTTTCTCCCAGTTGGCTGCTCCCTCCTGGGTTTTCCCTTGACTTGTGATGCATTAGAAGCCTGTGCACACATGGAGCTCTTGGTATAGATTGTCTTCTGTTTAGGAGTCGTTACTTCAATGAGCAGGAAGGCAGCCTCATTCCTTGAAAGTCCTCTGGCATCAGAAATCCAGAGGGAAGCCTCATGTTTCCTGCAGCGTCTTCTGAAAGTCTGCCCTCTTTGCTTCCAGGCCTGAACCCATTCATTAACACCCAGGGAAAGCTCCATTGTGTGGTTGTTTCTGAACGCAGGCTTGCAGCAAAAGCCAAGCCCGGCCAGTCATACAAAATCTATCTTTCGCTGCAGGAACCTGGGGGTGGGGGGTGGATGGGTGGATTCATGTTCCTGAGTTTAAAAGGGACAACCAACCTGAGGCAGCAGCGGCTAACAATGGATACAGGAATCTTATTCTCCAGTGTTTTAACTTTAGAGAACCCCAGCAGATGAGTGGGTTTTTGGGGCTGCTCCAGAAATTAATTCCAGCTTTGGACCAGGGACTGTTTTCAGAGGGGGTTGGAGGATGTGGATCAAGAGGGTGCATGATTTGGGTATTGGTGGACTGTAAAAACTTGCGTGCTTGCTGGTGTTGGAAGAGAACTGAAGAGCTGCCCAACGTCCCAAGATTAGAAGTTGTGGCTTGAACTGGGTCTCCCCCTCCCTGAGCTACTACCAGATTTGGTCAAAAACAGAATTTGGGGTGGTGGTGGAGAGCAATTCACCAGAATTCATAGTGAACACACAAATACACTCCAGCCCCAGTGACGCTTATGTTATGGTGCACCAGCTCCTGGAGGCTCTCTCCAGGCTTTAGGGTCACACAGGTGCCGATGCTGCCACCATCGACAGCCGAGGAGCCCCCAAGGTGCAGAAGGAGCCCATTCCATTGCAGGTGTGGAGCTTCAACCCAGGTCTCCCGACTCCATGCAGTGGAGTAGATGAGCCACCGCCTTGAGCTTCTCCCACCTTTTGGGTCACGATCTTGCACCTGGGGGCCCAGATCCCACTCTGGCTTGTCAGAGGCCCATGGGAACGTTGTTTAGCCTTCCAGCCGCCGCCTCCCATCATTGTTTTCCTTTCTTTTCCTCATGATGCAAAAGTCACCCTCCATTTGTCTCCATTTAGGCAAAAATAGAAAGAAAGGCAGAGTCAGCCGGGGCTGCCCGAAAGCCCGAACTCAATGCAGTGTCTAAAACGGCTACCACTAAAACAGCTGTTTCAAAAGAGGGCGCCCCAAAGCAGCCCAATGGGAAAGTGAGTTCCATTTCAGACTTCTATCACTTGGGAGAGATGAGGAGCAACTCTTCTGCTGCGCTTCTTATTTGTTTTCCACTCCCATCCCTCGTTTGGGTCACTTTCCCTTCTCTCTTAACTCTCTACATGCTTCTCTCCCCCTGCCCCACTTCTTGCCATTGACACTCTTTTTCCTGGGTTTCCCCCACTTTTGCACGCACCTTTTTACGTCTCCTCCTGTTGGCGAAGAAATTCACGGGAAACCGTCCCATAAGCATCTTTCTTTCTCTAAACGTGCCTTGAAAGAGAGTCCCAACCCATTGGTGGCTGGTGCTCATTGGAACTGGGAGGAGGGACGGAAGGCAGGGTGGCCAAAGGTGGGCAGAGCCAACTCATTCCATGTTAGTCCCCGTCCTCCCCCGCTGAATTCAACAAGGACAATCCTGAGATTCAGGAGGATGGAAGTCAGTAGGCAAGCTAGTGGAGGCTGGCTAAGGGCAGAGTGGGGTTGGTTGGTGGGGCAGTGCCCCCTTAGCCCTAACGGGCCAGCCTCCACTGTCCAAGGCCCTTCCGTTTACAGTGCCTCCCTCCAACACCCCCAGGCCCCAAAGAATCAGCCAGCCATCCCTTTCCTGAACATTTCCACTTGGTTACCATGTTCTATAAAGCCTGTATGTGAAGGGTTTTATCTACTGCACATTAGTGTTATAGGCTTACTGTAGGGTAATACCGCTTTGGGCTTAGCTCTCAATGAGGAGGCAAATTTGTGCTTGCGGGTGGGGATTCTCATGACTGAATGCATCTCCGTACCAAGAAGAAAAGGAGGGGCAGTCGTAGTTCCAGCTTTCCCTTCTTCCTGACACACTAGTTTTCCGTGTGCAGGTGGTGTCTTTGTTTGGAGGAATGCTCAGTTATGTGACCCTCCACCTGCAGCACCAAGTGACAGCCCAGTCACCGGTTGACCACCTCAACGAGCCTCGGGATTTACTAGACCCAGGGAAGCAAAATCTCCTTGGGAGCGCTTTCAAGTGCACTCTCATCAGCCACAGAAAGCCAAGACTTTTGGAGTGGAATTGTTTGGCCCTAGAAGCTGTGAGGACCTGCCTACATTTACTGCATCTCTAGTGGATGGTGTGTCCAAATAGCGATAGTCTCTCCATGCCCTAGGTATGAGAAACCTTTTGCCCATCAAGGAGCTACAACTCCCACCATCCTTGGCCACTGGCTGTGCTTGCTGGGGCTGATGGCAGGTTGTAGTTCAGCGCCACCTGGAAGGCCCAAAGGTTCCCCACGCCAGCCTCACATTTGTGCATTTTTACACAGAAGCCACGTGGGTGCAGAAAATCACTCTTTATGAATCGGATTTTAGTAGCTGTTGCTGAATACACTCCAAAACCCACTAAAGCCTCATCTGCCCTGTACATTTAAAGCAGGTGAAATGGAAATGGCCTGCTTCGAGTCAATTCTGAGTTATGGCGACCCTGTGAATAGTTTTTTCATGGTAAGCTATATTTAGAGAGGGTTTCCCATTGCCTCCCTCTGAGGCTGAGAGGCAGTGACTGGCCCAAGGTCACCCAGTGAGCTTCATGGCTGAGTGGGGATTCAAACCCTGGTTTGTAAAGGGTGCTGAGCGATGTTAGGAGGCCCCTATCCCCCTCACAGGGCTACAGTTTCCAGAGTGGTTAACAGTCAATCTCTCTTCCCAGGGAACTCTTGAGAAATGTAGCTCTTCTAACAACTCTCAGCAGCCTTTGCAAACTTCAGTACCCAGGATTTTGGGGGGGAAGTCATGACTGCTGAAAGTGGTATTGTAGTACTTTAAACGTATAGTGCGGATGGGGGGAGGCTAAGGCAGACTTTCCCAGCCTGGTGCTCTCCAGGTGTCTTTTTGGTCTACCAGCTCCCATCACCCCAGGGCATAAGAAACCTAGTTACCCGCTCTGCCTTGGCAGTGCCAAGGGCTGGATGTTCCTCTTTGCCTTCCACAGCTTTTGCATTTGTCAGTTTAGGTTGGACTTTCCAGCGCAGTCGCTTTTTGCGAGCCTTGCAAATGGGCTCTGGGATGTGTTTCAGCTTGTTCAGAACACAGACAATGCCTCTGGCTGGCATCAGACCTGACCCCGATGAAGTTGAACTGTGGTAATTTGTCAGGATGTCACCCAGCCTCGGTTCCCAGGGCCGGCCTCTGCTTGCAGGAAGGCACTGTGGTCCCTGCTTTAGGCAAAGCTTGGGGTGGTTGGCTTCAAGGGGGCAAGTGGCTGGCTAGTTTGTGGTGCGTTTTCTTGGGAGCGGCAGCAACAGCAGGGCCTCTTTGTTTGGAAAAGGGGGCAAGGCTGGCTGTCCTGGGAGAAGCGGCTAAATAGGTTTCCTCTCCAAAAGCAAAATCGCGCAGCTGCCGTGAAGGAGCACATCCTTGTAAATAGTTCTCACTCTTTCTTTTAAAGGGTGTTATTCGGCACTAGTCTTACTCAGAGTAGACCCACTGAAGTTAATAGACACGACTAACTTAGGTTCATTAATTTTAGCAAGCCTGCCGGGGGTCAGACTTAGCTGAATCCAGCCCATTATGTGTATCTCGGCCTTTACCAACCTGGTGCCCTGCAGATGTTTTGGACCACAAGTCCCATCCGCTCCTGCATCATACAGCCATGCTGGCTGGGGCTGATGGGAGATGAAGTCCAAAACATCTGCAAGGCAGCAGCTTGGCAAAGGATGGGGTACACCTATAAATGAAGCATACCTCTTACCCCATCCCATATGCGAGTGGTGAAATGCGGATACAGAAACCATGATATTCTGTCTGCTTCACCACGTTCGTTTCCAGGAAGACATCTCCAGACACTCGTATGAGTACTGCGGGGGGCCCGGCGTTCTCTCTCCCAGTTTGAACACGGCAGCCCTTTCCACACCTTCAAGTCCAGGCCAGGTGTAAACGCTAGCTGACCCCATCCCCGCCCTCCGCATGTTCAGAGGGACAGGCAGGATCCTACTTCACACGTTCAGTCACCCTGAATTTGAAGGTGAAAATAGGGTGTGTGTCTCCCTGGTTGAAACCCACTGTTCTTTCTTGGGTGACACTGAGTCATCAGGGCAGGTTGACAAGTGTATCCCCCCCCCCCGGTGTGTCATCACACCTACTGCCTCTCTACAGCAGTGCAGGTGTATGTACCATGTTGAGGCTCCCTCTCTCCTGCAATTAATGAGGGAGCAGGCTCTTCAAATTCTTTTGATACTTTAAAGAAGCCTTCACCAACCTGGTGCTCTGTAGATGTTTTGGACTAACTCTCATCACAGGCTGATGGGAGGCATAGTCCAAAACATCAGTTGGGGAATGTTTCACTACATGTTTTTTTCCTAGATGGAAAGCCTATGGAGGAAACGGCGTATTTTCTGCACGCATGTTGCACCACACCCCTGTGGATCCTACCCTAAGCGATTCCTAGCAGAAAATGATTAACCCATGTCGCAGCCCTTAGTGAGTGGAGGTGGCAGAGCTTGGAAAAGTCACTTTTTCGGGACTACAACTCTCATCAGCCCAATCCAATGGCCATGCTGGCTGGGGCTGATGGGAGTTGTAGTTCAAAAAAAGTGACTTTTCCAAGCTCTGGAGGTGGCTACCTTTTTAGAGGACCAGAATGTTCAAAATTGCCAGAAATGCAAGCTTTGATACAGGCCACCTCTCTGGACATAACATCCAGAGGGATAACAATGTTAGCTGGTTGCAGTAAAAAAAAAAGTTTTGTGGCACCTTAAAGGCTAACACATTTCATTGTGCCATCAACTTCTGTGGGCTAGTCCACAAAAGTCTGTTGTTTCCTTTGAACAGTATTGTTTCCTACAAACAATAAAAGGCAAAGAAAACCCACAGAACAGTTCTTAATACAGCTGGGCTGGTATAAACCCATTAAAGGTGGACAACTTTCAACCAAAGACTGGGAAGGTTTGAACAAGGACTGCTGGATTTCAGCTCCTCAAGCCTGTTTGAAGGAACTCAGGGAAGTCCAATGAAGTTGAATGTTGGAAGCGTCAGGACAGACAAAAGAAAGTCCTTCACCCAATACGTACTTGAACCATGGAATCCGCTTCCACAAGTGGTAGCGATGGCCACCAGCTTGGTTAGACAAATTCATGGAGGATAAGGCTATCACTGGTTACTAGCCACAATGTTCTACCCTCCATTGTTAGAGGCAGTGCTAGGAACCACAAGTGGGGGGAGCACTGTTATGCCCTGGTTCTTCTTGTGGGCTTCCCACTGGTGTATCCGGTGGCCACTATGAGAACAGAATGCTGGACTAGACATGCCTTTGGCCTGATGCAGCAAGGCACTTCTTATCATCTTAACCAGTTGTCTCATTTTCTTCAGAAAGCAAAGTAGTTAAGATTCAGTAAGTGTCTAAAATCAAGAAACACATAGAAGCAAAAATGTAAGAAGTCTTCTTGGGTACCACCAAGTGATACGTCTGTTCCTTGCGTGGTAGTTGATAATGCCACCTGAGATGAGATGCTTTTCAAATTTTTTGTCTCTATTTGCATTATGTAACCCAGAGTCAGGTGAAAGGTATGCCGTGGATCCCTTGCACCTGCTGCTTGCTGGGATTCTTGCACAGAATGCTGAGCGAGGTGGACACCTTGGCCTGGACCAGTTAGGTCCTTCTGCTTAAGCAGAAGGCCACGCAACTCAGAGTAGTGATAACCTTAATTGTTATATATATCCTGAGTTACGTGTTCTTCCTTTGCAAATTTAAAACATGTTAAGGGACTGTGTTGATTCTAGAACTAAAAAAGTAGACCATCATCCTACACTGAATGCAACCCTCCCCAATAAGGGATGCTTCCAGATAGGTGTATGTTGCAAAATCGGTGCCCCTCATGCATGCATGGGTGGTGGCTATTGTTGCAGTGTTCAGACAACATTGTTGTCAGCAGAATGCCAGCCCATACGCCTTCCCATTGAATCCAGGTTTACCCTTTCCAGGAAAACTCCGATAAGTAACAAGAGCAGCAAAAACCACTGTTGCCACTGACCCATTTGCAAATTAGGCCCCATCTGGAAGCACCCATAGTCCATCTTCCTTCGTGCCTCTTCCACATGTGGGGCATGTGCCAATCTGTTGAGCTGCGAAGAGGGACTTGTTGCCATGCTCTTACCACTAACTGCCGCTGTCTGCTTAGCTGCCTCAATGTCTGCTTGCTTTCCTCTTTCTCTCTTTCTCTGTCCTTTCCCTGTCTGAGTTTGTTCACATTTAAGCCTTGGAGCTGGGTTGAAATTCTAACTCAAGGTCTCTGTCTGTCCACCTGCCCACCCGCCGTGTCAGAGTGTCTTGTTCTCTCGAGAGAGTTCTAACCAGCCCTCTTCCCTTGTGTTGTTTTTTCCCATCTCTGTGACGCTCCAGGTCCAGATAGTCTCCAAAAAAGCCAACTACAGCCACGTCCAGTCCAAGTGTGGGTCTAAGGACAATATTAAGCATGTCCCTGGAGGTGGGAATGTAAGTATTGTGGGGGATCTGGACAGATGTCTTTCTACTAACTCCTTTTTCTTGTGCTAGTTTTGACTGGCATTTGTGTATGTGCATATATGTGTGTGTGTGCGTGCGTGCATGTGCGACTGTGTGTAACCTTTTCCTCCCCCTAAAGGAGCAGGCACCCACCTTTAAAATATTTTACTGGAGGCATCCCTCAGTGGCCAGATAAACAAAAGGAAGAGGGAGCGCTCCGCTAATAACTTAATTGTTTCCATTATTTGTCTGCTGCCCTGCAACAAAAGTTTGGGGACGGGTTGAAGGTCCGTGGAAACAAGGGCTGCTGCAGTGAAGGAAGATGCAACCTAAGAAGCGGTATTCCATGGCAATCAGTGGGGAAAAGATCTTCAGAACAACTGTGATTTAAGGAGCCAGTCCTTACCCCCTGTGGTCTGCACTGATACAGCGCAGGTGCATATATAAGCCACTCCTTAGTAGGAACTCAACCACAGTTCACATGCGATAGTGATCACAGGACTGGGCACTGTAGGCTAAAAATAAATAACAAGTCTGGACCCAGGGAAGCTTTAGTCTGTGCATATAAAAGCTGCGTCCTGCGAGTTGCATAAGTCACAGAGATTTGTATAAATCATGCGCAATTCCTCGTATTTTGCAAAACTTCTCCTGCATTTTTTTCTTTTTTGCTTGGTTCTGCGTCTGCCATATTAGAATTGCTGGCTATCTTATCTAGCAGCCCCCACCTTACTTCTCTCTCTCCAGAGGTTCTGACAGCCTTGGCCGCCACACGCTTCCAAGAATTCCTTCAGAATCATGAAGGCTAGAAACTTGTTCCTTTCTTAAGACGAAAGCCGAGTTTCTCAGGAAACGGGATACTGTGCCCACTGACACACTGCAGGGCACACACAACACATGCACATCTCACAGTTGGAACACACAAAAAAAGTCCATGGCAATTGGGGGGGTGAACTTGTGGGAGGGGGGATCTGGGAGAGAGCACTTCAGCTGAGTATGTGTGTATGTGCCCATCCCATTCATTTTGGTGATCTAACAGCACCCCTCGTAGGCCTAAGGAAGCATGAATTCCTGCTTTTCCTGGAACCTCTGCAGGCTGTTAGTCAGATTGCTGCTTTCCAAGTGTGACTTGCTCTGCAGAAGGCAAATCCTGAGAACTGTACTCTTGGCACCCCCGCCCAGCCCCGGTGCTGAGACGACACCTTGCGCCAGGATGATTTGCAAGGCAGCACTTGTGGATGGGGAAGAGGGCAGAGTTTTAATCCATTCATTGGTGCCGTTGATCCACAGAAGCTTTAATTGCAGGCCCTAACAGTGTACCTGTCTGTCTGACAATTCCTTTTTTGTGCTGCTTTTGTTATTAACTTAAGAAAAGGCTTAGCGAGTGCAGGCAAAGGGAGCTTTGTATCTCCCAGCCACATGAGTGCCTTGGGGAAGTGGGTTCTGCAGTGTGGAGGTGATATAGCACATAACACTTCACACACACTGATGTGCCCCTTGGCGCTGCCAGCATTAACAAGCTGCTGTGTGTGCTACAAAAAAGAGAGATCGGAGATCAAGTTTATCAGACATCCAAACCGGCGGCCTGTCAGCTTCAAGTGGCCTTCAGAATGGAGGTTCCTTCTGATGTGACAGCAGGGTGGCTTTTGCATGGGGCCAGTTCTAGATGAGTGGTGGTTCTCTACCAGGACTGAAGTCTGCCCTGCTCCACTTGGAATCACAGCTTAGGGACCAGGTGGTGAATTGAGCAGGTTTCCTTCTGCAGCTATAAATGGACGAGTATTGCCAGAGGATATTATTATCTCAGCTTCCTCTGGTAAGTTTTTCTGACCGTTCATGGGTGATGTGGGCCTTTCAAGATGTCCTTGAATTCCTAAGCCAGTCATAACGGAATTAAATACGGCTGATCTCTGCGGAGCATCCGTATTTCCTCCACAAGCCAAGAAGGTGTTAAATTGCACTGCAACTCTTCTGTCGATAACTGCATGTTTGTGCTGGGAAATGAGGGAGGGGGCTATGGCGAGGGGGAGGGATCAGTGGGTTGGGTGCAAGTCACAACTGCTTTTATATGCGAAACCTTTTCTTAGCTGTGGCATCTGCCTGCTACCCTTTTGTGATCAGGGTTAACTGCTTTCCTGGAGCTGTGAACCTCATCTTTTCATGTAGATAGCCTTCCCCCAGCATGGTACCCTCCAAAGTTTGGACTGCAACTCCCATCAGCCCCAACCAGCAGGGCCGTAGTATGCTGGGGCTGATGGCTGTTGTAGTCCAAAACATTTGGAGAGCACCAGGTTTGGGAATGCTGACATTGTAGGGTGTTAACTGTAGCTATAATCCCAAGGGGCAGGCAGTTGCAACAGAAGCATTTAGACTCCTTTTTTTGCGGGGTGGGGGGCTTTAGTAAAGAAAATGCTGCTCATATATATATATATATATATATAATATATACACACATCCTCCTATGTTGATTTTGTAGGTAGAATCTCTTCTGTTTTTCTCTCTGTAGTTTCTCTTCCTGTCCCTCTCTAAATCGAAATCATTGCAGAACAAAACCACTGCAGGGGTAAATCCCAGCTGATGCTCCGGCTGTGTGTGCTAAAGCCGACCCTTTTTCTTTCCAACTTTCCTGTCTCGTTCCTTCCATGGCCCATCACACGGACCTTCTGAGAAGAAGGAATGGTGTCTGCTCTGGCCTGCCTCTTTCTCTCTTTTTGTGTCTTGTAGCGCCTTCTTCCCCTTTCCACGCTGTCATTTGCTTCCTCTCTCCATCTCCTTGAGCCACAAATCAAAGCTGTTCAGCCATGCAGCCCAGAGAGTAAAGTGCTATATTGTTTTCAGGTTCCAAATGCCCAAAGGCCAACTTCGGGCAACCACTCCCAGCCGTCCACCGCCCCCAAGCGCAGCCAGGGCAGTACCAATGTGAGTAGAACCACCACAGTGGCCAACTTGGCCTTGGATGGGACGGGCTTTTTCACCGTTTGTTGGTTTCGTGTTATCTTCAGTGGTCTGAGACGTAGCAGCCAACTACCAGCCCATCTTCTAGAACCTTGCGGTTTTCATAGTTGCTCCTGATCCAATTGTCCCTGTAACTGGGACACAACCATCCTGGCAGTGATGTAGCATGGTGGTTTTCCAACTTTTTGCTTCTGGCAAATCCTTCTCTGCTGTGCAGGAGGAGCGTGGCTGTTTGCAGGATCCTCCCCCGCCACCGTACGCACAGAGAGCCAGTGGGCTGGGTTAGTCTCTGCTTGTGAGGATGGCCAAGGGAGATTCCCAGCTGCTTGAGTAAGCAGCAGCTCAGTCTCCATGCTCCGCGGAGCTCCACAAAAGCCTTTGGAGGATCCATAGTTGTTGACTTGAGCAGAGCAAGTTACCTTTAGGCCCTGTCAGCAGTTGGTCTTTCCCATCTCAGAGCAGAGCGCCTGAGAGAGGCAAATAAATACGTTCAGGCTTTATGGTTGCTGTAAGCAAAAAAAAAAAAAAAAAAAAGGCAAGCCCGGGCTGTAGTCACAGCTTGCTGCATTGAGTCATCAGAAGCCCCCTTTCCCTTTATCCTGCCCTGCAGGAAGATTGCTTTGTTGCAAATAGAAAATACTGCCACGGCTGCATAGCCTCTGCTAGGTGGGCGGGGTCTCCACTGGGAGCCTCTAGTACCCTGTGCAATTCTCCCCTCCCGTAATTGCCTCTAATTCCAGGGGGAAGCTTAAACGTGTTCCCTTCTTCGTCCCCCTTCCTTGTTCCGTCCATCCTGGACTTGGCCTCGTCCTCCTCTCCTGCCCCTCCCCAAGTTCTTTGAAAAGTTGGAATAAATTATGCAAATATGGTTAAATTTGCATAATATATTCTGGGCACGTGTACGTATTCTGGACACAAATTTGCACAAGATTTGGTAGGGTTGGGGTGATTGCCCTGGGCTCCTTCAGGGAGAGAAATTGGATTAATAATAACCAGAAGAAAAATACATGTGGTCCTCGCACCCACTTAACGCACCCGTGCAAAGCAGGTACCCATCTCAGTGAAGCTGAGCGAGAGCCCAGGAGGATTTTGTACACCTTAGCACCGTTGTTGTTATATTGTCCAGCACCTCCTGGTGCGCTGAGTTCATAGAATCATAGAATAGTAGAGTTGGAAGGGGCCTATAAGGCCATCAAGTCCAACCCCCTGCGCAATGCAGGAATCCAAATCAAAGCATTCCTGACAGAGGGCTGTTACGCCCGATGCAACCGTTAGCCCACGCCTGTCCTCTCTGCCCACTCTCTGGCCTCTGGTTTTGCACAGTATGCTGAGTTTTTTATGCTGCCTTTTTTTGTGGGGCCTTGAGAACCCCCATCCTTTTGCTGCATGAGCACCTCTTCCCCCCACCCGCCCCTGCAAGTCCCTGGAACAGCAGCAACAACAGCGGTGGCTCTTGCCTTGCGCCTGGTAGCCCACAGGCTGCTGGGGGAGAACGTGATGGAACAGCGGAGGCACGGAGATCCTGGCGGTTGTAGAACTTCTGCTGAGTTTACAGAACAGCACCGTCTTTCCTTGCTCCTGAGATGTCCCTTTTCTTTTCTTCCTCTGTTCTGCAGGTCCAGATCCTGAACAAGAAAATCGATCTGTCTAAAGTATCCTCAAAGTGCGGCTCAAAGACAAACATCAAGCATAAGCCAGGTGAGAGGAAATGACTGTGGAGGGTTTGGGGATCACTAGTTGCGTTGAGTTAAGGCGAGTGCCCTCCCTCCCTCCCTCTCCCCCTCCCTCCCTCCCTCCCTCTCCCCCTCCCTCCCTCTCCCCCTCTCCCCCTCCCTCCCTCCCTCCCTCCCTCTCCCCCTCCCTCCCTCTCCCCCTCTCCCCCTCCCTCCCTCCCTCTCCCCCTCCCTCTCTCTCTTCCCCCTCCCTCCCTCCCTCTCCCCCTCCCTCTCTCTCTTCCCCCTCCCTCCCTCCCTCTCTCTCTTCCCCCTCCCTCCCTCCCTCTCCCCCTCCCTCCCTCCCTCTCCCCCTCCCTCCCTCTTCCCCTCCCTCCCTCTCTCTCCCCCTCCCTCCCTCCCTCTCTCTCCCCCTCCCTCCCTCCCTCTCTCTCCCCCTCCCTCCCTCCCTCTCTCTCCCTCCCTCCCTCTCTCTCCCTCTCCCTCCCTCCCTCTCTCTCCCTCTCCCTCCCTCTCTCTCCCCCTCCCTCTCTCCCTCCCTCTCCCCCTCCCTCCCTCTCTCTCTCTCTCTCTCCCCCTCCCTCCCTCTCTCTCTCTCTCTCCCCCTCCCTCCCTCTCTCTCCCTCCCTCTCCCCCTCCCTCTCTCTCCCCCTCCCTCCCTCCCTCTCCCCCTCCCTCCCTCTCTTCCCTCCCTCCCTCTCCCCCCCTCCCTCTCTCTCCCCCTCCCTCCCTCCCTCCCTCTCCCTCCCTCCCTCCCTCTCCCTCCCTCCCTCCCTCTCTCTCCCTCTCCCTCCCCCTCTCTCCCCTTCCCTCCCTCCCTCTCTCTCCCCCTCCCTCTCTCTCCCCCTCCCTCCCTCCCTCTCCCCCTCCCCCTCCCTCCCCCTCCCTCCCTCCCTCTCCCCCTCCCTCCCCCTCCCTCCCTCCCTCTCCCCCTCCCTCTCCCCCTCCCTCCCTCCCTCTCTCTCCCCCTCCCTCCCTCCCTCCCTCTCCCCCTCCCTCCCTCCCTCTCTCTCTCTCCCCCCCTCCCTCCCTCTCTCTCCCCCTCCCTCCCTCTCTCTCCCCCTCCCTCCCTCTCTCCCCCCCCTCCCTCCCTCTCTCTCCCCCTCCCTCCCTCTCTCCCCCCCTCCCTCCCTCTCTCTCCCCCTCCCTCTCTCCCCCCCCTCTCCCCCCCCTCTCTGCCCCTTTTCTCCTGTGGCTTAAATGGAGGCTGTGGAGACTCAGAGGCTGTTCTTGGTTGGCAGCCAAGCAAGCACAGAGAACTTTTATCAGCCAAAGGGCCACACTCCCTCATTGGCAATTTTCCAAGGGCTGCATGCCTGTGGTGAGTGGGCCAGGGGCAAAAAGTGTGAAGAACATAGGGAGGTGCCTTATTCCAAGTCAAGACTGTTGGTCCATAGAGCTCAGTGTTGTCTGTTCTGACTGGTAGCAGCTCTGCCAGGGTTTCAGGCTAGAGTCGCTTTCCCAGCTCCACTTGGAGACGGCAGGGGTTGAACCTGGGATCTTCTGTATGCAAAGTAGATGCTGTACCATTGAGCCAGGGCCCTTCCCCCAAATTTTGCAAAGAGTTTCATGGGGCATAGGAAGCTTTCTTATACCAAGTTGGTCTGTCTAGCTCAGCATTGTCTGCGCTGACGTGGCAGCGTCTCTCCAGGATGTAGGGCAACGGACGTGACTCACAGTATCTGAGTGACTTCCTCCTTCCCTGCAGACCCTCTCGGGTGTTGAGATCAGCATTGGGGGCCCTTTCGGTAGTGCCAACACCCTCAGTGACTCGGGGTGGCGGCCTGGGGGAGGACATTCTCTGTGGTAGCCCCAAATTGTACATTTTCACTGAATGCTGAAGACACGCCCCTTTACCCGACCTTTTGACACCTGAGATGGCTGTTTTTAGGACCCACCCTATTTTTGGTGATACTGTTTAGGTTGCTTTTAACTGTTTTTAATTATGTTTTTTAAATTGTTGTAACCCGCCCTGGAACCTCTTGATGAAGGGTGGGTAATAGATTTCTTATTCTTCTTCTTTACACAATAAGACCACGCTCATCCATGATTTGATCATGGGTGATGAGGGTGCTGATTTGGTGTGCGTTACCAATACCTGGGTGGGTGAGCTGGGAGGAGTTGATCTGGCCCAGCTTTGCCCACCTGGATACTCGGTGCAACACCAGCACAGGCTGCAGGGACGTCAGCAGGGAGGAGTTGCCGTGGTCTACAGAACTTCCATCTCTGTCACCAGGAAACCTGTCTTGAAGCTGGCCCGCACCTAGTGTCAGGACAAGGAGACAAGAAACTAGGGTTGCTGCTGGTGTACCATCCACCCTGCTGCCCAGCAGCTTCTGTGACCAAGCTGGCCGAGGCTGTCTCGGCTGTGGTGTTGGAGGAGCCCAGAATGATAGTCCTGAGTGATTTCAGTGTCCATGCTGAGGTTGCCTGTAGTGTTCCAGCTTTGGACTTCATGGCCTCCATGATGACCATGGGGCTATCTCCAGTTGTCACCGGCCCCACACGTAGGGCAGGGCACACCCTCAATTTGGTTTTTGCTACAGATGGAGGAAGGGGTGGTCTGGAGATGGGGGGGTGGATATCACCCCATTGTCACGATCAGACCACTTCCTGGTGAAGTTTAAACTTGTAACTCCGATCCTCCCCTGCAGGAGTCGTGGACAGATTAAGATGGTCCACCCCTGGAGACTAATGGAATCTACTGGATTCCTGCATGCCCTGGGGGAGTTTCCAGTAGATAGAGCAGGTGACCCTGTTGAAGCCCTTGTCATGCTGTGGAATGAGGCGTGTCAGTCTCTTTACACAGTTGCCCCCGAGCGCCCCCTCTGGCATTGTGGAGCCCAGTTTGCACCTTGGTACACCAGTGGGCTAAGAGCAATGAAACAGGCTGGACAACAGCTAGAGTGCAAGTGGCGAAAGACATCCTGCGAGGCTGTTTGGGCATGAGTAAAACATCATAACTATGCTTACTGTGTGGTGGTGCGGGCAGCGAAGAAGGCTCACTTCTCGGCCAATATTGCATCCTCAAGTAGTTGTCCAGTGGAGCTTTCCGTATTGTCAGGGGTCTGTTGACATGAGCTCCAGGAAATAGAATTTTAGGCCCTTCGGAGGCCCACTGTGAATTGTTTGCAACACACTTTGTGTCCAAAGTGTGATAACCTCAGTTTCATCATTTTGGCTTCTAGTGACAGTTCTGGTTTAATTTGTTCTAACACCCAATTATTTGTCTTTTTCGCAGTCCATGGTATGCTCAAAGCTCTCCTCCACCACCACATTTCAAATGAGTTGATTTTTCTCTTACCCGCTTTTTTCACTGTCCAACTTTCACATACATACATAGAGATCAGGAATACAATGGTCTGAATGATCCTGACTTTGGTGTTCAGTAATACATCTTTGCATCTTTGTTCAGTGATACATCTTTTTTTTTAAGCAGTCCTTGCATTAAAAATTACATTTTAGAGTGTTTTTATCAGCCACCTGGTACAACTGAGGCACCTTTTCAGTCGCTCAGAAGTGTGTGCATGTGTGTGTACACTGATGTTTTGTTTCCTACATGAAAAGAAAGCAAGTTGTGGGGTGTTTTAACTTTTATGCTCCTTGCGTCGGCCTCGTCCTAGAGTAATTATTTCCCTTGCTTGTTCCAGGGGGTGGAGATGTCAAGATTGAAAACCAGAAGCTGACCTTTAAGGAGAAAGCCCAGGCCAAGGTGGGCTCTCTGGACAACGTAGGGCACGTCCCCGCTGGGGGCACGGTGAAGGTATGTGCTGGGCAGTGGCTAGGTGTAGGGCCATCCCTGCTTCCCTCCCCCCCAACCTTACTGTGTGTAGCCACTTGTCAGTCCTGCTGTCGCCCATTGCCACCCTCACCTCCATTTCCATGGTGCCACACGATGGAGGGTGCTGGAACAGCCTCATGGACTTCCCACCTTGGGGCGAGGGGGCAGAGGGGAGCCCACCCTCCTTCCTTTAGGGCTTCGTAAATATTGGAGACTATTTGCCAAATAATTCCCTGTGGCATGAAGGGGACTCCCGCTCCCTGCTTCCCTGCAGCCACCCCCCACTGCAAGCGTGTGTATTCGCCCCTTGACACGCACGCATGCATTGTGTGTGTAAACATAAACCCAGTTTGCGGAGCCAGCAGGACAGAAGCCTTTTTGCCTTCTCCCACACACACTATGTGTGCGTGTGTGTGTGAGAGAGAGAGTTTGAAAGCAGGGTGTAGAATAATATCTTGTAAAGTGCTTGTCCTGTCCAGTATCCTCCCCTTAGTGCAAGGTTCTCCAGCTGTGGGCCGCCAGCTGGTTTTGATCTACAGCCTCCATTGTCCACAGCCAGCTTAGCCAATGGCCAGAGCTGATGGAGTCCACTGGGAGCTCCTTGGAGGAAAGGTGGTATATAAATGTAATAAATAAATAAACCTCTGGGGACCCGAAGTTGAAGAAGGCTGCCTTAGCAGGCTTCCTCAGGTAATCTCAGAGTTGCACCCTAAAGCAACATTGGCAGAATCCACAGTACTGGGCTGCACCTTTCAGCCTGTGTGAAATATATCCAGCGAAGGCAGTGAAATATCTTCAGGCAACCCTCAGCAAGACTGAGCGGTTCCAGGGGGACTCCCCCATGTGCCTCCACAAGGTGGTCCCCAGAAGCACTTGCACAGCCTGACTTACGGCATTGGCAGGAGGAAATTGCCAAAGACGAGGGAATGCAGAGAGAGAAAGATGAGATGCAGCTGGAAGTGGTCCAGGGACTGAGCTGTGGTTAAAGGACGCAGGAGAGAGGGAAGAGTGGGAGAGTAAGGAAGGCCCCCCTCCGAGGCACAGGGAACAGCAGAGACAGAAGGAGGACCTGTCAAAGCCATCTTGGTTCTACAGGTGGCTGTAGTGCATGATGGGAGAAGAGCATCCTGGGGTACCTTGACCCATTGCAAGGGATGCTGGACATGATGTCCGCGCAGCGATCTGAGAGTGTTGTCCTCGCCCCCAGTATCCTTTACAGTATTGCAAGGGATTATGGGTCACTCCTCCTGCGTCACGTGCCACTTCGCAGTGTTTTGAGGAATGTCACCATTCCCCACATGACCATTTATTTTATTATTTATTTAAAAGATTTCTATCCGACCCTTCTACCCTATAATAAGGCACTCAGGGCGGCTTACAAAAATAAAATCAAACATGTACGTAATAAAATTGTAAACAGTAAAATCACAAAAACATTAAAATACAATATACACACACACACACACACATATACATATATAGAGAGAGAGGTACCAAAGGGGACTACAAAAGTAAAATTTAACGCAGAAGGCATAAAATCAGTGTCAGGCTCTACCTTCAGTCCCTCCCAAAGGCTCTCCGGAACAAGATCGTTTTCAGAAGTCTCCGGAAAACCAACAGGGAGGGAGCAGAGTGGACTTCTTGGGGTAGGGTATTCCAAAGCCTGGGAGCCACAGCTGAAAGAGCTCTCTCCCATGTGCCTGTCAATCGAACATCTTTCACTCCAGGCATGCAGAGGAGACCAGAGGCAGATGATCTTAAATCCCAGGCAGGTACATATGGGCATAAGCGGTCCTTCATTTAGAGCGCTTGCTCCCAGCTGAACCAAGCTTGGTCAGAAAGTGTGGAAATGGGAATGTGAGGAAGAGACCCGGAGGGGTGGGGTGGCCTTGAACGCACTGGATAGATGGAGGCAAGGCAGGCTAGACAAACAGCTGGGGAAGGAGACAGGGGTGATTGATAATAAGGGCTAGAATTATGGAATGATCTCCTTGACAAGGTGTGCATGGCGCCAACGCTGTTTTTCGGCGCCAGGTCAAGACTTTCCTCTTCTCCCAGGCATTTTAGCATGTGTTTTTAAATTGTTTTTTTTTAAGTGTTTTTAAATTTGTACATTAGTTTTTAATGTTTTTAATTGTTGTAAACCGCCCAGAGAGCTTTGGCTATGGGGTGGCATACAAATGTAGTAGTAAAAATAATAATAATAACAACAATAATCCTGAAATCAAATGTGTGGTGTGTTGATTGGAGAGAGGAGGGAACAGCAGGGAAGAAAACCAGCAGTGGGGGAAGGTTGCTGTGGCTCAGTCAGGAGCTATCAAGGCCTTGAGAATGGTTCCAGCACATATGCAGAAGGCAGGCTCATTGAGGCTGGGTTATCTCAGGAAGCCCATCCGTGCCCTTCCTGGCAAGGCTTGTCCCTGTACCTCTGTGTAGGCGGGTGATGAGTGCGCTCTCCTAGGAGAAGCCCCATCTCTCTTTTTCCCTCTGTCTGTCTCTGCTTGTTGTGCCTTCATCTCGCCCCATTCCATCCCCATCCTTGTATTGATGCCTCATTGTCCTCCCCCACCCCATTGTTTCATTATAGACTGAGGGGGGCGAGGAGGGAGCCCCGCAGAATGGAGCTGTGATTGCCCCCCTGCCAGGCGGCAGTCCCATGCAGGAGAATGGCGTAGGGTTGGCCGCGCCCACTCAGGGCGGTGGTGACCAAAGGGAAATTCAGTGCTTCGACACTCGCATACAAGAAACAAGTAAGTGCTGGAACTTCCTCCCCACTCGCCCACCCCCCAAGGTGTTCTGCAGTGGCTGGGGTTGGGACGGGGCGGAGGGGAGGGCAGCGCGCCACCTTTCCTAAGGAACCTTCCTAAAGATGGCTGAGAGGCAGGCTGGTGGGGAGGGGAGTTGGCCCATGAAGGGCTGGGGAGGAGACCCCACACACACATGCACACACACCTTTTTTCAACTTTAAAGCAGGGGGAGGGAACTGTCAGACGCATCGTTTTGTTAACAAAGCAAATTGCCTTTTATTTTCCAGGCATCTAACGCTGACATTCTGGTGTCGCCTTCCGTCCCTTTTTCTCTCCTCCCCCCCCAAATCCCCGTCTTCCCGCACCCCCTTGTGTCGCTGCAGATTGAGTCCCACAAGCTGACGTTCCGTGAGAAGGCCAAGGCCCACACGGACCACAGAGCGGACCCCGTTCTCTCCAACCACCCCCCTGTCGTTTCTGGTGGCACCTCCCCTCGGCGAAGCACCTCCGTCAGCGAGAGCCTGGGCTCTGTCGCCTCCTCCTCTCTGCCGCCGCCACCACCACAGCTGCTGCCGCCGCCACCACCACAGCTGCTGCCGCCGCCACAGCAGGCTCCCCTCGCGGAGGAGATCTCTGCCGCTCTCTCTCAGCAAGGCTTGTGACTCTGCCCCCCTCCCCCTTGCCTCCTGCTGTCCCCGATCCTCAAAGCTCGTCTCCGTTAACCCGGGCCCTGGTTTTGGCCCAAATGGGGTGTGCTGGGCTTCCCGCCCCTCGGGAGGTCTCAAGAGCGCGCCGGTCCTTTGCATCGGCCTTGCCCCAGAGTGCCACGACCTCGGGGGGGGGGTCTGCTGGGGATGGAAATGGCCTCCCCAGCTGCCTGGGTATTCCCCCCCGGGAGTGAAGTGTGCATTTGAGTGTTTTGGTTTCCTGCCGTTCTGTGGGGAGGAGGGCTGGTCTGTAACGTCCTTGGAAGAGCCTGAGGCCAGGGGGGAGTTGACAGGGGGTAGGAGATGAGCTTTGCTGTCTTCCCTTCTCCCCTCTCCCTGCAGCCCTTTCCATCTCCACTACAGCTTTGTGTGCTGCCTCCTATTGAATGCTGGTCTATGATATTCTCACACATAACTTCACGCTCTTTTGGAACGCGTTGACTCCTTAACCCTCTTCCTTTTTATTTCCCCCCTCCTTTCATTGTGATAAGGGGGGGAAAGCGAAGTGTTTTTGCTGATTGCTCTCGCTATATTGCAGGCTCACGCTTCCCCCCCCCCTTGCCATAGGAGAATTACAAGAACCATTAACCACTGCTGCAACGCTGCTAGCTTCTTATCAACATATCCAGCCATTTTAACTGTTCTTTCTGTTCTGTTTTCTTTTGTGTGGGGTTTAATTTGTGTGTGTGTGTTTGTGTGTGTTTTAAAAATATCCTTGAAATGATGGAGCAAAAATTGCATTAAGCCATGCTGATTAAAAGTTCTTGAGGATGCATTCAGAGGAGTAGGGGGAACGCTGCTTGCTGCAACTGTAGAAAGCCACCATCAGGTCCTTTCTTAACCTGCAAGAGAAGCCCTAGGCTGGCTGTTTTAGGAAGGGTTTATTGCATGCGTCCAGTAGGATTTTCCCATTGAGGGCTAGTTCCCCTGTCCCTCCACCCTGTAATTTGCTTCTGTCAAGTCAGCTGGGGAAGGGGAGGGAAATATATTTATTTAATCCGTGTCCCTGTGGATTTGGCTCTGGGACGTGCATGTTGTAATAGAAGCTGGAACAGGGTCTGGCATTTGTTAGTAAGCGTATCAGTGGCAGAGAAGCAGTCTGGTGGGGGGTGGGCAAGAGAGCAAGAGGGCATAGGCTGCTCCCTCCCCAGAGAGACCGAGAAAGGGTCATTTGAAAGTGTCTGAGGGTCTGAAGAGGCGGAGCCCGCATGAGGCTGGCCAGGTGAGCTTAATGTGCCACGGAGAGATCGCGCTTCTCTCCTTTAGAGGAGGAGAATCCCCTGCTTGCTTTTTTCTTCGAGGGGTGGGGGGTGGCAATGAGGGTCTGAGCTCTTTGTTTTTGCATTGCAAATGACACTAAAATGAAATGTAAATAAAACTCTGAAAATTGTGTGTTGTGAGAGTCGTGGGGGATTCTAATTTAAAATCTGAAAAACCAAACTGCAGGGAACAAATTGTGGGGGTGGGGGTGGGGAGGAAGGTGCTGGGGAAGAGGGGGTGCGTAAAGACAACCCAGCTCCCACCTTGATCGCTCCCTCTCGTCAGGATGCTTCTCAGTGACAGTCTAAACCCAGGCGCCACATTCACACACACAGACGTATTGCACTTGTGGCATTGTTTTTATATATATATATATATATATATTAAAAGTTGCATGATTTCTAATAAAATGGCTTTTTAAACCATAGCAGTTTTTTTTTTTTTTTTGCATCAAAATGGTCTGCTAAGTCTCATGATTACATCTCCCTTTCCCTCCTTGGAATATTATAAACCTTTTAAGGAGGCAATGGCAGATTTTGCACCTGGAAAGGGGCCTGTCTATGTATAGATAAATATGTGTCTGTGTGTGTCTGTATGTGTGTGAGCCATCTACTCACCTGCCCCTAGCTTTGCCTCCCCGCTCTGCATCTTCTGAGAACGCTTCCAAGGCCTGTGGATATTGCAAACCCACTAAGCATCAGCCTGTTTCACTGCTACCGAACCTGCCTTCCACTCTCCCACCCTCAAAATCTCAGGAAGCCTTCCAAACACACACATTGACACTCATTGCTGTGCAGCTTCTTTCAATGACCCTCCCAGTAGGCCTGGCACCCATCTCCTCCCCTCCCCCGTCCTGACACTTCATGTTTCCCAGGTGATCCCCTCGAGGCATCTCCCCCTCGTGATCCACAGAAGAGCCCAAAACTGAGGCATTTCATCTGGGCCACATGGGAGGTGGTGGCAAAATAGGAGACCTCATCTGACCTGCGTAAATTCCCAGTCCCATTGGAAAGTTCTCTTGCAAGCCTCGTGGAAACAGACTGGGGAGCCACGCGAAAGCACGGTTGTGACTCGCCACGCCTTCCAGCGACTCTTGCACAGGAGAGGCACTCCCTGGACTGGCAGCCGCGGTTAGATTTTGTGCTGTCTGGATTCCTGGCTCCTCTAGGAAGACGTATTCCCAGCATCAGGGCAGACGAGGCCTGTGAAGAGGGGCACTGTTGGCCTTGGGACATGGCAGTGCCGTTGCAGGAGCCCTGGGAGGCAGCCTCCTCTGAGCGGAAGGAGAGAGTGTGTGCCCACCCCAAAGACCCTTGACCTCCACGCCTGCCCTTCTGCAGGATTCCCCTCCCTCCCTCCGTCTCGTCTATATCCTTGCCCTACGACCGATGTTTCCAGGTCCTTTTCCCAATCCTAAACACCAGCTTTGATCTTCCAGTCTGCTGACCTCACCCCTAATCGAGGGTGGTGATGGTGGAAGAGAGTATTTAGACGTCCCATCTGAGGGGCGAGGGAAGGGGGTCCCTGAAGCAATAATGCACGTTGTGCTCTGAAACAGGACCCTTCCAGGCTTCTGTGGAAAGGCAAGCAGTTGCCTCATCATGTCCCGCATGGCCAGGAGCAGCTAGCTTACCCATTGATCCTTGGGGGGCTGGGGACGTGCAAGGAAGAGGCTGAACCTCCCAGCTTCTGTTGGGTGATATTGGGAAGCAGGTGGGGCTTAGAGAGTCTTCTGGGATGTGCTCATGGCTTCCCCTTTCTCTGCCCCTGCTCCCAGTTTAAAGGAGAACTGAATGAGCAATTCTAATTCCGTCCCTCACACTGCATGCTGTAGAAAGACGCGTTTATCCTGTGGTCTGCCCATTGCGGACTCTCAAGGGGAAGTCAAATAACGTTGCACTTTATCTTCTGTGATAGGAAAAACAAAGTGTTTTTAAAATGTCTTGTAAAGGATCATTAATTCCTCTATTCCTGAACCAGGTTGCTTTTTGGTGGCTGACATAGCAAGGCGCCTCTCTTAGAGGACACGCACATGTTCTGGTTGCACCCAGTTGCAGCTAGATAATCCGTAGTGTGAGCACACAAGCTTCTGTGCAGCACACTCAATTCATATCTGCCTTGCCTGTGCTTTTAGCCTTAGACTCAGAGATGCTTAAGAGGGTTGCTACGGGGAGATTTTTGATAGTCCCCAGCTTTGGATTTCTAATGAGGATTTTTAACAATGCAATTTTAGATTTGAAAGTAGCATGTAAATACTGCAATTCTGGGAGGAGGGGCTCAGAAGACCAGCACTGGTCTTCCTTTTCCCCCCTCTTGTTTTGGAGGGACAGGAGCAGATTTGTGTGGCGTAGGCAGATATTTTTGCAAAAAGATAATGCAAAGTATTTCAGGTGCTAGCTGTAAGGCTAAAAATGAGAGCAATGAATGCCCCCCTCCCCCCGCCAAGCAGTGTTTGAAAACCTAGCTTGGACCTTAGTTCTGTTGGACCTTAAGGGCTCAGTGCAGCTAAAAGTGAAGATGTGGCTGTTACAGATGGCAGATTTGGGGTACCAGTCAGCGGACGTTGGATCTGAACCAAGAGGCCACCATCTCCAATAAAATGAATGGGAGCTGTGCAAGAGTGGAGCTGCTGTTCATTACATTAGGGATTCCCCAGGAGAACCTCTCCGGTGGATGGTGGCCCCGTGTTAATTAGCGTATATGGAGAGCAAATGTCCTGGGCTGGCCTTCAGTTTCCTTTCCAGGGGAACACCATTCTCACAGGAAGTGGAAATGGCAGTTCTGTGTGTCGTGACGAGATTCCTTAATGTGGGTTGAGTTTGAACGGCTTGAAGAACAGCAGTTCTGCTTGGGATGAAAGATTCAGGTGGCCCATTTTGGGGTATGCACACCACAGTTAGGCCTGGGGAAGGAGGAGGCAACAAAGATTGCACTCCATACCTCCCCGCATGTACATGATGGCTGTGTGAATCGCTCCCTGTTTGACCTGCAAGCAGTTCACAGCCAGGCTGAGGAACCCATGGCCCTTCAGATGTTGGACTGCAATTCGCGTTGGCCAGGCTGGCTGGCTGGGGTTGATGGGAGTTGGGAGTCCAGGAATAGCTGGAGGGCCGCAGGCTTCCCTCCTTTAGTGGGAATGGAACCAATGGCCTAGGGAGATGGTGGGCTCTCTAACACTGGAGGCATTTCAGTGGCAGCTGGACAACCACCTGTTGGGTATGCTTTAATTTGGATTCCTGCATTGAGCAAGGGTTGGACTAGATGGCCTTATAGGCCCCTTTCAACTCTATGGTTCTAAGTGTGTTGGTTTTTTTCTATCAGGGATCAGTATTCCATAGAACCATGAAGTTTTGGGTTGTTGGGAAAGCTCATCTGTGTTGGACATCCCTTCCCTGCAAATCAGACAGAGTTGAGCTTGGATGGTGGTGGGAATTGTGGCAGTGGTGATGGGAATGTGGCTTGGGCACACAACTTTCCAACCTGGCAATGATTGTCATTTTGTGGGGCCCTTTTGGGAGTGGTTTTCCATCTTGAGTTCCAGAGGGGTTCCTCAGTAAGAAGATGAATAAAGGTGGATGGGCTTCCCAGAAAAACAGTTCCTCCATCGCTGTCTGTCTTCCTCTGCAGTATAATATGGGGGTGTGCTCTTGATCACACTTCCAGTGCAAGCAGGCAGTGGTGATCTCACACGCCTAACCAGATCATGCCCCCAGAACCTTTGGGGCTGCATCTTTGGGGGTGGAAATGGCACCAGAAGCAGGGAAGGAGGCTTGAGTGCCATAGCGTCACATATCAGTGATACGCACAATATAGGGAGTCGAAATGGATTTGAATCAAAAGCCTGGGTGAGAGGCTGTCTGGGCCTCTGGCTGCCTCTCTCCTTGTCCAGGGTAATTCTTGGTCTTCCTTATGAGGGTAAAGACAGATGTTGGGTTTTAAGAGCTGTTAGAGCAGGTCCTTCACCGATGGGGTGAGCTCAGCTTTGCAACTTGTACATTCCCAGCTATGTCTTGCTCTCCCCTTGTGCATCAGACAGGCCTCTTTTTAATTATTATTTAAACTTTTGGAAGCAGCATATGCATGTTAATTTTTATCCTTCACCTTACCCCAAAAAATAACATCTATAAGCATTCTGAAAAACTGCTTTAGGGGTGCGTGGGAGAGAAGTGGTTGTAGATGCAACAGCAGCTAGCCAATAGGTGCTGTGCACTGTTAGGATTTTTTTTCTCTCGTTCTGTCAAACCAGAACCCTTTAAAAAACCTACAAAGCTGATTTGATTTTTCTTTTCCTGTGCTCATCTTGGGAAAGAGCTTTATTTTGATTTGCAGAACAGCAGAGGTGCTTTCAAACTGCCTCCCATCGCTCTTGAAATGTAACATCTGCCTTTACCCTGAATGTACTTTTCATGGCTTGACTTTTTAGCAGTGTTGCTGAACCACAGAGTAACAGGCAGGTGGAGCTTTGGATTTGTCTGGGCTGTTGTACATGTATCTCCTCCTTGGTCAAGATCTCCTCTCCCATCCTAGCCATGTGGCAGGCAAAGGGCTTGGGAAAGCCGCACACCCCCTTTTACTTTAGGCCTGACCTGATGGGACAAGCAACCGGGGTGAACTCTTGGCATGCCAGCGTCTTCAGAGACGCCAAGGAAGCGCTATGCAATTCAAGCATCGCCCCCGGACTCTTGCGTCTGTAGCTCACCACAGGGGAGTAATCAGAGTGGGGAAATGTCTTGAGCTGGCTGCATTTCTCCACTTTATAAAGTGTTGTATACTTTTATCTCACCCTTCCCCAACCTGATGCCCTCCTTGTACTCCAAAACATCTGGAGGGCACTGGGTTGGGGACAGTGGCAGAACTGTTCTGCTGGCTGGAGATTCAGGGGTACATTCTTCGTAACTGCAGGGATGCACTGCTTAAAGCCCCCTCTCTTCCTCAGGGTGGGGAAACTCACCAAAGACAGACCTCCTCCTGATCTGTTTCCTGCAAAAGCTTGACAGACCTCAAAGGAGCACGAACCATAGTGCTGCTTCTGAGCAATATTGGGGGGCTAATCACAGCTGGTTTAGCCCAGTGGGGAGGAGAGCCCGGCTGGGAGTCCAGAGTCTGTGAGTTCAAATCCCCGCTCGTGTCTCCTGGGTGTCAAGGGCCAGCTAAAGATCACCCCACAGTGAGTGGCTCAGGGGTGACGTGCCCTGCCACCTGTGCAGCCGTGGGCAAGCTGCATAGTCCCAAGGAGCCCAGTTGCCCCCCGGCTGGCAGTTGTGAAGGGGCTAGCTTGTGCAGCTGTGGCAAGCTGAGCAGGCTCTAGCCAGCTGGGGAGGACTGGACCCACAGGGAGGCAATGGTAAAATGAAATTGACTACCTTCCAGTCGATTCCGACTTATGGCGACCCTATGAATAGGGTTTTCATGGTAAGTGGTATTCAGAGGGGGTTTCCCATGGCCTCCCTCTGAGGCTGAGAGGCAGTGACTGGCCCAAGGTCACCCAGTGAGCTTCATGCTGTGGGGATTGGAACAGTGGTCTTCCAGGTTGTAGTCCAACACTTTAATACCATTTACCATTAAATCCTTATTCATAGGGTCGCCATAAGTCGGGATCAACTTGAGGGCAGTCCATTTCCATTTGGGGGGGTGATAATCTAGTTTTCACCCCTGTAATCTCTTACAAGTGCCCCCCGAATTGACAAGCATTCCTTTCCTGCCATCTCTGAAATGATTCATGGTCTGTGTCAACGGCAGTACAGAAGGCAGGGTGCCATGCTTAGGGCATGGGGGATAGACGAAAGCAGAGCATTTGTGGGCCTGGAATTTTCTGCGCTGTTAAGCATGGCTGACACATCTGACTTTTTCCTTGGTTAGGAGGACAAGTGTTTACCTCACCAAGGGAGGCAGTGAGGTTCGGCTGCCTTTGTAGCTCATAAAATGGCTCTTGTGTGTGAAACTTGTGGCTGTGGCTGTAGGGCAGCTTTTGCCAACCTGGTGCCCTATAGCTGGCTGGTGGCTGATGGGAGTTGTAGTCTAAAACATCTGGCGGGTGCCAGGTTGACAAAGGCTGATGTAGGGGGCACCAGAGACATCTCCCACAACTTCTCTACTGGCTGTAGAACCAGAGGAGTGCACAGGCCCACGCCATTTGTGTCTGTGCAGAAATGTTGAATTATGGAGGTATTCCCATAAGAGCCTAGCTGGGGTATTGCTGTGGGGTGGGGGCATAAGGAAAGCATGGACGATGGCATCTGGAACAAAGGAGGGGTGGTAGGACGAACCTGTCCAGAGGCCCTGGTGTCACCATGATGGGGCTGGTTCTTAAAACTTGTTTGCTTCTCCCTTTTTGTCACTTTCCTGTCCTTGGACTTGTAATAGTCATGATTGTCTCTCCTTTTTAAAAGCAGCATTTCCGGATTTGATGTTGTGATTCTTCTTACTTATTGTAAAGGGTTTAAATAAAGCTTCTAGATGTTCAACCTTGGCCAATGGCTTCGTCTGAGTTCCTTTGGCCTCTCTGTCGCGCACACACAAGAAACATAGGAAGCTGCTGCATACTGAGTCAGGTGTTTGGTCCATCTAGCTCAGTATTGCCTACACGGACTGGCAGCAGCTCTCCAGGACTTCAGACAAGGGAGTCTTTCCCAGATCTGGGAGATGCTGAAGACTGAACCTGAGATCTGCTGCATGTAAAGCAGTTGCTGTAACCACTGACCTATAACCATTATCTCTCCCCCTCCATCCCCCAAAAAACTTGCAGAGCCTCCTTTCCCTGATTTGAAATTCCTGGACCGGTTTCTTTTCATTCCTGCTTTCAAGTTCAGTGTGACCCAGACAGCAAAACACTCCATGGGAGCAAACTGTTCTATGGACTTGAAAATCCCAGCACTGTAACAAACGATGTAGAATTAAACCATCAGCTCGAAAGCTTACTGTAACCGCCCCCCCCCCAATACTCGCATAGACCTTCTCATATATAAAGAGCCATTGAAGTCAGCTGCGTTCACATGGTGTGATAACATCAGGGAGATGAAGAAATTTGGGCACAGAAAAGGCAATCCTAGTTTCCAGATGACAAAATAAGGAATTAATCATGCAGGCAGCCTCTTAAGAGAGGGAGGATCTGAGGTTGACTCGATGTTTCCAGTGCAAGTCAAGGGTTTCCGCTCTCGATGCCTCTTACACACACCCAAAAAATGCAGATGATGTAGTACAAAACAACCTAAACCAGTCTCCCTCCCCCACTTCCTTCTCCGTAATGGAAATTTTCTTGGAATTCCAGCTGTTTTTGACAGTGGCCCTTCCTGCTGGCTGCTTTAAAGTAGCCTAAAGTCTCAGGCTACAGATGTTTTAGGCCAGGAGTGGCCTTCCAGATGTTGGGCCTCCAATTTCCATCAGCCTCAGACAGCATGGCAAATGGGCAGGGGTTTGTGGGAGTTGTAGTCCCAGAACAGAAAGGGGTATAGGTGCTCTCTTTTTCCCTTTTAGGCAGACCTAGTTTTTAATTTCCTGCACTGTTTCAGCTCTTGTGATTATCTTCTTCTTGCTGCTGCTTTCTGCTTTTGTTTTAGGATTGCCTATTGATATGTTATGTTCTTGTTTCCAGTTCTGGCTCACTGCTTGAGTTTCTGTATGTGTGTTTTAAAAGTGGGCTTTAAATACGTTCAGTATTTTATTTACAATTTCTATCCAGGCACGCAAATTACAACAGAAAGGGGTATAAAAGTCTTCTGTTTATCCAGTTCTACTGCTACCCAGGGCACTTTCATAATCCTAAATTTGCAAAACCACCTGACCGCTTCACGTAGAGACTGAGCTTAGTCTGCAGGTGGGAACATCACAACAGATGCCCTTAGTTGGTTACCTTAATTCAGCTGCTATACCACTGTACAGGTGCCCTCCGTATGTTTTAGACTACAACTGCCACCACCCAGGTTGTAATGCAAATCATCTGGAGGGCATCAGGCTGTGAAGGCTGCTTTACCTGGTCCTGTTGTTTGTTTGTTTGTTTGTAAACTACTTGGAAACATGATAGAAAAACTGCTTGATGATGGTAAGCAACTGGCTGAAATAAAACACAAGAGGGATGAAAAGATTAGAGTTCAGAAGGGGGGAAAGGGGTCCATTGATACTCTGTGCATCCTTGTTAGGGGTTAGGCCTCAAGTGGGTATAGACTACCTAGAACAAGGGGTGCTTCCAAATTTGGGGGGGGGGTAGGAAATAAGGCTGTTTTTATTTTACACCATGAGGATGCTGTAAAATCCCTCAGTGAGGAGCACTAAGGCCAGTGGGCCATCTAATCCAGGATCCTGATGTCCCAATGGGAAGCCTGCAAGCAGGACCTTGTGGCTTGTAGCCATTGATAGCCCCAGGGCCGGCGCCAGAGATTGGCCAGGTTGGGCCCTGGCCAAGGGTCCCTCCTTAGGGTGGGATGGTGGCGCTCCCATTCCACGATCCGTTGCAGCGTCAGGTCCTGCAATCTGACCCTGCTGTGGATCACAGAGCGGGAATGCCCAGGCAACCCCCCCCAATACAGAAAGCACAGGCTTCAGTAAGCCTGCCCGCCTGCCCCACCTACCCATGCTATCAGCGTGAATGCCATGCACGCTGTGTGTATATGCTTGCTATTACCCAAGATGGCAGTGGAGGCTTCCCTAAGGGGCTGACACCCATCACCAACTTGGTTAATGGCAGGCATGTGTGTTATGGACACATCATTCCACAACACGAAAGACAGGTGGGGCGCATGGGCTACCTTATTAGCCCCGTGATGCCTATACATGTTGGACTATGTGTTGGAGGGTGTTGGACTATGGAGCCAAGGGCCCAGTCATGCCTGGCGCCGGCCCTGGATAGCCTTACCCTCCATTAGTTTGTCTAATGCTCTTTTAAAGCCATCCAAATTGGTGGCCATTACTGCCTCCCCACAATAAACACCCACTGATTAAGGGTACAGTACAAATGATGTGTGTGTGTGTACACACAGCATATTGGCATAAGGATGAAAGGAAAACAAAAGGTGTGAAGAGCTTTTGTGTGCTAAATTCTCACTTTCAACAAGACTCAAGAGGGTAACATGCCAATGTATTTAAACGTCAGACAAGGGAACAACTAAACTCATTTTTAGCCAGGTGACGGTCCTTGATACAATGGCACATGTACAGCTAATGAGTTGTTTATTGTTCAGAAAGTGCCTAGAACCATATATAAAACTTGAGAACTAAACTGGGCCTGCCCACAGGCTTAAAATCCAAATCAAGCAGATGCAAATATCCTGGAAGGATTGCAAACCCCACACGCTAAACAGGATGATGCATCTAGACTGGATGGACACAGAAGCAACACTGGGCGATGGATAAATTGTTACACATCAAAACGATGATCCGTTGCCGGAGGCAGACACCAAAAGGTCTCTTGCTCTTAAGGACGGATACAGCCCCTCCCCGTGGCCTCTCAAACAATGAGGGCAACAAGGATGATCAGGGGACTGGAAACAAAGCCCTGTGAGGAGAGACTGAAAGAACTGGGCATGTTTAGCCTGGAGAAGGCTGAGGGGAGATATGACAGCACTCTTCTAGTACTTGAAAGGTTGTCACATAGAGGAGGGCCAGGATCTCTTCTCAATCATCCCAGAGTGCAGGACACGGAATAATGGGCTCAAGTTGCAGGAAGCCAGATTTCGACTGGACATCAGGAAAACCTTCCTAACTGTTAGAGCCATACGACAATGGAACCAATGACCTAGAGAGGTAGTGGGCTCTCCGACACTGGAGGCATTCAAGAGGCAGCTGGACAGCCATCTGTCGGGAATGCTTTGATTTGGATTCCTGCATTGCACAGGGGGTCGGACTTGATGGCCTCATAGGCCCCTTCCAACTCTACTATTCTATGATTCTATGAATGCATCAGCTTTGCCCAACCTGGTGCCATCCAGCTGTTTTGGACTGCAACTCCTACAGATAGGAGCTGTAGTCCAAAACAGCTGAAAGCACCAAGGTAAGCAAGGCTGGAACAAATGAAGCCAAACAGACACATCAGCTTACAGAACTGGGAGTGTTTTTGCAAGGGACCTTCAATGTGTAGCAGCAAGGACGTTCAGCCTTACCAAAAAGACGATCTTGCTTGAGCAAGGGGCCATGTGCACACACAACCGCCCTGTCGTTATTCCCACCCACCTCCTGGCTGCTTTTTGCCCCTACCATGCACTTTCTATTCTAACGTCTGCCATTGCGCTCTCAGGCTCCCGCAGGAGATCCTGGGCTGAGTCCGCCTGTCCCTGTCCCTCCTCTGCGCTGTGAATCCGCAAGTGGTCCTTCAGGGACTTTTTCCGCCGGAACTTCTTCCCGCACTTGGTGCAGGCGTAGGGCCGCTCTCCGGTGTGGGTGCGCTGGTGCTCCAGCAGGTGGTGCTTGCAGATGAAGTCCTTCCCGCACTCGGCGCAGTGATACGGCCTCTCGCCCGTGTGCAGGCGCAAGTGGGGGATGAGGTGCTGCTTCCGCACAAAGCCCTTCCCACACACCGTGCACTTGTAGGGGCGCTCACCGGTGTGGATCATCTGGTGCCGCACGAGCTCTGAGGGGCAGCTGAAGGCCACCCCGCAGTAGGAGCACTTGTAATGCTTCCGCTTCTGGTGGTTCATCTGGTGGATCTGGAGGCTGAGCAGGAGGCTGAAGGTTTTGCCGCATTCCAGGCAGGTGTGCGGGCGGTCCATCCCCACCGCGAGGGTCGCCGCAGGAGAGTTTGGGTTCTTCCCGCCGTGGGTACCATGAAGGTTGGAGAGGGGCTGGCTCTCGCCAATGGAGCCATTGAAAATGGGTGCCACTGACCCTCCCGGGAAGAAGAGGAGCAGGGGTGGGTTTGCAGGGTCTTCTGCCTGAGGTTCCTCAGTGTGCAGCACGGATCTGTCATTTGCTGAGAAGAGAGGTAAGAATTCAGAGTTTGCAGCGCAGTTGCAGCTGGAGCATGGCTGAGATTGTTCTTGCACAGACGGTCGGGGACTGGAGCCAGCCTACACACCTTTCATTGCATCAAAAGCTAGGACTCCAAAGGCTCTCCAAGAATGAGCAGAGAACACTGGAGAGGGTCACAGACCCACCAGCTACCTTTCTACCAAGACTTCCCCAGCCTGGGTGCCTTCCAAATTTCCTGGACTACAAGTCCCATTATTGGCCCTGACCAGTGCTCCTGATGGGAGCTGTACAGTCCAGGAACAGCGCCTGGAGGGCACTGTAGAGAAGGGGTGGGGGGGCTAGTCAGGGGCTTTTAGACGCCAAAGAGGCAAGCAATAAGGCAGGGCCAGCAGTCCCTCTACCTTTTCCTCCAGCTTTCTCCCGCTGAGCAACAGCCTTCAGCGTTCTTGATCCTAACAGCCTGGCTCTTGCACGGCTGCTCCTGAGGGGAAGGCGGCAACAGGCTGTCAGCCGCTCGGCCGTGGCTGCGCATCAGTGAGCTACGTCGGCCTTTTTCAGACTCCTCCCTGCTTGGGTAATACATGTCTACCGCTCTGAACTTGTTTAGTGTGGCTGGGCAGGGAGGGAGAACCTCTGGCTCCCCAGTTGCTGTTAGACTACAGTTCCCATTATCCCTGGCCACTGGTTGTGCTGGCAGGGGCTGATGGGAGTTGTAGTGCAGCAACATGTGGCGGATTACTCGTTCCCTACTCAATGTGCTAATTCATGTCTTTCCTTTCTGATCAACAACATCATCATCGTTATTATTTTAATTTATTACCCGCCTTTCACCCCTAGGTTCCCCAGGCGAGTTACAATTTCAAATGCATCTCTAGAAGCAGTTTAGGACAACTCACAATCACAAAAATGGGGCAGGCCCTACAAACATCACATCTCAATACGATCGTAATCACCTTGGCCCCCCTAGTCTCCCTCCCTCTCATTCCTCCCATCAGGGTTACTAGTCCTCAAGCTCTGTGCCCAAGGTGCCCTCTTCCTTGGCATATAAGGCTTCAGAATTTGTCAACAGCTGAAGGTACTTTGATCCCTGTGGTCCACAGCAGCCTTCCCCAATCTGGTGCCCTTCTGCTCTTTTCAGTTCAAGCTGCTGTGCACTCTAAGCGTGCCCCTGCTTCTTTCTTAGCAGCTGTAATTCGGTGCCTTTTTCTGTCACCGCGAAGGTGCCAAATCAAACCAGTGGCTGAAAAGGAAGAATTCTTCCTTTTCAACTGGGCCCCTTGGGCTTTCCTGTCCGCATCTGGCACACGACATCAGGTGGTATGAGAGACAGGTGGGCGGGGTTTGGGCTGGACCCTGCCGCAGGCTAAATGGGGAAGCTTGGTGGGCCCAATGAGGCCTGTGGGCTAGAGCCTTCCCCCCCCCCCAAGCTAGGTGTTAGTGGTGCAGGAGAGATTTGGACTAGCTGCTGCCATCTGCTTCTCATGACCTTGGCCTTCATGTCTACCCTGTTTTGAGTCTCCTACTCACAGTCACAAGTGCGTTGCTGGCAGCCTCCATCGTCCCTTCTGGCGGGGGGCTCCTCCCGTTTGACCCAAGAAACAACATCCGTCCTAGAAGCATCCGATTCTGTTGACAGAGGAAAAGGGTGAGTCGCACCTTTTCTACTGACTGGTGAATCCAAGCTCTCCAAAGCAGCACCCGCTTCACCCAGCTTAAAAAAAACCCCAAGTCACCTTCTTCACCATATTGGGCTTTTAGGTGACATACAAGCTGCCCTAAGACCCTGTTGGAGGGCGGGGAAGAAAAAAAAAGAACTAGCAGGTGATACCTGAGGGAGATGTGTGCACTAGTATAATTTTGAACAGCTGCACGTGTACTGACAACCACATCTCAAAAAAGATATTCTTCTGCTAAATGAGGCATAGGACATAGGAGGCAGCCTTACATTGAGTCAGGCCGTTGGCCATCTAGCTCAGTATTTTCTACACTGACTGGCAGCAGCTCTTCCAACCCTACCTGGAGATGCTTCTCCATGCAAGACTGAAACTGTACCATTGGGCTACAGCCCTTCCCCAAGAGGACAACCCTTTGGCTTCTGTCAATGTAAGCACAGTCTGGCCATTGAGGTTCTTTGAGGTTGCCAGTAAGTGTGTGGAAAGGGGTGATCCAGTAGACTTGGGGTACCTGGGCTTTCCAAAGACTTATCCCTGTCTGTTAAGGTGCTTTTAGTGCTTATCATTCATTTGCCACCCTGGGCTCCCTTTGGGAGGAAAGGCAGGAAATAATAATAATAATAATAATAAATCTGTTGCTGTTGTGCCTTCAAGTCGATTTCGACTTATGGTGACCCTATGAATCAGTGACCTCCAAGAGCATCTGTCATGAACTCCCCTGTTCAGATCTTGTAAATTCAGGTCTGTGGCTTCCTTTATGGAATCAAGCCATCCCTTGTTTGGCCTTCCTCTTTTTCTACTCCCTTCTGTTTTTCCTGGCATTATTGTCTTTTCTAGTGAATTATGTCTTCTCATTACATGACCAAAGTACGATAACCTCAGTTTCATAATATTAGCTTCTAATGACAGTTCTGGTTTAATTTGTTCTGACACCCAATTATTTGTCTTTTTCGCAGTCCATGATATGCGCAAAGCTCTCCTCCAGCACCACATTTCAAAGGAGTTGATTTTTCTCTTATCCGCCTTTTTCACTGTCCAACTTTCACATCCATACATAGGGGTCGGGAATACCATGGTCTGAATGATCCTGACTTTGGTGTTCAGTGATACATCTTTGCATTTGAGGACCTTTTCTAGTGCTCTCATAGCCGCCCTCCCCAGTCCTAGCCTTCTTCTGATTTCTTGACTATTGTCTCCATTTTGGTTAATGACTGTGCCAAGGTATTGATAATCTTTGACAAGTTCAATGTCCTCATCGTCAACTGTAAAGTTACATAAATCTGTTGTCATTACTTTAGTCTTCTTGACGTTCAGCTGTAGTCCTGCTTTTGTGCTTTCCTCTTTAACTTTCATCAGCATTCGTTTCAAATCATTACTGGTTTCTGCTAGTAGTATGGTATCGTCTGCATATCTTAAATTATTGATATTTCTCCCTCCAGTTTTCACACCTCCTTCATCTTGGTCCAATCCCGCTTTCCGTATGATATTTTCTGCATACAGATTAAATAAACAGGGTGATAAAATACACCCCTGTCTCACACCCTTTCCAATTGGGAACCAATCAGTTTCTCCACATTTTGTCCTTAATAATAATAATAATAACTTTATAAAATTCCTCCCCAAAGACTTCTAAGTACGCCTAGCAATCATTGGGTAATAGGACAGGTCCTCTTATGGCTCAGTAACCAGTGCTGCCGCCGGCTGGTAGGAGTTGTCATTCAATGCATCTGAAGAGCTCAAGGTTGGAGAAGGCCGTTACTGGAGGTTTGGGAACCCTGGTCTGAGTGCTAATACCGACACTGCTTTTGTAGATGATCCAATTTGGATGTCCCTCTACCCCTGCCACCCCACCCCACCCTCCCCTCCCTGATGGTCCCAATGTTCACCTGTTTTGCCTGAGGTGCGGACTTTGGGTGCTGCTGCTTCCAAGTTGTCCACCTGGCGCAGGTCACAGGGTTTGTCTCCTCCTCCCTCTGCCTGTAAAGTACCCAATCGAGAAACGGTATAATCTGGCCGGGTAGAGAAAAGGAGACATGAAATTTCTGAATCAATGGGATTTCTCTTCAACAAAAGCATGCTTGTTCCTCTATAGCGCTGGAGTTTAGTCTTGCGCACCTGGAGGTTTTTGGACTACAACGCCCATCAACCACTAGCCTGCTTAGCTATCAGTTGGGGATGATGGGAGTTGTAGTCTAACAGCATCTGCAGACCCCAGCTTGAAGCACTTTGCTCTATAGCGCATAAGCGTAACATAGACCCTGCCCAGTGGGGCTTACAGTCTCTGTCAGATGGACATTTGGGGCGTGGGGGAGGGAGAGAAGAAATAGGCCAATAAATGGGATGCATACAATTCCTGGGGTCTTCAGACTCACTCAGCGTGTCAAAAAGTGTAAGGCTACTATCATAACAGTTAGCCTTCAGCTGTATTGACTCTTAGCTAAGACTGCTCAGTTTTTCTAGATGGTGACCACAATTACACTTACTGCCTTCTCCAGCAGGTCCCCAAGCAGGTTACAACAATTTAAAATTCAATATTAAAAACAGTTAAAAGCATAATACAGCCACAGGGTGGGTCCTGAAAACACACATCTCAGGTATCGAAGGCCAGGGTAAAGAGGTGCATCTTCAGCATTCACTGAAAACTGAACAGTGAAGTTGCCAGAAGCACCTCTGTGGGGAGGGAGTTCCACAACTTAGGGGCCACCACAAAGAAGGCCCTCTGTTGGGCCACCATTACCCTAAACTTCTGAGGGCCCCCTGTGCTGGTCCCAACACCTGAAAGGGTGTTATAAGATGGGGCACTTTCACATCTAACGGACCCTGTGAAGTCATCCCCCAAACAGCAGCCAGCAAGCCACGCCCTCACATGTGTGGCATGGACGGATGCGAGGCTTGCACTTCACACACTCAAGCTAGTCCTATGTTAGGGGAGGAGAGATTTAGGAGCCAGAACACAAGTCTAAAAACAGGGCAAGCTCCTCATGATGGCATGGAGAATGGGTGGGGGCTTTTGGGGGTGGGGTAGTTTCCATGTCATACTTACAATTACAGGTACTTTGACAAAGGGCTCCTTCTTGAGCATTCCTACTGTCCTTGGCACATGAGTCCTCCTCTTGCTTAATCCACGAGATAATATCCGTTCTGGAAATGGAAGATTCTATTTCCAGGAAAGAGAGAGAGAAAAAAGAGAAGCTGGCTCTTTTATATTCATTCCTAGGTTATCTGACATCTCAAACGCAGCCCCCTCATTCTCCCCTGGCTGAAGCAAACATTTTTTCCTGAGCACCTCAGGATCCAATAGACCGACTCTACCAGGCATTCAGTGTGTGGCTTTGGGAACGTCCGCAGCCTCAGTTTTCCCCAACAGCAAAGCAAAAATATTAAGGATCTCCTGGGTAGGGCAGTTCTTGGGATGAATGAGGGTAATGGGCTATAAAAGACTTTGTGCACTAAAGTGGGATGGCAGTAACAATGTTTGGCATTTATCTATATAGTAGCCAGTTCCCAACATTCTGTCTTTACTCATGCTCTGTTCCCAACATAACATCCCCTGTATGTCCAGAGTTTCCAGCACCAGGAGACCACTCGATACTCTTACTTTTTACATGAAGAGCAGGAAAAAGTTACTGCTAGAAGATCCCACCATGGGAACAGTGAATTTCCCCTGGTATGCTCGGAAGGGGGAGTGGCTCAATAGGAACCTTGCAGCAAGCCACGGTTTAGCGCTCATATGTCTCCTTTCACTTTTCCTCTGCTCGGTGCTCTTGCTTCTGTGGTGTGGGACAAAGCACCAGCCATAACTATGGCTTCAGACATCCCCTCAGGGTTAAGCAAAAGCCATGCCTTGCAAGACCACTTCAAACCGTTTGCATTTTTAACCTAGTTCATCAATTCACCCTAAACTGTTGTTAAGCTTCTATAGCCATGGTTCAGTGTGATGTCTGAATTAAAAACCATGGGACAGTTCAGAACAAGACTGCAATCCCATCTGTCATCCTGGATTGAATGCCCTTTTAAAACCCTTCCCTAACCTGGTGCAGGCGAGAACCAGTGTGGTGTAGTGGTTAGAGTGTTGGACTATGACCTGGGAGACCAGGGTTCGAATCCCCACACAGCCATGAAGCTCACTGGATGACCTTGGGCCAGTCACTGCCTCTCAGCCTCAGAGGAAGGCAATATATATGAATATATGAAAAAATATAAATAAATGAATATATGAATATTTAATATGGACAAACCACAGACCACCTGAATGAAGCTCACAGACCACTGGTAGTCCACAGACCACAATATGGCTCTGATTTACACAATAACGTGAGAGTGGAATGCTGTCAATTGGGCAGTGTAATTTCGACAAGTTTAAAAGCTGAGAGGCAGTGTGGCGTAGTGGTTAAGGTGTTGGACTACGACCTGGGAGACCAGGGTTCGAATCCCCACACAGCCATGAAGCTCCCTGGGTGACCTTGGACCATTCACTGCCTCTCAGCCTCAGAGGAAGGCAATGGGAAACCCCCTCTGAATACCCCTTACTATGAAAACCCTCTTCATAGTTGGAATCGACTTGAAGGCAGTCCATTTCCATTTTTCAACCTGGTACACTCCAGATGTTTTGGATCACAGCGCCCATCAACCCCAGACAACACAGGCATGCTGTGGATAAGGGCGATGGGCGCTATTGTCAAAAACATCTGGAGGGCACCAGGTTGGGGAAGGCTAGCACAGACTACTGAAACTGAGTATAAACATTAGGGTCAATTGACCAGAGCATATGAGAAGCTTTGCAGGGGGAGGGGGAAAGAGATGGCGATAAGAAGAGAGAGCTGCCATCTAAAACATTTTAAACTGTTTCCCCTGCAGCACACTGTGAGCCTTCTCAATTTAAAAGGCAATACCTGTTTTGGAATCGGATGGAAGTTCCTGAGTGCGTCCTTCTGAGCCTTTTTGATCTAGAGTATGAGGTGCTTGTTCAGTACAGGCCAAATTCTCCAGTTTAGAAACAGCAAAATCTAGTCATAAGAGAGGGGAAAACATTGTTATGGAGATCCTGTGGGTGGACAATATTTTATTTTAAGGGATGCTTCTTCTAAATTATTGTTTGTTTCATTTATGAATCACTTCCTATGAAGCCTCTCAAAGCAGTTTCACAATACGATAAAAACCATATAAAAAGACAATTGCGCATATAACAACCCATTTCAAATCAAACACAGATACTGACTGGGATAAAAATCTCCGCTCACAAGGCTTGTTGAAAGAGGAAAGTTTTCAACAAGCGCTGAAAAGGTAAAGAAATGGTGCCTGTCTGAGATGAACAGTGCCTGGGAGTTCCAAAGGGAACTCTAAACTTGCAACTTTGGGAACATGGAACGGTGGTGCAGATTACCTCCAGGAGGGGCTGGCCAAAGTGAGCCTGGGTAGGCACGGGGTCGGGGGGGGGGGAGCACCACAACAGAAAACACCAGATGCTGACATGAACCCCACAATGCCCTGATATGATTGCTTTACACTCTGACCTGGAAATCACGGCCTCAAGCAAGAGTCGGGTGGCTCGCGAGAAGCTATGAAACGCCACGTAATACAAGACTAATGCTGCAAGGCAGTAAAAAAAACTGCTAAAAAAAGATGACCAAGCTGGACCCCTTTTTCTGTTGAGGCCTGCTACACCTTTCGTGCTCCAAAACTAGCAATTGGAATGTATTTGTGCTTTACCAGATAGCTGGTAAGAGAATCAGCTATGACCTCCCTGAGTCAGGGAGGCATTTTGCCCTTTTTATTTATTTTTTCTCCCACCTTTCCCCCTCCAAGGAGCTAAAAGCGGTGTCCTCCTCCTCCCCATCTTATCCTCACAACAACCCTGTGAAGTAGGTTAAGCTGAGCAACTGCGAATGGCCCAAGATCACCCAGTGAGCTTCCTGGCTGAGTTGGGATTTGAAAACTGGTCTCCCAGGCCCTAGTCCGACACTCTAACCACTACACCACCCCGGCACAGCTTGTGTGAGATGAAAGTCAGCCCCTGAGAGACCGCTCACCGAGTGAGATCAGAGACTCACAGTTCCCCTTGATCACGTTTTTGTACAGCTCTTTCTGCCACTCCTCCAGCCTTTCCCATTTCTCCCGAGAAAAGTGGCTCGAGCCATCGCCAAACGTCGCCGGGACCTGGAAGTACAAGCATCCACTATCAATGGTGCCATCAGCACCAGAGTCCGGATCACAGATTTCTTTTTTGGGGGGAAATGCAAACTTTTTAAAAAAAATAAAAACAAAGCAAAACATAAAAAGAGAAATGGAAACCTGGAAATTGAATTTTTTTCAGGGTACGCTACTTTGAAGTGCCTGCCTTGTTGGCCTCCCATATTCTGACACTGCAATAAAAATACTTCTGTGCATCAAGGAGTATGTTCCCCCCTCAAATAAACGCCTGGCCAGAAGCATCCTTTGTGAGCTTATTTGCTTTAAAAATGGCACAGCCTGATCCTTGTCACCTCTGCTAAGAAGCATGCTCCGATTCCTAACGGTTCTCCTTACCTTCAAACCCTCTCCAGTGGAGCCCACGGGGACTTTGCGGACCCAGAAATTCCAGTTCTTCAGCAGGTTCTCCATATTCTCCAGCCTCTTCTGCAGCAGCCCATACTCCTGGATCAGGGTCCCCAGGGCTGACCCCCTACTCTCCAGCTGGCTTCCTAGCTCCGCTACTGACTTCTCGCAGTCCACAAACCTCTTCTCGGCCGTCCCCGATCTCTGCTCCAGGCTCAGCAGCCGCAAGGCCTGTGCCTCAACAGTCCTCTCCACCGCCTGGACAGCCCCCACCACCGTCCACAGAGAAATCGTGGCTGGCTGTAGCTGCGCCTCTTTCGGGAAGCCAACGTCCACGTGGGGAGGAGCCTGGACTTCTGAACTCCATCTTGAAGACTGTTCCCCCAAAAAAGGACAGGAAAAAGGGGAATGCTGTACTCTCACTCTGCACAACAGCGCTGACCAACCTGGTGCCATCCAGATGTTTTAGACCACAACTCCCATCAGCCCCAACTAGCAGAAGACTGGCCAAGGTGGCTAGGGCTGATGGGAATTGTAGTCCAAAATGACTGGAATGCACCAGGTTAACACAGACTGAAACAAAACGATCAAACATAAAGAAAACTATATACAAACTATTTGTTCCCTCCAGATCCCTGACTTATCAAACCCACCTCTGTTCAAGCTTCAGGGCAGCTTTCCCCAGCATGACGCCCTCCAGATGTCATTGTACTACAACTCCTATCAGCCCTAAACAATGCAGCCAATGGCCAGGGAGGATGGGAGTTGTAGTCCATCAGCATATGGAGGGCACCATGTTGGCTACCTCTGAGGTAAAACAACTGGATCATGCTTTTAAAGCCACAGTTAATAAAATGGGTGAGAGCCAGTGTGGTGTAGTGGTTAAGGTGTTGAACTACGACCTGGGAGACCAGGGTTCAAATCCCCACTGGGTGACCTTGGGCCAGTCACTGCCTCTCAGCCTCAGAGGAAGGCAATGGTAACCCCCCCCCGAATACTGCTTACCATGAAAACCCTGTTCATAGGGTCGCCATAAGTCGAAATCTACTTGAAGGCAGGCCATTTCCATTTTTTAATAAAATGGGCTCCACCTCGCAGCACCTAAAAGGTTAGGGAGGTGGCACTAGATGAGTCAGCCTGTGAAGGCCCTTATACAGCTGAGGTGCCGCAGTCAAATACATCTTTTCTCTCAGTCGTTTATGTATTTACTATTTTGTACAATACTTCTCGCCTGCCATTCACCAAGTGCTCCCAGGATGGGTTACACACACACAAATCACAATTAAAATAAGAACAGTGTACATTAAATCATAAATCAAGGGCATTAAAACAACCATCCGTCTCACTACTGAAAGAAGAGGCAACCAGGCAAGAGCATCAGCAAAAGATGTTGAGGTGTGGGCAGGTTGCTATGAGAGATCTGGTGAGGCTTATTCAAAAATAATGACAATTTTTTAAAAAGACTATTAAATCCTAGTGCCTGGCTCATGGGATGTGGTAGGCAACTGATCTCACCTCCTGAGGCACCATTTAATGTCCGGCTTCACCTTCTCATCCTTACTTTGCGCCTGGTTCCAGTGCTAGCTGGGGGCACTGAAAGCACAGCCCTGGAGCAAATTGAGACACGCCACAGATTTCCTTCAATACCCACCCACAGAAGCCTGAGTTGCACCAGGGTCCCAAAATCCATGTCGATGGCTGTTGGAGCTATGCAAATTCGCGCATGCAGGCTGTCCACCTTTCATATCTGGGTGCTGAACCTTTATCAACCTCTGGGCTGTATTCCCTTGTGGGAGGCACACAGCAGTGGTGGGCGGGGCCAGTGGCAAAAGTGGGCAGGGCAAGGGCTGTAAATTGTACCTTTGCACAGTAGGGTGATTTCTAAACGCTCATACCCTCCTGCATCCAGGGAATCAAGAGGCATGATCATAGTTGAAGGCCGCATCTCAGCTAGGTAAAAATGCTCAAGGAGAATACAAACCAGGGTGGTAAGGGGTGTGGCTGGCGAGGGTCCCAAGGGGCACATAGAGCAGCCTGGAGAGCCAGATTCCCCCCCCCGCTGCTTTTTATGCATTTGCTGTGGGAACTGCCACTCTCACACTGATGAATAAATCCTAAAGATGTTTGCTGCTTGCTAGCCAGGGATGTCTGAAGTGCCATCTTCTAGGGTTGCCAGGTCCATGGACTGAGGCTGATCCTGTATCTTTAGGAGAAGAGGAAGTCAGCCAAGTGCAGGTGTTCTTGCAGCACTGTGATGGGAAAAATCACAAGGTGGAATTCTCCCTCCCCCCTGCACAACTTTGAAAGATACAGAAGACCTCTTGGAGGCCCGGCCTGGCAACCGAGAGGTCTTCTGTATCTTTAAGAGTTGTGCAGGGGGAAGGGAGAATTGCACCTTGTGGTTTTTCCCGTTAGGGTGTTGTAAGAAAACATGCACTTGGCTGAATTTTCTCTTCTCTTAAAGATACAGAATCATTCTCAGGCCCTGAGCCTGGCAACCCTACCATCTTCTGCCTCCAGGAGCTCTCGCGTTCAGATTATTTACTGGAAGCGCGTCAGGGCAGGGACCTACACCTCCGTCTCGTTCTGTAACGCCGCCTGCACGCTGATGGTGCAATAGTATTGACCCTAACTAACTCTTCCCCGGGCCCGGCTGCGCTGAGCTGGGCCCAACAGCAACAAGGCCCCTCGCCCCGGAGCACGCAAGCCAAGCCTCACCTGGGCGGGCGGGCCCCCTTCAGCCATGGCTGGGCGCTGGGTACGGCAGGGGGGCCAAGGGGGGCGGCGCTCTTGTTCTCCGCAGAGGAGCAGCAAGGCAAAGAAGCTGCGGCGGCAGGCTGGAAAGGAAACCAGGCAGCCAGAGATGGTTTCTGGGAGGCAGGAAAAGGCTGGCGGGGAGGTGCGGCTGGAGAGGGGCCGGAGCGGCCGGAAAGCGGAGCTTGCGGGCCACAGCACCATCTATAGGGCAGCAGCTCAGCGGGGGGGGGGGGGTTGAGAGGGAATGCCCATCATGTGCCGCGTTATCCGGGCAAAGCAATCGGGCTCCTCGTGGGCCTCTTCGCGTGTGCGCGCGCGGAGAGAGGGAGGGAGAGACAAAAAGGTGGCCCTCCGGCCCCGCTGCAAACGCCGCCCCCAAGATCCCCCTGCAGAAGATGAAGCCGCTTGCATTTGCCTTTGCCTTTGCAAACACGCCTCTCCCGCGAGGTTGGATCCTGCACAGGCACGGGCACAGCTCGGCCAGCATCCCATCCCAGCCTTGGCCAACCCCCCCCCCCGGCCCTCCAGATGTTCTGGCCCACAGCTCCTATCAGCCCCCGCCCCCGCCTGTCGCCCCAAACCTTCTGGAGGGCCCCAGGTTGGCAAAGGCTGCTGTTTTATTGCCTGCCTGCCTCTGACATCTGCTTGGCCACTGTGATAACAGGGTGCTAGGCTGGATGGGCCATTGGCCAGATCCAGCAGGGCTCAGGGGTGTAGTCGTTGGGATCTCGGGGGTCTTAGACCCCTTACTTTTTTGGGTGCAGCGTCCCAACGTCTCCAGCATCTTAAGAGTCAATCTGCATGAAAGGGGAGCATGTTAGCCACTGGGAAGAGTCTTCTAACATGCTTCCTTGTCCTTTCCTGCTGATTGGAGCCAGAGTAAAAGAAGTGAGTCAGCCACTAAGAAGACTCTTCTCAGTAGCCAACTCACACCTCTTTCGTGCTAATTAGCTCCTAGAGATGTCTTCTTGTGGTGTTATGTGCCTTCAGGTCAATTTCAACTTATGGCGACCCTCAGAATCAGCAACCTCCAATAGCATCTGTCATGAACCACCCTGTTCAGATCTTGTAAGTTCAGGTCTGTGGCTTCCTTTATGGAATCAATCCATCTCTTGTTTGGCCTTCCTCTTTTTCTACTCCCTTCTGTTTTTCCCAGCATGATTGTCTTTTCTAGTGAATCATGCCTTCCCATTATGTGTCCAAAGTTGCTGTGGAAGAAGGCATTAACAAGGATCTCATTCAGTTGGTTTAAAATCTGCTGGATGGTGTTTGTTTTTTTCTTCATATATGCGCAGATGTGACTAACTTTAAAATCAATATAAAAACATTTTTATTTTAAAAAGGATCTCATTCTCACCCGAACAGTACAAAAATTAATGGGGAGGGGGTCCTGGCTGTGACTAATGTGAAGGGACCTTGCACTTCTGAATTTGCCACTTCCCTCCCTCTTCTCCTCCTCTTCGGATGCACACCTTAACATGGTGAGGGGGTTTGAGAGTGTTGGAGAAGCTGAGAGCAATGCCGTCAGAAGTGTAGACCAAGAGGCTAGACATCTAGCAGGGGCACCCACGGTGGATGGTCAAAGCTGAGACTCCAGACTAAGATGCATCCAAACTCAGAGGAAGGCAATGGTAAACCACCTCTGAATACCTCTTACCACGAAAACCCTATGAACAGAGTATCCAAAATGCAGCACGAGATAGTGCTGGAAGATGAGACCCCCAGGTCAGAAGGCACTCACCGAGCTACTGAGGAAGAACAAAGGGCAAGTACGAGTAGTGCTGTGACTAATGACGCAGCTGGGTCAAAGCTGAAAGGAAGCCCAGAGGCTGATGTGCACAGATCCGAAAGGAGAGTCCGGAGTTGTACGACGCACACAATAGGAACATGGAATGTGAGAAGCATGAAGCAGGGAAAGTTAGAAATTGTCAAGCAAGAAATGGAACGCATCAGTATTACAATACTTGGCATGAGCGAACTAAAATGGACGGGAATGGGACATTTCCATTCAGGCAACTACAAAATATTTTATGCAGGAAATGAGAAATTAAGAAGAAACGGGGTTGCTTTAATAGTGAGAAGTGATGTAGCAAGAGCAATTAGGAGCTACAACACAAGATCTGAGCGAGTGATATCAATGAGATTAAATGGGAAACCTATCAACATAACCATCATCCAAGTCTATGTTCTGACGGAAAATGCAGAAGAGGAGGAATTGGAGAGATTTTACGCAGAAGTACAGGAAGAAATTGATCACACACCAAAACAAGATGTGCTGATAATCATGGGGGACTGGAATGCAAAAGTAGGGAACAGAGAAGAATTAGGAATTGTGGGGAAATGGGGCCTAGGAGACAGAAACAAAGCAGGAGAAAGACTTATTGAATTCTGTGAAGCCAATAATTTGTTTCTTGCGAACACATTTTTTGAACAACCGAAAAGACGACTGTACACGTGGACATCACCAAATGGCCAATATAGGAATCAAATTGATTATATAATTGGTAGCAGAAGATGGAGAAGTTCCATACTATCTTTGAAAACAAGACCAGGAGCAGACTGCGGTACAGATCATGAACTGGTCATATCGAAAATCAGAGTAAAGCTAAAGAAGACAAACAAAGCAATCATAATGCCAAAATACAATTTAAATAACATCCCAGAAGCATATAAAGATCAAATAAGGAAAAGGTTTGAGGCTTTAAACTTAGTTGACAGAGAACCAGAAGAACTATGGAATGAAGTCAGAGATGTTATCAGAGAAGAATGCAAAAAGACAATACCTCCAGCTAAAAAGAGAGAAAGACCCCAATGGATGACTGAAGAAACTCTTCAAATGGTTAAAGAGAGAAGGAAAGCAAAAGCAAAAGGTGATAGAAACACAGTCAGAACCCTAAATGCAACAATACAGTGACTAGTACGTAGGGACAAAGAAAACTATTACAATTAGTTACTGTATATAATAAATAAATAAATAAATAAATTTTATTTTTCAGCCGCCTATCTGTCCGGGTTAGGGACACTCTAGGCGACGAACAACAAGAATAAAAACAATACATATAGATCAACATAATCAAATTTTAAGCTAAAAAACCATTCATTAATTCAAAAGTAACATAAGTTAATCTGTCCCAATCTTGTAGGCCTGCCTGAACAGCCAGGTCTTCAAGGCTCGGCGATAGCTGGACAGGGAGGGAGCATGTCTGAGATCGAAAGGGAGAGAGTTCCAGAGGGTGGGGGCCACAACAGAGAATGCCCTCTCTCTGGTCCGTACCAGCCTAGCTGTTCTCACCGGTGGGACCGAGAGAAGGTCTTGCGAGGCTGATCTCGTCAGGCGGCACAATCGGTGATTCTGTAGGCGTTCCTTCAGATATACTGGGCCGAAACCGTATAGGGTTTTAAAGGTCAACACCAACACCTTGAATTGGGCCCGGTAGACAACTGGTAGCCAGTGAAGATCTAATAACACTGGGGTGATATGATCCCAGCGACGGCTATGCGTAATCAAGTGTGCCGCCGCGTTCTGTACCAGCTGTAATTTCCGGACCGTTTTCAAGGGTAACCCCACGTAGAGCGCATTGCAGTAGTCTAAGCGAGAGGAGACCAGGGCATGTATCACCTGAGGGAGCAGGTGAACAGGAAGATAGGGACGCAGTCTCCATATCAGATGTAATTGATACCATGCTGCCCGGCTCACTGCTGTAATCTGAGCCTCCATGGACAGCTGGGAGTCAAGTATGACCCCAAGACTGCGGACCTGGTCCTTCAGGGGTAAACTTACCCCATCAAGCATCAGGTCAGTAATTCCTAACTTCCTTTTATCTCCCACAAGTAATACCTCAGTCTTGTCGGGGTTCAGCTTCAGCCTATTCTCTCCCATCCATCCACTTACGGATTCTAGGCACTTGGACATGGTATTCACAGCCAACTCCGGTGAGGACTTAAAGGAGAGATAGAGCTGAGTGTCATCTGCGTACTGATGGCACTGCAACCCAAAACTCCTGATGATTGCTCCCAGCGGTTTCACATAGATGTTGAATAGCATAGGAGAGAGGATAGAACCCTGTGGCACTCCACAATGAAGAGGCCAAGGTTATAGAAACAGAAGAGGACAACAAAAAGGGTAGAACAAGAGCCCTGTTCCAAAAAATTAGAGAAATAAAAGGGAAATTTAAACCAAGAGTAGGGATGTTGAATAATCCACAGGGAAACACACTGACTGACTGAGCTGAAGTAAAAGGAAGATGGAAGCAATACACTGAAGAACTCTATAAAAGAGATGCCAGGATGGCAGATTTATTCACGGAGGAACCATATGATGAAGAACCAGAAATTTTAGAATGCGAGGTGAAAGCTGCTCTTAAAATTCTTGAAAGAAACAAATCACCAGGAATAGATGGCATACCAATAGAGTTGCTACAAGCTACTGAGACTGAATCAGTCCAAATTTTGAGTAAAATCTGTCAAGAAATATGGAAAACTAAACAATGGCCCACAGACTGGAAGCGTTCCATATACATCCCAATTCCAAAGAAAGGGGATCCCAGGGAATGTAGTAATTATTGAACTATTGCCTTAATATCCCGTGCAAGTAAAGTAATGCTCAAGATTCTACAACAAAGGCTCTTACCATATATGGATCGAGAAATGCCTGACTTCAAAGCTGGATTTAGAAAGGGAAGAGGTACCAGAGATCATATCGCAAACATACGTTGGATAATGGAACGGACCAAGGAATTTCAGAAGAAAATCACCCTGTACTTTATAGATTACAGCAAAGCTGACTGTGTAGATCATGAAAAACTATGGAATGCTTTAAAAGAAATGGGGGTGCCACAGCATCTGATTGTCCTGATGCTCAACCTATACTCTGCACAAGAGGCTACTGTAAGGACAGAATATGGAGAAACCGATTGGTTCCCAATCGGAAAGGGTGTGAGACAGGGGTGTATTTTATCACCCTGTTTATTTAATCTGTATGCAGAAGATATCATACGGAAAGCAGGATTGGACCAAGATGAAGGAGGTGTGAAAATTGGAGGGAGAAATATCAGTAATTTAAGATATGCAGACGATACCATACTAGTAGCAGAAACCAGTAATGATTTGAAATGAATGCTGATGAAAGTTAAAGAAGAAAGCACAAAAGCAGGACTACAGCTGAACGTCAAAAAGACTAAAGTAATGACAACAGAAGATTTATGCAACTTTACAGTTGACAATGAGGACATTGAACTTGTCAAGGATTATATCAATACCTTGGCACAATCATTAACCAAAATGGAGACAATAGTCAAGAAATCAGAAGAAGGCTAGGACTGGGGAGGGCAGCTGTGAGAGAACTAGAAAAGGTCCTCAAATGCCAAGATGTATCACTGAACACCAAAGTCAGGATCATTCAGACCATGGTATTTCCAATCTCTATGTATGGATGTGAAAGTTGGACAGTGAAAAAAGCTGATAAGAGAAAAATCAACTTGTTTGAAATGTGTTGGATAAGAGCTTTGTGTATACCATGGACTGCAAAAAAGTCAAATAATTGGGTGTTAGAACAAATTAAACCACAACTGTCACTAGAAGCTAAAATGATGAAACTGAGGTTATCGTACTTTGGACACATAATGAGAAGACATGATTCATTAGAAAAGATAATAATGCTTGGAAAAACAGAAGGAAGTAGAAAGAGAGGAAGGCCAAAGAAGAGATGGATTGATTCCCTAAAGGAAGCCACAGACCTGAACTTACAAGATCTGAACAGGGTTGTTCATGACAGATGCTCTTGGAGGTCACTGATTCATAGGGTCGCCATAAGTCGTAGTCGACTTGGAGGCACATAACGAGAACAACAACAACAACTCCCTCTTCTGATGTTCCCGTGTTCTCTGTCGCCAACGAGACTGCCAACATTTGCAGCCAAGTCGTGGGTGTGTAGTGAGCATGTTCTGCCTGCAGGTGGAGCTGCAGGACCTGTCGCCCTCTCGGGTCAGAGCGGCTCTGGAGCTCTTCTCCCGGAGCGGGGCGAAGAAGCTGCGCGGGCGGGCGGAATCGAATCCCTGTGCGCAACAGCTTCGTTCTGGCGTCTCAGCCGCAGGCAAGGTTAACTCCATCCTGTCTGGTATGCTATTGGGGAGGGGGTTGCAGGAGCCCCGGAAATAATCGCGGTTGGGGGGAGGTTTGCGCTGCTTTAAATCGGAGGAAGGGGTGTGGGAGATTTTGGTGCTGCACGCGGGGGTGGGGGGCAGAAGAGCAAAGGCTGCTGGAAAGTTGGCAACCTTTAGGGTGCAGGACAGGGCCTGGCCACGTGCCAGTAAACTTGCTTTTTGGATCTGTTAAACCCTCGTTTGCATCTCCAACGCGTTTCGCCCCCCCACCATCAATGTATTTTTTAATTGTTCCGTTTTCTCCCTCCCCAAAAGTTGGCAGTCTTCTAGAGCAACCCGTGCCCACGCGCTCTGCAGCTCCGAGGGTGTTAGTGGCGTCGAGCACTTCAGTGAGATTTCCCGGCGCGACTCCCGGAGACCTGCTCGCTCGTCTTGCACGGACCTCATCCTGCACCAACTTCTTCCTCCTAGTTCCTCGCAGGGTTCCTCTAACAAACTTGTCTAAAGAAGGTGAAGAGCACCTGGAGCCCAAGCCTGCCTGACTGTGGACGCGGCTCAAGGTGCTCACCTCATTGCAAGGAGGGGCGAGGCAGGAGGGACGCCGCGGGCAGAGTTGCAACCAGGGCTCCGCTGGAAGGGGTCAGAGAGAGCAGGTGTTGTGCCCACAGCACCCTTTGCCAACCTGGTGCCCGGCAGATCTTTTGGACACCACCTCCCTTCAGCCCCAGGCCAATAGGAGCTTAAGAAGAGTGCTGCTGGATCATGCCAAAGCCACCCGGATCCCCTGGGAAGCTCACAAGCAGGATCTGAGCGCAACTCCCCACTTGTGATCCCCAGCGACTGGCTTTCAAGGGTCAGGGGTCTGGCTCACCGCAGAGCATAATCTGCTCTGAAGCATGCAGAAGGTTTCTGGGTCCTTCCACAGTGGCGTCTCCGGGCCAGGCAGGGCACTCTCCCAGCCTTAAACCCAGGAGAGCTGCCACCAGTCACTTTATACAATGCTGAGCTAGGTGGAGTCCAGCTGGGTATAAGACAGCTTCTTCTCTGGGGAAGGACCTTCGCTCACTGGGGGAGCACGGGTTTTGCCTGCAAAGCATGATGGACCAGGCCAGGAGCATCCTGTTCTCACAGTAGCCAAGCAGGTCCCTCTTCTCCCAGGCATTTTAGCATGTGATTTTAAATTGCTTCTTAAAAATGTGTCTTTAAATTTGTATATTTGTTTTTAATGTTTTTAATTGTTGTAAACCACCCAGAGAGCTTCGGCTATGGGGCGGTATACAAATGCAATAAATAAACAAACACGTAGCCTGCGAGCAGGACCCAAGCACCACAGCACTCTCCCCTCCTGCCGTTTCCAGCAAGTGGTATTTGGAAGTGTATCACCCGCCTACGGAGCCAGAGCATAGCCATCGTGGCTAGTAGCCGTTGATAGCCTGATCCTCCATGAATGTGTCTAATCCTCTTTTAAAGCCATCCAATTTGGTGGCCATCACTCTTCTGGGAGTGCATAGTTTAACTCCTAAACCATAGTTTAACTCGGCGCTCTAGCATTCAGTCCTTAGCATCTCTGGGTAGAGCTGGGAGAGACCCCAGTCTGAAACTCTGGACATCAACACATTGCTAAACATCAGAAGCAGGTACTCCCGGGGATCCAAGCTGTCAGAGTGTGCACTCACTGAGAACAGAAGGCTGGTGTAGGAAAGGGAGGCCACCTGCAAGATCATCTTACCCCTTCTAGACCCAGTTGATCACTGCGCTCTGCAGGCAAGGGCCTCCTGCAGATATTTATTTATTTATTTGATTTATATCCCGTCCTTCCTCCCAGCAGGAGCTCAGGACAGCAAACAAAAGCACTAAAAACAATTAAAACATCATAAAAACAGACTTTAAAATACATTAAAAGAAAACATCTTTAAAAACATTCTATAAAAAACCTTTGAAGACATCTTAGAAAAAAGAAAAAAGGTTAAAATACATACTGGGTTTTTTTAAGGTTTAAAAACATATTAAAATGCATGTTTACCATCTTATCAGGAGGTCCATTCTGCACAACATAGCAAACGGACCTTTAGTGTGGCGGCACCTACCCTGTGGAATTCCCTCCCTTTAAATATTAGACGGGCGCCATCTCTGTTATCTTTTCAGCACCTACTGAAGACCTTCCTCTTTCAACAAGCCTTTTAAGTGGAGGCCTCATCCCAGTCTACGTCTGTGCTGGAATTGCTTTTTAATATGTTTTTAAAGGTTTTTTTAAAAAATGTTTTGTTGTCATATGTTTTTAAAGATGTTTTGTTCTAATATATTTTAAAGCCTGTTTTTAAGATGTTTTAGGGTGTTTTTAGTGCTTTTGTTTGCCGCCCTGGGCTCCTACTGGGAGGAAGAGCAGGACATAAATCTAAAAAATAAATGTTGATTCAGATGCACCAAGAGTCTGATACACTATAAGGCAAATTCAAAAGCTCCTGTGCCACCTACAGGGAACTGCATGAATTTGGTGCCACCATGACCTCCTGCCTGCAGGTGGTGCAGCTGCTGTAAAGGGAAGGCTCTGCGTGTGGAATCCTCTCTTGACAAGGAATGGGAAGTCGGATGTGAGGTCAGGCCAATAGAATCCATTTCCTGGCCTCCTCTTCAAGATTGGCTTTTCAAGAACACAGATCATGGGTTAACCCCTTCCTGCCCAGTGGAGCAGTGAATGGGAGAAGAGAGAAACACACATGCTGCGTAGGGAGTGGGATGGGGGGAGAGAGTGACTGCCAGCATTGCTCCTGCCAACTATTTCTTCTCCCCCACCCCCATAAGCAGAGTTCCTGTGTCCCTCTGCTGGAGCCTGGCATGTGACAGATAGATGGGAAGGTCTGCAGATATTGCAATTTACTGATTTTCTTGTCTAGATATGCAAATGTTCTGCTAAGCTGCAGGACGTTACAATATGTCCTGATTTTTTTAAAATAAAAAATTTGGAAGGAAAAAAAAGCCTGTAAGTTAAGCTTTCCTTGGAGAAAAATGGGAACGTGTTACAGTGGTGGTGGTGTGTGTAATAATAATTATGATTAGTTATGAAAAAATGGAAATGGACTGCCTTCAAGTCGATCCCGACTTATGGCAACCCTACGAATAGGGTTTTCATGGTAAGCGGTATCCAGAGGGGGTTTCCCATTGCCTTCCTCTGAGGCTGAGAGACAGTTACTGGCCCAAGGCCACCCAGTGACTTTCATGGCTGTGTGAGGATTCAAACCCTAGTCTCCCAGGTCGTAGTCCAACACTAACCACTATACCATGCTGGCTCATAATTAGTTATACAGTAATTAAAAGACCAAACAAGAAACAAATCCAAATATCCATACAGGATGCACAAATCCTCTATGTATTGCACTAGGAATAAGTTGCACATCCTTTTTGTTAAAAAAGGTGCTCATTAGTATAGTGGTGAGTTTGATTCCATGCTATGTTGGGAAGCACCTGGTTTCCATGCAGAAGACCCCAGGTTCAAGCCCCAACATCTCCAGGTAGGGTTGGGAGTGTCCCCTCCCTGGAGAGCTGCTACCAGTCAGTGTCAACAATACTGAGCTAGATGGGACAATGGACTGACTCAGTGCAAGGCACCTCCCTATGCTCTTGTGTTGCTAGCAATCCGATATGCAGTATAAATCCGCAATGCAAATGGTACAGAGAGCAAGACACTTCCAAAAGGAAAGGGGAGGTTTACTTCCTGTTGTACCATGCCATCTGCATGGACCAACTGGCAAGCATGGGACTTGTACCCGCTCCCCAACTGCTGGAGCCTGGGAGAACTCTGAAGAATGGTGAGGCGAAGCAACTGCTGGTTTGGGAAGGTGAGAAGACAGCTGTCGCTCAAGCAGTGTGCGGGTTGCACTCCTTAGCATGCTCTGTTAAAGAGGGTTGCCACCTTTTATGGGCTCTGTTCCTCTTGTGTAGTTTTTAGCAGCTGGACACACAGAAATGTAGCTTCCCCCACCCCTTTAGACCTGGAGGGTCTGCTGTCCACCGCCAGGTCTCTGAGGGTCAGTGAACTGGAGAGCGGAGCATGACCTACAGCAAGCAGAATGTGTTTGGACAGGAGTTCTTCCCATCCTGAAAAATGGAAATGGACTGCCTTCAAGTTGATCCTGACTTATGGCTACCCTGTGGTGTGCCACAGGGCTCTATCCTCTCTCCCATGCTATTTAATATCTATATGAAGCCGCTGGGGACAATCATCAGGAGATTTGGGCTGCAGTGTCACCAATATGCGGATGACACTCAGCTCTATCTCTCATTTAAATCTTCACCAGAGTCAGCTGTGGAGACCATGTCCAAGTGCCTGGAATCCGTGAGTGGATGGATGGCAAGGAACAGGCTGAAGTTGAATCCTGATAAGACCGAGGTGCTACTTGTGGGAGACAAGGGAAGGTTGGGAGATGTTGACCTGGTGTTCGATGGGGTGAAATTGCCCCTGAAGGACCAGGTCCGCAGCCTTGGGGTTGTTCTTGATTCCAAGCTGTCCATGGAGGCTCAGATTTCGGCAGTGAGCCGGGCAGCTTGCTATCAATTACACCTCATTCGTAGACTGCAGCCCTACCTTCCTGCTCATCAGCTCCCACTGGTGGTACATGCCCTGGTCACCTCTCGGTTGGATTACTGTATTGCGGTCTCCGTGGGGCTACCCTTGAAAACGGTCCGGAAATTACAACTTATACAAAATGCTGCGGCTCGACTACTTACAAACTGTCGCCGCCGGGAATAATAATAATAATAAATTTAATTTCTTCGTCGCCTATCTGGCCAATGGCCACTCTAGGCGACTTACAAAATTATTAAAATACAATGAATAAAATACAGTAATACAATAAAAACAATAGATCTACAACAACAATATTAAAACTGGGTAGGAGGCATTACAATTATATCGATTAACCCTCCCCGGATACCCCGAAGGCCTGCTGAAAAAGCCAGGTCTTTAAGGCTTTCCGAAATACATTTAGGGAAGAGGCATGCCGGAGATCTTGTGGGAGGGAGTTCCAAAGAGTGGGGGCCGCCACTGAGAATGCCCTCTCTCTTGTACCCGCCAATCTGGCTGTTTTTGTTGGCGGGATTGAGAGAAGGCCCTGTGTGGCCGATCTTGTCGGGCGGCATAATTGAAGGCGCTCCGTGAGATAAACACATCACTCCAGTGTTGTTCAACCTACACTGGCTTCCAGTTATTTTCCGGGCCCAATTCAAGGTGTTGGTATTAACCTTTAAATCCCTATACGGTCTCGGCCCAGTTTATCTGATGGAGCGCCTCCAGCGCCACCAACCATGCCGCCCAACAAGATCAGCCACACAGGACCTTCTCTCAATCCCGCCAACTAAAACAGCCAGATTGGCGGGGACAAGAGAGAGGGCATTTTCAGTGGCGGCCCCCACTCTCTGGAACTCCCTCCCGTATGACCTTCGGCATCCCCCTTCCCTGAATGTATTCCGCCAAGCTTTGAAGACCTGGCTCTTCAGACAGGCCTTTGGGACTTCCGGGGAGGGTTAAATTTTTACGACCAATAGCCTACTACTCTGTACTGGAACTGTTTTATTGTTATATTGTATTTTATGATGTATTTTATTATGATGTAATGTATTGTTGTTAAATTGTACGTCGCCTAGAGTGGCCATTGGGCAGATAGGCGACCCACACATTAAATTATTATTATTATTATTACCCTGTGAATAGGGTTTTCATGGTAAGCGGTATTCAGAGGGGGCTTACCATTGCCTCCCTCTGCGGCTAGTCCTCCCCAGCTAGCTAGAGCCTGCTCAGCTTGCCACAGCTGCACAAGCCAGCCCCTGCCTTGTCTGCAACCGCCAGCCGGGGGCAACTGGGCTCCTTGGGACTGTGCAGCTTGCCCACGGCTGCACAGGTGGCAGGGCACGTAACCCCTGAGCCACTCCCTGTGGGGATGATCTTTAGCTGGCCCTTGACACCCAGGAGACACAAGTGGAGATTGGAGCTCACAGACTCTGGACCAGAGCTTGGAAAAGTTACTTTTTTAAAACTACAACTCCCATCAGCTCCAGCCAGCATGGCCACTGGAGTGGGCTCATGGGAGTTGTAGTCCAAAAAAAAGTAACTTTGCCAGGCTCTGGACTCCCAGCCAGGCTCTCCTCCCCACTGGGCTATACCAGCTGTTCTTCCCATCCTACCTCAGATGAATTTGCTCCTGCTGATGAACAAGGGTCATGTACCCCTCAGCTTCATATCCAGTCATCAGAACCTGGGAAGATAACTGAAAGCTGAGTGTGTAAAAGGCCTCCACTGGAAAGTGTTGCTTGGGGGGATTGTATACGGGCAGCCGTAAGGTATGTATGGACATTCTGCCCGTGAGGCCTAATCCCTGACGGCTGATTCACACACACATGAGTCATCCCTTGATGTTGCAGTAGTTGCTGGGGAGCAGTCACATGGTCAAATGCCTAAAGTAGCTCTTTCGCAGACATAGCTCTGCAACCAGTTCACGGAAAGCAAGCCTGTGAGCTGAACTGGTTTGTAACCCCACGGCTCTGTTTTGCATGAAGTGGTTTCCAAATTACCTTCAAGGCAAGGCCCATGCAGAGTGCATCACAGTAATCCAGCTGTCGCCAACCTGATGCCCTCCAGATGTTTTGTACAGCTGGATTTGTTTGTTTTTGCCTTATTTTTATGCTGTTGTGTTTTTGATATTGAATTGAAGCGTTTGCTAATTTTTAATGCTGTTGCCATTGTTAGCTAGTCTGAGCTCAACATTGTTGTTGGAAAAGCGGAATTCAGATATTAAATCAAGAAAAACTCCCATTCGAGAGGCATGCCCCTCTCCAGTCTGTTCACCCCTGACACTGCTACAGTTCCCGGCACCCATAACAAACCACAGTTCCCAGGATTCTTGGGGGAGGAGCCATGTGCTTGACATACATGGTGTGTAGAGTCAAAAACAGTGCAATTGATGTCATTCTGTCAATTCATGGTGGTTGTTTAGGACAGCCTTTCCCAGCATGGTGCCCCCTCCAGACGCTTTGGACTGCATAACCCCCATGAGACATAACAAGCTGCACCATCCCAAATGTCTGGAGGGCGCCAGGTTGGGGAAGGCTAGTTTAGCCGGCTGCATCAATGACAAGAGGTAGGAAGCAGGTTTCTAGTTTATTACATTTAAATTTATTACATTCATATTGTGGGCTTCCCATTGGGGCAATGGTTCCCAAACATTTTTTCCTCACGGACCGCTTGAAAATTGCTGAATGTCTTGGGGGAGGTACTTAATGATTTTTCTGCCTGCTATAACAATGGCAATGCACTCTGCTAGATGCTGTATGGATTTTAACTGTATTTTCATTGCTTCTCTTATTTTTTACATTGCATTTTATTGCTTTTCAATTTGCATTCCATAAAATTTCTATTCAAATTGTAATATAACGAAATACAATATAAGAAGTAACTGAAACAATAAAAATGCAATCGAAAATCAATGTGAATACTCAATGTGGACATGCCACGGACCAGCTCAGTCCACAGACTAGTTTGGGAGCCTTTGCATAAGGGCATGTGGCTGGCCAGTGAGAGAACAGGATGCTGGTCTACCAGGTGGGCCTGCATTGGCCTCATCCGGCCGCAGCCAGGCTCTTCAAGTTAAATAGTGCGGGTGGGGAAGAGCCCCAGCACATGCCCTCACAGCTCATAATGCCAAGGTTGCCAGGAACCTTGAAGCCGCAGCAATCCGTTTGGTTCAATTCCTGCCATGAGCTGAACGCCATGGAGTTCCACACGAGCCAGGAACTCCAGCCCAGTCAGGGTTCCCAGCAAGAGTGCAGTGGTGAATTCAGAAGTGCAGGGTCTCATCATGATACTCAAAGCCATACACCCCTTTTTTTGCTGCTGGGTTGAGAATGAAATCCTTGTTAATGCCTTCTCCCACAACAGACATCCCTAGGAGCCAATCAGCATGAAAGGGGAGTGTTAGCTACTGAGAAGAGTCTTCTTGGTGGCTGACTCACCTCCTTTCATGCGGGTTGCCTCCAACCAGCAGGAAAGGACAAGGAAGACTCTTGTTATACGACTCTTCTCAGTAGCTAACACACTCCCCCTTTCAAGCTGATTGGCTCATAGGATGCTGGAGACATAGGGACCCTGCTTCCCCAAAAGTAAGGGGTCTAAGACCCTCTGAGACCCCGGACGACTACACGCCTGGCGTCCGTTAGGGGCTCAGGAGGCCACGTGTACGCACTCCTGTCCACGCTGGTAGTTTCCGATCCCTTCTACAAGCCACCGAGGGCGGCAGGGAGAACGCCATCGGGGCACGTGTGAACCAGCCCTTCGCCGCCTGGCCGGGGCACGCACGATTCCCAAACGCTGTCCGGCGCAGGGAAAGTGTAACGTGTGAATGGATGCATCGCTCCCTCGGCGAGCCCGTCGCTGCGGCTGCTTTGAGATGGAAGCTGCCTTTGCAAAGCCCGCGACGGAGCTGGGGGAGGGGGGCGCCGAGCGGGCGCTGCTGTGCCGCCTTGGCCCTGCAGGGGGCGCGCTGCGCTAGCCAGGCCCCCGTTGTGTGTGTGCGCGAGCGGGTGTTTTTTTCCCCAAATCGCTACAATTGCGCCTTGTATGTTTTCTTCTCATGTAACCAGCCGCTGCCGCCGCCGCCGCCGCGCGTCCGCCCCGCCGGGCCTGCCTCTCCGCCCGCCGGCCCCCGCTCCTGCTCGCGCGCCCCGGGACCCCCCCTTGCCCTGCCCTGCCCTGGAGCCCGGATCGCCCCTTCTCCCGCGCGCAGACCCCCCAGCGAAGGGCTATGGCCGAATGGGCCCCTGCCCAGGTGAGCAGGGCTGCACGGGGGGGGTGGGGGGCTGCACGGGAGGGGGGGCTGCACAGACCTGGATTGAGAGGAGTGGGGGGGTCCTGCGTCCAGGAAGTTGATGCTGAGTCCAGAACAGATTGCGGTGGGGGGGGAGGCAATAGTGAGAGAAGTTGGACCCTCCGCTATGGATGCGGGGCGGGGCGCACAGGGAGTGGGCCTTTGCTGCTGTGCGGGGGGGAGGGACACCCCCTCCAGACTAGACCGTGCTTAGTTGTACGGGGGGGGAGGTTAAAGAGTGAGTCTGGGGGGGGATGTCTTGGGGAGAGCGGGGCAGCCTAAGAGCTTTGTGGGGGGCGGGCTGATCGCATTGATTCTTCTTGGAGGGGGGAGGATGCATCAGAATGAAAAGAGCTGCTGATCTGGAGGGGGAGGGGCCTCCTCGGCTCAGGATAGGATAGGATGGGGGGACAGGACTGATATTAATTGTAGTGGAAGGAGGGGGGGAGGAAGAGACTGTGAGAGTCCCATGACAAGAGGTGGGGGGCGGGCTACACTCTTCCTTAGCCTCCTTGCCCAGATGCCCCCTCCCATCTTTTGCCTCGGATTCCAGTTCCCTGACAGGCCCAGGATCCCCCTTGACTCCTTGTGTGTGTAGGGGGGATGCCTGGGGGGGGAGAGTCAGCATTTTTGATGAGTGAACACACACATGCAGAGAGAGGCGCGCATGTATGTAACCATGAGCTGCGTAAGCCTCTAGCCATGTCTGTGCAACTTTGTGGACCTCTGCTGAGATGCTCTGAGTCATGCTTCTCCTGACAAGGATTCTGCTTTTGGGAAGGGGGAGGAGGGCCTGGGGGCTAGTGAGTGATCTCTCTCCTCCCCCCACCTCAAGTAATGATGTCTTTCTCTGTGCCCCCACACACACTGCCCCCTGGGGCCTCCCAGAAATGAGTAGCTGCCCCCCTTCCCCTGCCATGATGCAGTTGGGTTGCACAACTGGGTTACCTCTGTAGTGATCGCTTGCCCCCTCGTGCATTCACACTCAACTAGGAAGCCAACCTCTTGCTTGTGACTTAGAACAAGTGCAATCGCCAGAGTACTAATTGGGTGTTGCACACACACACACACACACACACACACACATGGAAATGCCTTTCGCTTTACCAAATCTCACAGAACCATAGAATCAGTCGTAGAGTTGAAAGGGGCCTGTAAGGCCATCCAGTCCAACCCTGGCTCGATGCATCTCCATGTGATTATCCTCCAGTGTCTACACAGAGGCCTCTAGATGGGCCTTTGGGTTGATCCCACATGGATTTTCTCATGCCCCTCCTGAATTGCACCCAGTTCTGGAGTGAAGCACACCTGGTGTTGTGCGATTGCAGCCTGGAGGGTGGGATAATCTGGCCAGTGCTTGAAGCTCTATTAAAAAGCTCCCTCCCCTCAAATATTAGACAGGCCCATCTCTTTTATCTTTTCAGCACCTATTGAAGACCTTCCTCTTTCAACAAGCCTTTTAGTTGAAACCTTCTCTCAGTCTACTTCTGTGTTGGAATTGCTTCTTAATATGTTTTTAACCCCTTTTTAAAGATGTCTTGAAAGATTTTTAAAAAAAATGTTTTAAAAGATGTTTTGTTTGAATATATTTTCGAGTCTGTTTTTATGTTTTAAAGTGTTTTTTTAATCAGCTGGTATAGCACAGTGGTGGGGAAGAGAGCCTGGCGGGGAGTCCATAGTCTGTGAGTTCAAATTCCCACTCATGTCTCCTGGGTGTCAAGGGCCAGCTAAAGATCAACCCCACAGGGAGTGGCTCAGGGGTTACGTGCCCTGCCATCTGTGCAGCCGTGGTGCCCAGTTGCCCCCCAGCTGGCAGTTGCGGACAAGGCAGGGGCTGGCTTGTGCAGCTGTGGCCAGCTGAGCAGGCCCTAGCCAGCTGGGGAGGACTAGCCTCAGAGGGAGGCAGTGGGAAACCCCCTCTGAATACCGCTTACCATGAAAACCCTATTCGTAGAGTCGTCATAAGTCGGGATCAACTTGAAGGCAGTTCATTTCCATTTTGAAGTGTTTTTAGTGCTTTTGTTTGCTGCCCTGGGCTCCTGCTGGGAGGAAGGGCGGGATATAAATCAAATAATAAATATAAAATAAATGAAAAGGATTTCCTGCTTCTCGATGTCTATGCAGAACTGCCAGGGAGCGGATGGCAACTGTTTTTCAGGTCTGATTAAGGCACCCATACAGGTTGTTTGTTCCTTCAACCATCTGCTTCAGGGATGGAGAACCTGTAACCCTCCAGATGTTGTTCGACTACAGCTCCTATCATCCCTGACCATTGGCCATCCTGGCTGCTGGGACTACTGGGAACTGGAGTCCAGCAGCAGGTGGAGGGCCACCTGTTTCTCAAGCCCTGATCTCCTTGACAGATAAGGGTGGCAGTGGGCCCATTTGATGATCGCAAACTGATCTCTACGGGGAGTGAGTGTCATTCTAGGAATACAGTTTCCTGGACGCTCCCTGACTTTCCCGGCATAGGGCTGTCAACTGACTGAAGTATTGGTTCATTAATCATCTGACGTGTAACCGTGTGATTAAACATAAATAAATTTGCATCAATACAGGTGCCTCTACAATTCTGAAGGACACATGAATGCACATATTTCTTTGTTTCCTTATCGTAAATATTTCTTGACTCGCCTTTGCCAACTTGGTGCCCCCCAGATGTTACTGGAATGCAAGTCCCATCAGCCCCATCCAGCACAGCCGTGGAGTTGCACTCCAGTAACATCTGGAGGGCACCAGGTTGGCAGAGGCTGTTCTTTGCTATCTTTTAGGGCAAAGCCCTCATTACAAAAAAGCTCCCTAATATGCAGTGTCACATTTCAGTAAAAGAAAACTATTTAAAGCAGCAGTTTAAAGCAATTCAGAGGCCATCTGTGCATCACTATGTACAACTGGCAGTGCAACTCTTTACATGCCCGTTCAGACGTAAGCCCTGCGCTACTGAGTTCAGCGGGACTTACTCCTAGGTAAGTGTGCACTGCTAAAACAAAACAGTTTCAGGCCAGCATCACCATAAATCCTTTTAAGAAAAAGCAATCCCCAAATAAGTGGCTTTAACTACCCTGAACATGCCCGATCTTGTCTGATCTTGGAAGCTAAGCAGGGTCAGGCCTGGTTAGTACTTGGATGGGAGACTGCCTGGGAGTACCGGGTGCCATAGGCTTAGAGGAAGGCAATGGTAAACCACCTCTGCACACCTCTTACCATGAAAACCCTATGAATATATCCAAAAAGATTCATAGGGTCGCCATAAGTTGTAATCGACTTGAAGGCATATAACAACAAAAGGCTTGTTTAAAACTCACTTGGCAACGCTGTGAAGCCTCAAAACTCACTTGTTGCTTGGGAGGAGCTTCTACCAATGTGAGAGCATCACCAAAAACATTTTATGAACCAACACTGCCACTCTGTTAAGGGGCAAAGACCATCATTTCTTATTACTGTTACACACCAACCAAAGTCTTCTGGAGTTAGTGTGGCACAGGGGTTAGAGTGTCAGGCTGTGACCCGGCAGACCAGGGTTTAAATCTCCACTCAGCCATGAAGCTCACTGGGTGACTTCGGGGCCAGTCACTGTCTCTCAGCCTAACCTACCTCACAGGGTTGTTGTGAGGATAAAATGGAGAGGAGAAAACCATGTGTGTAGTCTTGAGCCCCTTGGAGGAAAAAACAGGTTATAAATAAGTAAAAATACCTGTAAAGAAATAAACAAACATAGTTGCTTTTAACTTACAGCCCCAGCAATTAATATTGGCTATCAGTGATTAATGAATAATCTCTAGAGCAGGAGTTCCCACCCTGTGATCCGTGGACCAGTGGTGGTCCGCAAGCTTCAGTCAGGTGGTCTGCGGAGTGTCTGTGGATTTGTGGCTGAAGACAGGAGACGGCACATCCGTTGCATTAGATATTCATATTGATTTTTAATTGTGTTTTTATTGCGTCTTGTTTATTTCTTATCTTGTATTTTGAATTCTAATACAATAAACTACATTATATAGGAAATAAAAGCAGCGATAAAAATACAATTAAAAATCACACAGCTTCTCGAACGGCGCATTACAGTTCCTGCAACAGGCGGAAAAATCATTAAGTGGTCCGCCAAGGCCCTCATAAATTTTCAAGCACTCCATGGGGGGAAAAGTTGGGGAATCGCTGTGCAAGACCATTAATCTACTAATTAAATCAATTAATATTTTTAGCACTATCTGGTCGTGATAGTGTTATGATCTTTTTGGTGAAGTAGATCACTGGCCGTACTGTTTTACATGCACTCGACCCAGGTGACCAATGAAAAGATGGATTCTGCAACCAGAATAAATTATGCAAATGAAACACCATTTGCACACATCTTATTTATTTTCTTACATTTATATCCTGTCTTTTTTCCATCGTGGAGCCCAGCACAAGACATCTTATCTTGTGTAATTTTTTTTCTGCCCTCAGTTTATGTGGAGGTTCAGACAGCTTTTGACATCCAGTCCTCTGACCATTGGAAATCCCATTCCTGCTAGGAACATAGAAAGCTGCCTTGTATACTAAGTCAGACCATTGGTTCATTTGGCTCAGCCTTGTCTGCACTGACCGGCAGCAACTCTTGATGGATTCAGTCGCGGAACCGTTCCCAGCCTTGGAGATGCTGAGGATTGAACCTGGGACCTTCTAAATGCAAAGCAGATGTTCTCACATTGAGCTGTGGCATTTTTATCGTGTCGCCTCTGACACGCCTTTTCTCTAAAGTAAAAACCCCCAAATGCTGCATCCTTTCCTCATATGGGAGTCACTCCATCCCCCTGATCATTTTGGTTGCCCTTTTCTGACCCTTTTCCACCTCTGCAGTATCCTTTTGGTGGCAAGGCCACCAGAACAGTGCACAGTGCACCAAGTGCAGTCGCACCATAGATTTGTACTATGGCCTTATGATATTAGCAGTTTTATTTTCTGTGTCTTTCCTAATGATCCCTGGCATGGCATTCATCTCTGCTTCCTTCCTTCCACCTGCCGTTGCCCTTGGACCTTTTCTTTCCTTTGAAGTCATCGTTGGCACCTCTGCCATTGCAGCTGTGGTTCCTTGTGCTAAAGCGCACCATCATCATCACACGTGTGGTATCATGAGCAAACGTGGTGGCTGGGACAAAAGACAAGGAAGCATGATAGACAATGTGGCCAGCGATGCATGCAACAGGGAATCGTTCCTGTGCATGGCAGGCCCACCCCATTTTCAGTAACAAGTAAGTCCTGGGGTGGATTATGTGACCAGTTGTGCGGTTCGAAGCCAACAAAGGTGGTCATAATTCCTCCCATTAGGAGCGGATTAGATGAGCTAGGAAATCCATCCATTCACCTCTCTTCAACTCACTTTGCTGTTCCTTTATATTAACATGGGTAGGGAATCTCAGGCCCAGGGGCCAAATGTGGCCCTCCAAGCTCCCTATCTGGCCCTCGGGATTCTCCCCAGACCATACACCCCTACTGGCCCAATTTTGCACCCTCTTATGAGTGTTTTTGTGCTTGGCTGCAATGTCTCCTTGAACTCTGCCACTTGCATTATCTTGGATGGAGGATAGAGAGGGGTGTGGGGGGGGTGTCGAAATTGGCTGCACAGGAGGGGGCTGCCCTTGCACAATAGCCTGTGAGCTACTAGGTAAGAGGCTAGTAACTTTTGTGAGTGTATTTACAAGTCTGGGATGTGGTTCGTTACAACTTAAGCAATAAAGGTCCCAGCCCCAAGGATCTTACAGTAGAAGCTATGGTTATTGCAGTGTGTTCTATGTGCAGCTACCCTTGCGCCTGCTCCGGAAGCTCCAGCTGGTCCAAAATGCTGCGGCTAGACTGTTGTGGGGACAGACTACCGCCAGCCCATAACTCCAGTGCTTAAAAGCTTGTGCTGGCAGCCCATACCCCACAGGATCAGGTTCAAGGTGCTAGTATGAATGAACAACTTTTGGGAGGAAGGACAGGATAGAAGTTTAAATAACGACAACGACTTGGGTCCAGGATATCTCAAGGATTGCCTGATCCTTTTTATCCTGACCCAATCATTGAGATCTCTGGGTGAGTCTCTGTTCGTGTTCCCCCATGGATCAGATGCGTGGCTCATAATAACTAGAAGCTGTGGATTCCATCTTGTGGGCCCAAGCCTGTGGAACTCCCTCCCAATTGAGATGGGGCAGTCACTCTGCTTATTGAACCTCAGGCACATGACTACGACTTTCTTGTTCCAGCAGGCGTTTTAGGATAGCGTTTGGTTTTATGGTGCGCTGCTTAGAAATGTAAAGGATTGAACAGTACTGTATATGAATGTCTTAAATACATACGTGTTGACAGTGGAGGAGGGGAAAGGGAAGAGGAAGGCAAGACCATAGCAGCAAGTCATTAGGAATATAAAGAAGAGTCTGCCAAATCCAGCCAGTGGCCCAACTAGTCCAGTATCCTGTTCTCACAGTGGCCAACCAGAGGCCCATCACGGGAGGCCCACAATCAGGACCTGAGCGCAAGAGCACTTTCCCCTCCTGTGCTTGCCAGCAGCTGGTCTTCAGAAGCAGATTGCCTCTGACTGTTGAGGCTGAGCACAGCCATTGTGGCTGGTAGCCACTGGTAGCCTTACCCTCCATGGGTTTGTCTTCAAAGCTTTTAAAAAAATGTTTTTAGAGTTGTTTTGTTTTAATGTATTTTAATGTCTGTTTTTATGATTTTTTAAGTGTTTTTAGGGCTTTTGTTTGCTGCCCTGGGCTCCTGCTGGGAGGAAGGGTGGGATATAAATCAAATAATAAATAATAGTAAATAATCCTACTTTAAAGCAACCCATGTTGGTGGCTGTCACGGCCTCCTGTGGGAGCGAATTCCATAATTTACGTTTATTACCTAGAGAGGTAGTGGGCTCTCCGACACTGGAGGCATTCAAGAGGCAGCTGGACAGCCATCTGTCGGGAATGCTTTGATTTGGATTCCTGCATTGAGTAGGGGGTTGGACTTGATGGCCTTACAGGCCCCTTCCAGCTCTACTATTCTATGATTCTATGTGCTGTGTGAAGAAACACTTTCATTTTGCCTGCCTTGAATCTTCCGACTTTCAGCCTCATGAGATGTCCACGGGTTCTAGAGTTATGCAAGAGAGAGAAAAGCTTTTCTGTATCTACTTTCTCCATGCCGTGTATAATTTTGTACACTTCTGTCCTGTCACCACTGACTCGCCTTTTTATGTATTTATTTATTAATTAAATTTATTAGTTGCCCATCTGGCTGGTTATCCAGCCACTCTGGGCAATGTACAACATAAAAACATACAATTTACATTAGAGCATTTAAAAATCTCAACCAGTGATAATAAAACCTAACCCTTTTCTCTTTGGCTGTGGAGAAGGACTTAAGGAGTGAAGCCAAGGGCATTTCCGAATGGTGGGCCAGTGCATAGGTAGGCCTTTAGCACCCTTGGCCAATTTTCCTACTGTTCAGTCTGGTAAGAGTTGCGCTGCCTGGGGAGCTCCTCAGCTTTGCTGACCACTCCAGTCTTTCTCCAGATCCAGGAATGGAACGTCGAGGCTCAGCACCTGATGCCCCTCCAGCCTCCCCTCGTCCCCGAGCTGAGCCACATGCGGGAAGCTCAGCTGCACACGGCAGAGGCGTCCCTGTGGAGCGTGGTGGCCACGGTCCAGGCCATGGAGAGGAAGATCGACTTGCTGGCCACTCGGCTGCTCAGCCTGGAGGGGCGATCTGGGACGGCCGAGAAGAAGCTGCTGGACTGTGAGAAGACAGCCATGGAGTTCGGTAACCAGCTGGAGAGCAAGTGGGCCGTGCTGGGGACCCTGATCCAGGAGTACGGGCTGCTGCAGAGGAGGCTGGAGAACATGGAGAACCTGCTCAAGAACCGGAACTTCTGGGTCCTGAGGTTGCCCCCGGGGGCTAAGGGAGAAATCCCCAAGGTAAGCCATCTCCATTCCAGATCTCTTCGCCTTCCAGATGCTTTGGACTACAGCTCCCACAAGGCCCAGCCAGCACAGATGTGTTGGCTGGGCCTGGTGGGAGTTGTAGTCCAAGGGATCCAGAGGGCAACAGGACAGGGAAGGCTGACCTAAGCGTGTGGCATCTAGGGAGTGGAGCATGAAATTCTGGGAGGTGGCAAGCTCAGGCTCTTCAAATAATTGGTAGGGAGGTCTCATCTAGTGCCACCTCTTTCCCTTAACAGCCAGCGGTAATTGGACCAAGACTTGAGAACTGGTGGTTTCTGGGATGGGACAGCAAGAGCAGCCATGGATCTTCGTATGTGTGTCAGCTTAAAGCAGTCATGCTGTGTTAGCACGTAAACACGGGGAAACACTTCATACCAGCTCATGTTATACGTCCATACTGCCCAGTATTACCTACTCTGGCTGGTAGCTGCTGCCTAGAACAGGGGTAGGGGACCTCATGCCTCAGGGCCAAATGGTGCCCTCCAAGCTACTCTGTCTGACCCTGGGATGCTTCCTATGCCACACCCACTCTCTCCAGGCCACGCCCCTCACTGGCCCTGTTTCACACGTCTTTGAATGTTTCTGCCTGGCTGGAATGAGCCCTTGAACTCTGATAATGCCTCTCGCTTGCCTGGATGGAAGGCAGAGAGAGAAACTAGTCTAGACTAGAAACTAGACTAGTCTAAAAACCAGACTAGTCTAGTCTAGAAAGTAGTCTACTGTACAAAGGTAACATTCACATTTATAGCTCTGCTCATTTTTTGCCTCTGGCTGCCCCTGGAAGGGAATGTGACCCTGGGGTTGACAAAGGTCTAGGATGTTTTTCCACATCACCTGTGACTGGTTTCCTTTTTTATCTGGAGGTGATGTGGGGTTTCAGCCTGGGACTGTCTGCACTACAAAGCATTGACTCCACTGCAGAGCTGTGGTCCCTTCCTAACAGACAATTATCTGCTGCTATCCAACGGACCCCAAAAAGAGATTTTTTGGGGGGAGCCTAAGAAATTTTATTTTGAAACATCAGGAAGTGACATTCTCCTTCTTCATAGTCGCCTAGGCTATACTAAGGGTCAAATCACTATTTTCTGCTTCTAGAGGCTGCCCATCACCCAGCAAAGATTGATTGGCCGCCAATTTATTTTCTGTTATTTACATTTATATACCATCTTTTCCAGCCAGGAGATGGTTATCCCCTCAACATTTTACCCTCACAACAACCCTGTGAGGTAGGTTAGGCTGAGAGACAGCGACTGGCCCAAGGTCACTCAATGAGCTTCATGGCTTAAGTGCTTTTCCATTTGCAGATGCCGGTGACGTTTGTCGATATTGCTGTGTATTTCTCTGCTGAAGAATGGAAGAACCTGGCTGAATGGCAGAAGGACCTGTACAATAATCTTGTGAAGGAGAACTACCAGTCTTTGCTAACCTTAGGTACAGCATCAGTTATCATGTTTACATCATATTATAGAGTGTTCAAAGCATTTCACACTCATTGCCTTTAATCCTCACTACAACCGTGTTAGGGAGGCTAGTGTGATTCATTCTCCTATGACAAATGGGGGTTATACTGAGGCTGAACAAATTGTGGCTTTCCTCAGGCTACCTTCTGAGTTTGTGGGAGAAGCAAGATTCAAACTGGGGACTTCTGGGGTCATAGTTCCTAGCCACAGCCCTGGACAGTAATTTTAATTTTAGTTGGGATTAGCTGTTTCTAGAAGGCCCATGGAAGATGATGATGTTGTTGTTAATTAAATTTATATCTTGCCCTTCCTCCCAGTAGAAGCCCAACACATATCTTTAAAAACATATTAAAACAAAATATCTTTAAAAACGTCTTTTAAAAAAAGCTTTAAAAAATCTTAAAAAGCAATTCCAGTACAGATGCAGACTGGAATAAGGTCTCCACTTAAAAGGCTTGTTGAAAAAGGAAGGTCTTCAGTAGGCGCCAGAAAGATAACAGAGAGGCACCTCTCTAATATTTAAGGGGAGGGAATTCCTAAGTGTTGGTGCTGCAATAACACTATAGGTCTGCTTCCTATGTTGTGCGGAACAGACCTCCTGATAAAATAGTATCTGTAGGAGGTCCTCACCTGCAGAGCTTAGTGATCGACTGGGTATATAATGATATTATTATTATTACTATTGTTATTAACATCATCATTCATTCATTCGCTTATAAAGCACCATACATACAGTATATCAAAATATAATTCAGGTCATGCTCAAAGGCTCATAATCTAATAGTCACAACATGAAAGGAAAAGGGAATAGGGAGGGGAGAGGAAAGCAAGAATTGGAGTTGCTACATCTTCACTGACTGACGGAAGGAGCTGGGCTGGTTTCCCTCTTGCTGTGATAGTTTTCCTGGGGGGCGGGCTACAGCCCCCCATTGTCCTTTGTCCCCTGGCTGGTAGCCACAATGTGCTTCTCTTTAGCTCTGCAGTTTCAGGGCAACTTCATTTACACTTTAGTAGCCCTGTTAATAATGGTCAGGGCATGAAATGAAGAGGAGAGTGGTACTTGTACATTACAGACCTTGGCAGTTTTTACAGCTGAAAAGGGAAGGACCTCGAAGCGAGTTCTAAGCCAGGCCTTCACAACTCGTGACCTACCAAGTATGGTGGCTTGAAAGGTGCTTGCTTGACAGCACCCTGTCCCCAATTTTACAATCCAAAGCAGGTCATTCCTTGCTTCCCATTTGTGTCTGCCAGGCTGCATTTGTTCTGGGGTTTTTTTTGTGTGGTTCATAAGTTGTGTAGGTGTGAGTTAAACTCTGCTATTTGCATCTTAATGAGGACACAGCCGGCTGCCATCTTTAAACCATCATTCATCATCTACTAAGAAGACAGCCCCAAGCTGCTAGGACAGCTTTCACCAACCTGGAGCCCTCCAGGTGTTTTGGACCACAACTCTGGCTGGAGGGCACGAGGTTGGGAGTTGGGTTAGCCATCAACTTGGATGGCTTTGCAAGAGGATTAGACACATACATGGAGGATAAAGCTATCAATGGCTACTAGCCATGATGGCTATGTTCTGCCTTCAACATCCGGAGTCCGTATTCCTCTGAATGCCTATTGCTGGAAATCGCAAGTAGGGAGAGTGCTGTTGTTGCGCTCAGGTCCTGTTCTGTGGGCATCCCAGAAGAGGCATCTGGCTGGCCATTGTGAGAAGAGGATCCTGTTCTAGATAGGCCTTTGGCTTGATCCAGCAGCCAGGCTCCTCTTGAGTTCTTTTGTTAGATTGCTGGCTGGGGCTGATGGGAGTTGTAGTCCAAAACAGCTGGAAGACACGATTAGGGAAGGCTGCTGTCGGCACAGTGGGGTCCACCATTTAGGGTCCTTAATGGAGTTTTAGTAAGGGGCTTTGAGGGATGATTAGATAAACTGGGGGGTGGGGGGGGAAGAGCTAGTTAATCTTTCTGTTTCATTCTTTAATTTTTCCTCTCTGTGCCTTCCCCAGGAGCAGATGTGAACGTTTCCAAACCAGAGGCGCATCCCAGGATTGAACGGGGGGAGGAACCCTGTATCCCAGAGCAGCAGAATGCAAAGGAGCGGGAGATTTCCTCAGATCCTTGCACAGGTGAGGAAAACAATTTAGAAGAGATTGGGAGCTCGGGGAGAGGGTTGATTTTTAAAAAAATGGGCCATTACATGCCGAACATCATTGTCCTTGGGGGGAAATGTTCTTTTTTTTACAGGAGTCCCTTCGTATTTTCTATTATAGGAATGAATCCCCTTGTTCAGTATCAGAGCAGGCACAGAATGGCCTATTGCAAGCATGCGAAGGAGCCAGCGCTGAAGCTGATTTCCATATCTCCGTTGCATATCATTTAGCACAAATTTTCATATCAAACAGACTAGCAGGATCAGCCCAGCTGACACATCTGGAGCTGGAGATTGTAAAACTCCTCCCAGCACTGGCTGGTTCAAGACAAAGCAATTTAAAAACATTATTTTTTTGTGCAATATGTAATTAACATACAGGATTTATTTGCCACAAGAAATGGTGATAGGCACTGTTTCAAGTGGCTCATCAAAGGGCTTGGGCAAATTCTCAGAGGATAGAATGATCAGGGTAGAACTTCCGTGTTCAGGAGCTGTATACCCTTGCCCCCAGTATCTAACATTCAGACAACATGTGGCAACTGTTGCCTTCATGCCTGAAAGGGGTTTCTTTACTTCCTCTGGTCTAATGTGTTCCAGTGGGCTTAAGAACAGTGATCAAAGGATCAAAACTAGATCAGAAGTAAAATCAATTTGAAAGTTTATTGAAATGATAATAGGCACATAATGAAAAATTGTATATTCGCATGGAGTGGAATCCAATTAGTGTACACAGAAAGGCTTTTGATGCAGAAGAGGTGTTCCCTAACAGAAAAGAGGGGCAATTTTTGCTGATTGCCCTTTCTTCTGTCTCTCTGGAACTGATCTTGGGGGGGGGCAGAGTACAGGGGAGGATGGAATCGGTAGAAATCACTTCCCCTCCTCTTCCATTAGGGGACACCTCTGCCAGATCAAAAGCCATTCTGTGAGCTCAAGAGCATCAGCTGGATTGCAACTGATTCCAAATACATACTATAAAAGAACAATAATTGTACAAGAGGGTTAAAAGTGCTATAAAACAATATATTAAAAGTTATTGTTGTTATGTGCCTTCAAGTCGACTATGACTTATGGCGACCCTATGAATCAGTGACCTCCAAGAGCATCTGTCATGAACCACCCTGTTCAGATCTTGTAAATTCAGGTCTGTGGCTTCCTTTAGGGAATCAATCCATCCCTTGTTTGGCCTTCCTCTTTTTCTACTCCCTTCTGTTTTTGTTTTTCCTTCTGTTTTTCTTCTGTTAAAAAGTTATTAATATGCCAAAAAAGTAAGTAAAATGTACTAAAACAGTATATAAGAGTTACATAACAGTTATTAATTCATAAAATAATGAAAGCACAGAGCTATCTCGAATATCCAGAACATCTTCCCCAATTACTGGTTAAATTTAAAAGCTCTGCAGTGCAATAAATGAGTGAGCAATTGAGCTCTTTGACTGTTTGGACTAAAACCCGGAGCGGATTCCATTGTCCCACTGACATGAAGCCACCAGCTGCCACTGGTTCTAACTATTCCCTGTTTTTTCAAAGTTAAGTTTTATTCATGTATCTACCAGACTTGTAGAGTTCTTCAAGGCAAATCTTGGAGTCCATCCAAAGGAGTGGAGAGAAATCAGAAAAAAATAAAGGAGCCTATTTAGGGAAAATAGTGTATGCCAGCCTTTCCCAACCTTGGGGTCCCCAGATGTTGCTGGACTACTGTTCCCATCATTCCTGATCATTGGCCATGCTGGCTGGGGCTGATGGGAGTTGGAGTCCAGCAACATCTGGGGACACAAAGTTTGGGAAGGCTATGCAAAGCCCAGTTTAGGAGAAACAGCTGTAAAATCCAAGGAAGAAGTTTACAAAAATGCAGAAGAGAGATGTCAATAGATTCAAAGGTGGGTGGGGGAACTTTCCCTCATGGGAAAGAACTGCAGACACAGAGAGGGCTAACTAACTCGTTTGTGTCTTCACCAAGATACCAGCTTTTGAAATGGTTTTATAACAGTCCTGCACCCTGACTGCTTTTCAGAAATTTCCATTCCAATGAGAAACTGGTTTTGTATTGACTAGGGTGCTCGATACCACAATTTTCTGTTGTTCTCCCGTCTTTCCAGCCCTCTCAAAACTCTCATCCAGAGGAGACCAAGAATCATAAATTTTATTTATTATTTATTTATTTATTATTTTATTTATATCCCACCCTTCCTCCCAGCAGGAGCCCAGGGCAGCAAACAGAAATGCTAAAAACACTTTAAAACATCATAAAAACAGACCTTAAAGTACATTAAAAAACAACAACGTTAAAAACATTTTTTAAAAGCTTTAAAAATATATATTTTTAAAAGGGTTAAAAACATATTATTAAAGAAAACATATTAAAAGCAATTCTAACACAGACGCAGACTGGGATAGGTCTCATCTGAAAAGGCATGTTGAAAGAAGAATGTCTTCAAAAGGTGCCGAAAAGATAGCAGAGATGGCTAAATGACATTTGCACGCAGGTTTACTCCCTGCTACCAAATGGGCTATAACCTCTCGATTATCATCAGTCTGTTCTTTCCCCTTCCAGCTCAGCTGTCAGAAAAGGAGCTTTCAGATCCAAACCCAGAAAAGTGATTTATTTCTTTATTTCTTAAATGATCTCAGTATACACAGCAACATGGTCTCAGGCACAATAGTGCCCACAGAGACCCCTGCAAAGCCTCTCTTCTTCCACCTCACTGCCCCCTTCTGATGTGGTGGCTACCTTTTTTCCCCTTCGGAGGGGAGAGCCCTGAGAGAGAGAAATGGGGCACCACAGAAAATGGGGGAGAGGTAAGATGGTGTCAGAGAGAGAAGGGGGTAACAGAATGAAAGAGAGAAGGCACACGCACACACCAGTAAAATGGATTCTCTTGAATTTGCATAATTATTTAACAGGATCCCCCTCAGGCCGCCATCAGATCACAGGTTACGATCATCTTTATTTACTGAACCAAAACAATCATGGATCTAACGCTTTCTAAAGCTGCCATAGTGGAAAAACAAGAGGTGATAGTCAGTGCTAGTCCTGCTTAGAGTAGACCCATTGATGTTAATAGACATGAGTAACGTAGGCTCATTAATTTCAATTGGTCTACTCTGAGTAGAACTTAGTTGAGTACAACCCATGGACCTTCATGATTTTTACAAAGGCTCTATCCCCAGGTCACAGGTCATCTCTATATCTGCAGATGTGTTCAGTGATTCGATGGTGGTTTCGTGGGCACCCTATGTAAAAATCATGAAAATCCATCAGCATATGTACTTTGAATCCATGTTTTTGTGTCATGCCAGTGCTAGATATATCGGGGGGAGGGTTCTATGCAGTCTATAGCCACCAGTACAAGCTTGATTTGATGGTGGCGTGCAGTGTGTGTGAATGTGTAAATATAACAAAGTCAGGTATTGGGACCTGTACTTTTCAACTTGTTCATTAATGACCTAGAATTAGGAGTGAGCAGTGAAGTGGCCAAGTTTGCTGACGACACTAAATTGTTCAGGGTTGTTAAAACAAAAAGGGATTGCGAAGAGCTCCAAAAAGACCTCTCCAAACTGAGTGAATGGGTGGAAAAATGGCAAATGCAATTCAATATAAACAAGTGTAAAATTATGCATATTGGAGCAAAAAATCTTAATTTCACATATACGCTCATGAGGTCTGAACTGGCGGTGACCGACCAGGAGAGAGACCTTGGGGTTGTAGTGGACAGCACGATGAAAATGTCGACCCAGTGTGCGGCAGCTGTGAAAAAGGCAAATTCCATGCTAGCGATAATTAGGAAAGGTATTGAAAATAAAACAGCCGATATCATAATGCCGTTGTATAAATCTATGGTGCGGCCGCATTTGGAATACTGTGTACAGTTCTGGTCGCCTCATCTCAAAAAGGATATTATAGAGTTGGAAAAGGTTCAGAAGAGGGCAACCAGAATGATCAAGGGGATGGAGCGACTCCCTTACGAGGAAAGGTTGCAGCATTTGGGGCTTTTTAGTTTAGAGAAAAGGCGGGTCAGAGGAGATATGATAGAAGTGTATAAAATTATGCATGGCATTGAGAAAGTGGATAGAGAAAAGTTCTTCTCCCTTTCTCATAATACTAGAACTCGTGGACATTCCAAGAAGCTGAATGTTGGAAGATTCAGGACAGACAAAAGGAAGTACTTCTTTACTCAGCGCATAGTTAAACTATGGAATTTGCTCCCACAAGATGCAGTAATGGCCACCAGCTTGGATGGCTTTAAAAGAAGATTAGACAAATTCATGGAGGACAGGGCTATCAATGGCTACTAGCCATGATGGCTGTGCTCTGCCACCCTAGTCAGAGGAAGCATGCTTCTGAAAACCAGTTGCCGGAAGCCTCAGGAGGGGAGAGTGTTCTTGCACTCGGGTCCTGCTTGCGGGCTTCCCCCAGGCACCTGGTTGGCCACTGTGAGAACAGGATGCTGGACTAGATGGGCCACTGGCCTGATCCAGCAGGCTCTTCTTATGTTCTTATGTTAGGAGTATTGGGTATTTACTTGCCAGATCTGACTTTTACTTCCCTGCCATTTTCTGACTGGGCACGCACCACTACCAGTGTGATAGCCATTTTGTGGTCAGTCCTAAAGCCCTTTCTCACAATATTAAATGTGCCCCCAAAGGTGGGGGGACCCCCGCGTCTAGTGTAACACAAAAAATGTTAGGAATAACAAGCCTAAGAATGAGTTGTAACGTAGACATTTAGAAGACGTATTTTAAAAATCAAGCCACCATTCTCTGCTCACAGGAGAGGAATAGTCGTGTGTGAGAGAGCTCAGATTTCAGCATGTTTGTGTGATAATGAGCAGAGGCCCTGTGAATGGCCCCAGCACTGAAACAGGAAGTGCGAAACAAGTGATAAAGGAAGTGGGATGCAATAAAGCTTGCAGCCTCAAAAGTAATCCACTCTGTTTCAGCTTAAACACCCTAAACATCTCATTGACTTGGCTTACCAGATGAGTAATTTCCAACCTTCCCCCCCCCCACGGACCACTAGAAAATTGAACGAGGGTCTTGCTGGACCACTTAATGTTCTTTCTGCCTGTTGTAGCAATTGCAGTGCGCTGTGCTACATGCTGCGTGATTTTTAATTGTATTTTCACTGTTACTTTTATTCCTTATATGTTGCATTTTAGTGTACTACAGTTTCCATTCTGTAGAATTCAAACTGAAATGCAATAAAATAAAAAAGAAGACATAAAAGAAACACAACTAAATGCAACTAAAAATCAATATGGATATTAAGTGTGTTGGATGTGCCATCTCCCATCTTCAACCACAAATCCACAGACATGCTAAGGACCACTTGAATGAAGTTCACACATCAGTGGTGGTCTGCAGACCACAGTTTGGGAACCCCTGCTCTAGGTAATCATCGTTGGAAACAAAGCCCTTTGAAGAGAGACTGAAAGAACCGGGCATGTTTAGCCTTGAGAAGAGAAGACTGAGGGGAGATATGATAGCACCCTTCAAGTACTTGAAAGGTTGTCAGTCACATAGAGGAAGGCCGGGATCTCTTCTCAATCATCCCAGAGTGCAGGACATGGAATAATGGGCTCAAGTTACAGGAAGCCAGATTTCAGCCAGATTTCCTTTAACATCAGGAAAAACTTCCTAACTGTTCGAACGGTACGACAATGGGACCAATGACCTAGGGAGGTGGTGGGCTCTCCATCACTGGAGGCATTCAAGAGGCAGCTGTCGGGTGTGCTTTGATTTGGATTCCTGCATTGAGCAGGGAGTTGGACTTGATGGCCTTATAGGCCCCTTCCAACTCTACTGTTCTATAATTCTAATTAGAAAGTGAGCTATGCATTATTTAATAATCAAAGGCACCTCAGAGATAAATTCCCCTCTTTTATGTTTATTTTTAAAACAGGGAGGCTGAGATCCTCTCATCTAAGGGATAACTGCCCCCCCATCTCTCCGATACCATTCTGTAGGAACAATGAAAGGACCTTGTTGCTCTTTTCATGTGCATTTCCATGTGTTTCATAAGCAAAAGTGCCCTGTGCTATCTTCTGCATTCCAGTGCCCAGCCTTTGCCTCCCTTCAGCTTGCGCTGCACCCACTAGGCAAGCCTGCTGCCCTCGGGGGTGTGTGGGGGAGACGTTGTCGCATTGCTAATATTGGTAGTAAGATTTCAGCTGCTCATCTGGTTGGCTTCTGTTATATTTATTTCATCCCCTTTATTAATCGCTTGAAGCCATTTAATAAAAAATATCAACAATAAAAACATATATTTAAAAAATCATATATAAGAACAGTTAAAACATACAGTGCCTTGCAAAAGTATTCATACCCCTGGCCAATGCTCTCATATTGCTGAATTACAAACGGTACATTGTAATTTCGTTCTGTATATTTTATTTTGAAACACTGAAACTCAAAATAAATTATTGTAAGGTGACATTAGTTTTGTGTTGGGAAATGTTTGTAACATACTTATACGAGCAACAACTGAAACATGTTGCTTGTATAAGTATTCAACCCCTGTGCTGTGGAAGCTCCCAGTTTACACAGATGAAATTGCCTTATCGAGGACATAATTACCTTATCATTGGCTTTCACTTGTGACCCATTCAAGTTGCTGTCACATTGTCAGGATAAAAACCCCACTGTTGAAGGATCATTGGTCAGGCTGAAGGAAAATGAAGACCAAAGAGCATTCTACAGAAGTGAGAGATACTGTAATACAAATGCATAGATTAGGAAAAGGGTACAAAATAATATCCAAGTGTTTGGATATCCCACTGAGCACAGTTGGATCAATAATCAGGAAGTGGAAGCTGCATCACATCACCCAGGCACTGCCAAGAAAAGGCCGTCCCTCAAAACTCAGCACTTGAACAAGAAGGAGACTTGTAAGAGAAGCCACGGAGAGGTCATCAGAAGGAGCTACAGAGTTCAGTGGCTGGGAGTAGAGTAATGGTGCCCCAGTCAACCATATCCAGAGCTCTGCATAACCATATCAAGAGCTCTGCATAACACTGGCCTTTATGGGAGGGTGGCAAGAAAGAAGATGTTACTCAAAAAGAACCATCTGAAAGCACTTCTGGAGTTTGCCAGAAAGCATGAGAGTGCCCCAGCTGCAATGTGGGAAAAGGTTTTGTGATCAGATGAGACCAAGATAGAGCTTTTTGGCCCAAACTCAAAGCGGTATGTGTGGCACAAACCTAACATTGCCCATGCCTCAGGACACACCATCCCTACAGTGAAGTATGGTGGTGGCAGCATCATGCTGTGGGGATGTTTCTCATCAGCAGGGACTGGGCATCTTGTTAAAATCAAAGGAAGAATGGGTGGAGCAAAATACAGGGAAATACTGCAAGAGAACCTGCTTCAATACACTAAAAAACTGAAGCCTGGGAGGAAATTCACTTTTCAGAGGACAATGACCCCGAGCACAAGGCCAGAGCAACATTGGAGTGGCTCAACAAAAAAGTGAATGTCCTACAGTGGCCCAGTCAAAGTCCTGATCTCAATCCCATTGAGAATCTGTGGCGCTCTTTGAAAATTGCAGTCCACAAGTGAAGTCCAACCAACCTGAACAAGCTGGAGCAAATCTGCCAAGAAAAATGGGCCAAAATCTCTGCGACACTGTGTGCAAAGCTGGTACATACCTACCCCAAAAGACTTAAAGCTGTTAATGCAGCGAAAGGTGGCTCTACCAAATATTAAAATATGGGGGTTGAATACTTATGTAAGCAACATCTTTTAGTTTTTTGTTTCTTACAAACATTTCCCAACATAAAACCAATGTCACCTTACGACAATTGATTTTGAGTTTCAGGGTTTCAAAATAAAATACCATACAGAACAAAATTACAATGTACTATTTGTAGTTCAGTAATATGAAAGCATTGGTCAGGGGTCTGATTACTTTTTACAAGGCACTGTATATCAAAAACATTTAACCAATTCCATATGTAAAAATAATTTCAGTCCAATACAGATAGAGACTGGGATAAAAATCTCATCTTGAAAGGCTTGTTGGGAAAGGGGGGTCTTCAATGGGAGCCAAAAGACAATAGAGACAGTGCCTGTCTGATAAGTTGTGGGAGGAAGTTCCAAAAGTTGGGTGCCACCACACAAAAGGCCTGATTTAAACTTTCTATAGAACAGAACTCCTGATGAGTTGTATCTGCAGGACACCTTCTGCTGCAGACTCCAGTGATTGGTTGGGTATATAAGGGGTGAGATGAGAGATATCAGTGGTTCCTAGTCATAAAGGCCGTGCTCTGCCTGCACTGTTGGAGGCCATATGCTGCTGAATACCAGTTATTGGGAATCACAAGTGGAAAGAGGGTTGCTGTTGTGTTTGGGTCCTGCTTGCAGGCTTCTCACGGGAGCATCTGATTGGCCATTGTGAGGACAGGACGCTGAACTAGATGGGCCCCGTTTGGCCTGATTTTTATGTTGTCCACATTCGGAATTTTAGCTTACATTTTCTGTACATGGAATTTGGGGTGGGGGGGGTGCCTTGGGCAGGAAAACCTGACTCAAGAGCCCCTCCTCTGCAAATTCTCTCCTTTTGACAGAACCCTTAATGTCTACGCCTGACATCCTGAGCCGCATCAAGCAAGAGGAACCTTTTGCTGGGGGAGGCCAGTTTCCAGAGGAAAGAGGGATCCCAACAGATCCGTGTTCAGGTGATTTGCTTGATTTCACGATGGTTCCATGGGAGGGGGCTGCTCTGGAAATGCCCCCTAACATTCTGTATCGAGAGACGCCAGGTGCTTCAGGAGCACACAGGTTGGCTTGTGTTGCTTAATTTGGCTGTGTGGTTTTCTTCATTTTTTGCAGAATTTGGTGTGGTTTTGTATTTGCGATGTTTTATTCTTGGTTAACACGGCACAATCCTCCAAAAGACTCTCTTTGGCAATCCCTTTTGAAATTAATGGGAGCTGCAAAAGACCCTGGTCAAATCTAGGCTGGGTCTGTGAGAAGCTACTCCCAAATCCAAGCCTGGAGGCAGCTCTTTCCGGGTTCAGGAAAAGCAAGTAAACTATTTCTTTGCTGACCAGGCGAGGACTGAAGGCAAAGCTCCGGTCTGTACTTGCACCAGCCAATCCAAAGCCTTTATACTGTCTGCCAGTCAATTACAGGAGCTGATGTTGCATGTTGAGCTCCCAGAGATGGTTTCTGATGCCTGGGCGCCCATAAGTTCTGCTGCCTCACCTGCTAGTCAACCTCAAGTTCGCTTTTTAAAAAAAAAAATCATTACATTTTTATCCTGCCCTTTCTCTCAGCAGGTCGGGGGCACCATTTTGGCCCCTCACACATTTTGTCATCACAGCAACCTTGTGGGCTAGGTTAGGCTTCAAGAGTCCAAGGTTGCCCAGTAAGCTTTATGAGGATTTGAAAGCTGGTTCTTCCTGGTCTAAGTCCAGTGCTCTTAACCATCACGCTAGACAGGGTCACGTGTATTAAGAAACATTTTTGAAGATGTTTTGTTTTAATGTGTTTTAAAGTTTGTTTTTATGATGTTTTAATGTTTTTAGTGCTTTTGTTTGCCACCCTGGGCTGCTGATGGGAGGAAGGGTGGGATATAAATCAAATAATAAATAAAATAAAATAAAATAAAACAGTTGTGGGATAGAGCGGGGCCTTGTCAGCAGTGGCTTTGAATCTGTGGAAGATTTGTTTCTTCTGAGGGTCTTCCATTGTCCTCTAGTTTTTAGAGCTTGCTTTTTTAATAAAATAGGCTGGCCTTCACTAACCTGGTACCCTCCAGATATTTTGGACTACAATTGCCATCAGTTCCAGCCAGAGTGACTGTGTTGGCTGGGGCTGATGGGAGTTGTTGTCCAAAATGTCTGGAGGCCACCAGATTGGCGAAGGCTGGAACAGGCCTGTCTTCTTCATCCACAGTCCTGGACCTTGAAATTTTTGTTGTTGTTGTTCTCTTCACCAAGGTGCGGAGGCTCTCATGTCTGCCCATGACTTTTTATCGTGGATTAAGCAAGAGGAGGAGCCATGCATCAGGGAGCCCTGGGAGTCGGCAGAGAGGGAGATCCTGACAGGCCCCGGCACAGGTGAGCAGCCTTTTCTGCCACACCAGAAACAGTGAAGAGGTTCAAAGAAACCCCTTTAGGCTAATTGTGTCTGCATCAGTTTTTCCTCATATGCCTCACTAGCGCACTGAGGGCCACCTGGAGGCTGCACCCCATGCCACCCAGGAAGACCGTCATGGCAAAGGGGAGACCAGCCTGGTCCTATCCCATCAGCCAATGCAGGAGCAACTGCTTCATTGCTTCCTTGCCTCTTCCCTCCCCTTCCCTTTTTCCTTTTGTATCATGTCTATTAGATTGTGAGCAGGGACTGTCTTAAGTGTTATAGAATAATAACATAAACAAGCTATTTATGTTATCCAACCTTTTTAGGCTTGTGGGCATGCTGGGATTTTTGTGCAAGTGCTATAGGTGCCACTCTCTTGGTCACTTCTCTCCCTACTCTTCCAGCTCAATGTCTCCCACAAGGGCCAGAAAGAGAGAAAGCGCACACACATTTTACTTTTCCAAGGATTTGTGTAAAAGTCAGATCCAGCTGAATTAATCTGAGCCTTGAAAAGTACATAGAGCTGAAAAAGGAAGTGGGAAAGAGCGTCACTTTTCCAACTTCCTCTTTCAGCTCTACGTAAGAGTAAAAGTTAACCTCCCTCACCACCTCATGACCAAGGGGACATGGGAGGTGTCGTGAGAGCCAGGGGGAGATCTCAGTGGCGCCATTATGCCCACAGGCACCATGTTGGTGACCCCAGAGCAGTGCTAAACAGGGTGAATGCTCCCAGTCTCTTTTCCAAAGAATCCCTCCCCTACATGGAATGACTTCCTTTATCCAACATTGCTGGAATAAATAACTTTGGCTCATTTTCTCTCTTTCTTCCAGCTGGTGATGGGATGGCAGTCAAAGCCGAGAACCAGCGCCAATGCCCAGAAGAACCAGCAAGGTCCAGGGAGCCGATCTTCCAGGGGGAGCCTCCTGTGGTAGCAGGAACAGCATCAGTGGAAGCCTACGTGGGCCAGTGTGGCCCAGTCCCGCAGCCTCTGAGCCCAGCCAGGAGCAGAGCGGGTAAATCTCTTGAATTAGACAGTGAGTTGCAAAGCATATTTGCACCGCAGGGGCCTGCCGACAGGCCGCACGGCTGCAGCGAGTGCGGGAAGATGTTTGGGGTGAAGAAGAGCCTGAAGGTCCACCAGCGGAGCCACCACGGGCAGGAGCGCCCGTATGAGTGTGTCGAGTGCCGCAAGAGCTTCAACTGCCACTCGGGGCTGGTGCGGCATCAGATGACCCACCGGGGCGAGCGGCCCTACAAGTGTGAGGAGTGTGGCAAGTGTTACAGCCGCAAGGAGCACCTTCAGAACCACCAGCGCCTGCACACGGGAGAGCGGCCTTTCCAGTGTCCCGTCTGCGGGAAGCGCTTCATCCGCAAGCAGAACCTGCTCAAGCACCAGCGGATCCACACGGGGGAGAGGCCCTACCAGTGCGCCGAGTGCGGGCGCAGCTTCCGCTACAAAGAGTCCCTCAAGGACCATCTGAGGACTCACAACACAGAGCCGCCCGCCCAGCGGCTCCTGGGCTCTCTAGGCGGGGACTCCCTCCCTTAACGCCACACGCCACTATGCAGGGAAAGGAGCCGTTGTAGGGTTTGCCCCTTCATTTTCCTCTCTCATTAAACTACCCCCCCCCGGCCCCCTTCCCCCGCCAAGTCCAGTGCCTCTAATTCCGCCTGATTTTTTTGGAGGGGGGGCAGCCTTGACAAAGACAGCTGGAGGGTGAGGCAGGGTGGGGCTTGCTGATCTCACCATACCAAATCACATATCACTGGGGTGGAGACGGTACAGGTCCTCCTCCCTTCAGCCGTGGCGGCCCGGGCAAAACAAACCAACAACCCCCCAGGGCACTCGCAGGGATTGTCGGGGCTTGCCGTTGTGTAAGCTGAAATCGCTAGACTTTTGCGATGAACATTGAGAATCTTACAGTTTCACTTAAGGATGTTTCTAGCCCTCTTGAAGGGGTTGAAAGCATGGCAGCAGGGTGTGCGTGTGTGTGTTCTAAAGGCTCAGAAACCAAGTTCCAAACCCACACCCAACTCGCTACCGTACATGCCTAAAATGAACCTTTTTTTCCTGGCAAATCTAGAAGGATTAATTGCAATTTTAGCAAGACGTTACCTTGATAGCTCTGGAGCAGCATCCCTGGGAATGGACCCTTGCTAAGACAAAATGGCGTCTCTCTTGCCATATCTACGAGTAAGAATGTTTGTGTCTCCCCCCCCCCCCCGAGTAACCAGTTTGCATTGCTCACTTCACACTCCATGGGACTTGCTTAAGCTGTCAGCCTCTCTGCTTTCTCTTCCCTCAGTACCTGCCCCCGAACAGTTTCACTGCAAGCACCTTCGCCCGGTCTCACCTCCCATCTTGCCACCCCCCAAGCCCTGCATTTCCCTACCCGTTGCAAATATATTTATTCGCTCTGCTCCCTCTTTCTCCCCATGCCATCACTATTGGTTTTTTTAAAAATCCTTTTATCTCATGACTGCAGTCCAGCTGTTTTTAAAAATAAAAATTTAAAAAAAAGAATTATTTCCAGGTGTAGTTTTGTATCCAAGGTGTAATGCAAATAAATACAAACAGAAGGGAAAAAGCAAACCAAGAAGTTGTGCGGGTTGCATTTTTAATCACTTTTGGAGCATTTTTTTTGGTGTTCAGAGGCCCACTGACTTTCATGGCTGTATAGGAATTTGCAAACTGGATTTTCCCACATCCAAGCTTAGGAGCTTATGCATGCATTATGTCTTAAGAGTTTTTTTAAGATGTGCACCTAAGATAATTCTTTTTGAACCGCAAACATAAAAATTAATATGTGGCAGCGTTAAGCAAGCATTTGAAAAGGTGTACATATCATACAGCTAGACTCATCAGAAAAGTGGGACTGGCTGTGAGTTCCTCTTGGGTGTACACATACTATAGCAAAACTGGACTTGATGTATAATGTTCAAAACGTTCCTTTCACTTGATCCACAGCACCATCCTGCCTGCCAGTATGCTGGGAAGTTGAGGAGATCAACGTGCAGACAGTGAATATTATTTTATTATTACTTGAATTTATATCCCACTTCCATATAAATATGCTCAAAGTGGCTTACGATAGCACAAAAGTGCAAATCACTGCATCAATAGCAATCATTTGGAAAACAACAATTGTTTCAAATCATGTCAAGACATAACAATCCAATTGATTACCTAAACATTATCCCATTTAAAGTCATAAAAGGCTATCAATCAATTAAAACATCAGATTAATAACATATCAAATTAATAACAAGCAAAAAATGCGGGTGGATGCAATGTAATGTTGTTGTGTCCTTTGCCAAAAGTTACACAACCTCCATCAAGGAAATGAAGAAAGTGTCAGGGGTAAATGTCACTGAATACCTGGAGAAGGCAACTAATACAGTGGGAAGTGTGTGTGTGTGTGGAGGGTAGAGGTTCAGATAGCACAGAAACCTTTTGGTTACTGTGCTCCCCCTGCCTCCAAGATGCCTGCTGGAAGAATTACTTGTTGGACATTAGAAAAGACTGCCCAGTCCTCTGGTTTCTGAGCCTTTAGAAGAGTGCCCCCCTCCTCATGTTTTCAGGCTGGTCTCAGCCACCAAGAGGACTAGGGGCTTGCTTTCAAAAGGAACTGAGATCCTCAAGGCTACATCTATGGCAGCAGGTTCCATGTGCACCCATCCAACAGGTAGAGCCTAAGAGGTGCATCAGTGCTTAGGGCTGCATCTGCACTTTACATTTAAAGCAGTCTCATAACACTTTAGTCGTGACTTCCCCCAAAGAATCCTGGGAGCTGTAGTTTCTTAAGGATGCTGAGAGTTGTTCGGAGACCCCCTATTCCTCTCACAGAGCTACAATTCTCAGAGTGGTTTAACAATCAATCCCTCTTCCCAGGAAACTTGAGAAATGTAGCTCTGTGAGGAACAAAGGTCTCCTGACAGCTCTCAGCACCCAAACTACAGTTCCCAGGATACTTTGGGGGAAGCTAATGCTGTTTAAAGTAGTATGGTACAGCTTTAGATGTAAGGTGTGGATGTAGCACAGGTTAGCCCCATATACCTAATTGTGCAAGTTGGATCTGAATTGCAGGTTCATTCTGTGTGTGTGTGCGTGTGCACATATATGTGTGATGTGTCCAAGCAGCATGTGTGCATTCTTGGACTGCACTACTTGGAACATGCATGACACATGAACCCTCTGACAGCCTCTTGAGCTGATTATCTTCTGTTTATCATTTTATTTGGTAGTCTGTTTAAGGCAGGAGTGGGAAAACTGGACCTCCAAATGTTGCTGGGCTACAGATCCCACTATCCCTGACCATTGGTCATGCTGGCTGGTGAGAGTGGGAGGTCCAACAACACCTGAAGGGCTGCAGGTTTCCTATCCCCAGTTTAAGGGATTTACACCTCACCCACAGAAAAAGTTAAGAATTATAAAATCAAAACACTGGATTTCTTTGCTAACAGATCTGAGACATTTATGAACTGCGCTTCATGTATGCTGCCAAAGCACATGTAACAGTGGAGACTGATCTAGTAGGGCAAGTGCGCAAGCGCAGTCTGCCCTCAGCCAGCCCCCGCCTGCCTACCTCCTTCCTTATAACTAGTCCAGGGGTGGCACTACATGTCAGCTTCCTCCGCCTTCAGGGTTGTCCCCTCGTAGATCTCAGCAGGGAGCAGGATAAGGACAAAGCCAGAATCTGTTGGCTCCGCCTTCCATTGGCTCTGGCTCCGCCTACTGTTGGACTCCCTGACGTCCACTCCAACAGTCCCAATGGGCACCAGCCACCCCTGGGTAACCAGGAAAGAGATTACACATCATTTACTGGGCAAGTTAATAAGACGTCTTGGAACAGCTGGTCTCCAAAAAATGGCTATAGTCCTCTAAAAGTGGAACTGGGCACAATCCAGCCATGGTTAAGCACTTTTTAAATCCCCATTGACTTCACATGCTTCATGAAGCAATCCTATATATATCTACTCATAAGTCAGTCCCATTTGGGTGCAATGGGACTTCTTGTTGTGTGCCTTCAAGGCGATCACAACTTATGGCGACCCCATGAATCTGTGACCTCCAATAGCATCTGTCATGAACCACCCTGTTCAGATCTTGGAAGTTCAGGTCTGTGGCTTCCTTTAAGGAATCAATCCATCTCTTGTTTGGTCTTCTTCTTTTTCTATTATCTTCTGTTTTTCCCAGCATTATGGTCTTTTCTAGTGAATCATGTCTTCTCATGATGTGTCCAAAGTACGATAACCTGTTTCATCATTTTATCTTCTAGTGACAGTTCTGGTTTAATTTGTTCTAACGCCCAAATATTTTTCTTTTTCGCAGTCCATGGTATCCGCAAAACTCTCCTCCAACACCACATTTCATATGAGTTGATTTTTCTCTTATCCGCTTTTTTCACTGTCCAACTTTCACATCCATACATAGAGATCGGGAATACCATGGTCTGAATTATCCTGACTCTAGTGTTCAGTGATACATCTTTGCATTTGAGGACCTTCTCTAGTTTTCTCATAGCTGCCCTCCCCAGTCCTAGCCTTCTTCTAATTTCTTGACTATTGTCTCCGTTTTGGTTAATGACTGTGCCGAGGTATTGATAATCCTTGACAAGTTCAATGTCCTCATTGTCAATTTTAAAGTTACATAAATCTTCTGTTGTCAGTACTTTAGTTTTCTTGACGTTCAGCTGTAGTCCTACTTTTGTACTTTCCTCTTTAACTTTCATCAGCATTCTTTTCAAATCATTACTGGTTTCTGCTAATAGTATGGTATCATCTGCATATCTTAAATTATTGATATTTCTCCCTCCAGTATTCGCACCTCCTTCATCTTGGTCCAATCCTGCTTTCCGTATGATATGTTCTGCGTATAGATTAAACAAGTTGGATGATAAATTACACCCCTGTCCCACACCCTTTCTGATGGGGAACCAATCAGTTTCTCCATATTCTATCCTTACAGTAGCCTCTTATCCAGAGTATAGGTTGCACATCAGGACAATCAGATGCTGTGGCACCCCCATTTCTTTTAAAGCATTCCATAGTTTTTCATGATCATGATGGTGAGGGGGTTTGAGAGTGTTGAAGAAGCTGAGAGCAATGCCGTCAGGAGTCTAGACCAAGAGGCTAGATTCCTAGCAGGGTCACCCAAGGCGGAATGGTCAAAGCTGAGACACCAGACTAAGATGCATCCAAACTCAGAGGAAGGCAATGGTAAACCACCTCTGAATACCTCTTACCACGAAAACCCTATGAACAGAGTATCCAATGGGACTTAAACCCAGGTAAGTAGGTTTAGGTTGGCTGCCTTAATTATCCCTATACATAAAATAAAAAGCTTGCTTAATTTTTTTTTAATTACTTTTTTTAAAAGTCGCATAACATTCGTAGAAAATCTGAGCCTCAGAGTTTGGCCTAGTCTCCAGAGGGAAGATATTCCAGAGCAGCCTTCCTCAGCCTGGCGCAGTCCAAATGTTCTGGCCTGCAACTGCCATCAGCTCCAGCCATCACAACTCTCATTGGCAAAGACTATCCTGAGAGAAGGAAACAACTTACTAAGAGAGGATTTCTACAGGCTGTGACTGTGCTTCTTCGAAATTTGGAGGGTGATGTCAGGAAGGTACATCAGTTCAACAAGGGAGCATTCCGCTGTCGCTGCTGCTGTACAAATTCCATTTGCTTCAGTGGGACTACAGCAAGAGATGTGCATTAGTGTTCAGTGCAATGTGCGTCAAATCTGCAGCAGCAGGGATGTGTCTGAGGGCAACTCTTCCAAGCAAGGAGGGTGAAAAAGAGAAACTAACATAGAACATTTCTCCGCGGACAGTAGCTGAGGAAGTTTCCTGGATCCAACCCACCAACTCACAGCGCAAATAGGAGTTGATTTTAATGCTTGTTTATCAGCAACCTTTTTATTCCACCCCACCCAATAATACACTCATCTTGGGCTTAACCCCCCTTGATTCTGAAATGGTGACATTTCCCTCTTTTTCAGTACAGTTTTTGACACATGGGGTGTGACTCCTCACTTTAATTTCCCCTGACTCCATGACAAGGAGCACCATAAATTGGCTGGGAAGTGTTGCACAGGCCCCATTCATTTCAGTGGGGCTTGTGCTAAAGAACTTTCCAGTGGATTGGGTCCAAGGTAAATAAGTCTTGACATGTGAAGGCACATTCTACAGAAATACTTCCCACAAGAAAATTACAGATAAATTTGCAGTCACTTTAATTTTTGTTGTTATGTGCCTTCAAGTCAATTACGACTTATGGCGAGGTAAATATCTACTCTCCTTCTGGTTTCTGATCTCCAGATAAGCAGGTAGGGGAGGATTTACAAAAGCTTTTTCTTTTCTTTAAGGTGTATGTGTGGGCAGTATAGAGCAATTGTAGGCTAATGTCTGTGAAAGTATGTTGCAAAGCTGCTTTAGTTAGCCCCTGGGTTTCTCTATCCACTTGGACATTGGTTCTTGTATCAAGGGTATGGTTGATGGATTCTCAATCCTTCATGCTATGTTGAGTAGCTCAGCATTCCTGCAAAAAGTGTAAATGTACTGCCTTCAAGTCGAATCCGACTTATAGCGACCCTAGGGATAGGGTTTTCATGAGGCTGAGAGGCAGTGACTGGCCCAAGGTCACCCAGTGAGCTTCATGGCTATGTGGGGATTTGAACCCTGATCTCCCAGGTCGTTGTCCAGCACCTTAACCACTATACCACACTGGCTCTCAATAGCATTTCTGCAGAAGATCCATAAAATGGGAACAATATCAATTAAAAGTGTAAGAAGAGCCTGGCTTCTGGATTAGGCCAGAGGATCATCCAGTCCACCATCCTGCTCCCAGTGGCCAACCAGGAGCCCACAGGAAGCCCATAAGCATGCCTTGAGCACAAGAGCACTCTCCCCACCCGTGATTACCAGCAACTGATATTCAGAGGCAGACTGTCTTGATAGTGGAGGTAGAGCGTAGCCATTGTGGCTAGTAGCCATTTGTAGTCTTACCCTCTTTTGAAGTTATCCAAGTTGCTGGCAATCACTCTCTCTTCCGGGAGCAGATTCCATAGTTTTAAGTATGAACTGTGTGAAGAAGGACTTTCTTTTGTCTGTCCTGAATCTTCTATCCTGCAGCTTCATTGGCTGCCCCAAGTTTTAGGATTATGACAGAGGGAGAAAAACCTCCACACCATGCATAATTTTATATACTTCTATCATGTCTTTATTTATTTATTTATTTATTGCACTTGTATACCGCCCTATAGCCAAAGCTCTCTGGGCGGTTTACAGCAATCTTCTCTTGCCCTTTCTCTAAACTAAAAAGCTCCATCCCCTTGACCATTTTGGTTACCCTTTTCTAGCTCTATATTCTTTTTGAGCTGAGGTGAGGAGAGCTGCACATAGTATTCCAAGCGCATTGCATCACAGAGTTGCATGATGACATTGTGATAATAGCAGTTTTATTACCAATTCCCTGCCTAATGTTCCCAAGCATGGAATTAATTCTTTTCACAGCTGCTGCACACTGCATCAGTGTCTTCATCAAGCTATCTGCTATGACCCCAAGGTTTAATTCCTGGTCAATCACACAATTACAATTACCATTTTTAAGAAGGTGTTTGCCAGTCAAGGCGTTCTGCGGTGTTTGCAGAAATAAAGAGGTGCTTTGGTGTAGATCTGCTTGCTACTCCCACTCCTGCCTCTGCAAAAAAAGATTAACCGTCTGGGGAATAGGAATGACATTTGATGTTTTTCTGATGTCCTTTCCCCCTGAATAGACAATGCTGTTTCCAAGCTGCCATATAACCTGCCCTGGATGGACAGCCAAGAGGATCTGTGCGCAGTGAGTCAAGGAGTCCTCATGAAGCCTGAACTCTCTCTAGGATCCAGAAGAGGTCAGTGGTTAAAGAGGGCAGTTATAGTCACAGAGTACCATAGAAACACAGCAAGCTGCCTTATACTCAGTAGTGTAGTGACAAATTCAGAAGTGCACGGTCCCTTCATGATACTCACAGCCATGCCCCTCCCTCCCCCTTTTGCTGCTGGGTTGAGAATGAGGTCCTTGTTAATGCCTTCTCCCACAACAACAGACGTCCTTAGGAGCCAATAAGCACGAATGGGGGGGGGTGTTAGCTACTGAAAAGAGTCTTCTCAGTGAAGGAAAGGAGTGACTCACCTCCTTTCATTCTGATTTGCTCCAATCAGGAGGGAAAGGACAAGGAATCATGTGGACTCTTCTCAGTGGCTAACACACTCCCCTTTCATGCTGACTGGCTTGTAGGATGTTTGAAACATAAGGACCCTGCTGGGCAGGGGTGTAGTTGCTCGGGGTCTTGGGTGGGTCTTAGTCCCTTTACTTTTTTGGGAGCAGGGTCCCGTCAGGGTCCCTGTGTCTCCAGCATCCTACGAACCAATCAGCTTCTGATATGCTTCCTTGCCCTTTCCTGCGGATTGGAGCCAATCAGAGTGAAAGGAGGTGAGTAGCTAACACTCTTCTCTTTCATGCTTATTGGCTCCTAAGGGACATCTGCTGTAGTGGAAGAAGGTATTAGCAAGGATCTCATTCAAAACCCAGCAGAAAAACAAAGGGGGCGTGGCATGGCTGTGACCGACATGAAGGGACCCTGCTCTTCTGAATTTGCCACTATGCTACTGCTGCCGGGACCCTGCTCCCCAAAAAGGAAGGGGTCTAAGACCCCCTGAGACCCTGGACGACTACTGATACTGATACTGAGTCAGACCAACATTCCTCCTAGCTCAGTATTGTCTGTACCAGAGCTGGGCAACCTTTTTCAACCCGAGGGCCACATTCCCTTCTGGGCAATCTTCTGGGGGCCACTTCATGCCAGTAGCTGGGGCTGCCAGATGCAAAAGTGAGCAACAAATGTGAATTTTACCTTTGAACAGTAAGCTAGTTTCTGCACAGACTCCCACACAACTTTCTGCCCTCTTATCTAGGCAAGCAAAGAGGCACTGTCAGAGTTCAAGGTCACATTCGAGCCAGGAAAACAAAGAGGGCACAAAGGAGGTCTGACTCAGAAAAGGGTATGGCCTGGGGACAGTCCCAATGGCCAGACATAAAGTTGTTGCAGCCAATAATAGCCTTAGTCAAAGCAGACCCATTAAAATTGATCTGAGTTAGGCAGGTCCATTCACTTCAGTGGGTCTGCTGTGACCTGGGGCTAGCATTGGACACAACCCAGAGAGAAAGCACCACATCTGGTTCCCAGTCCTGAGGTTCCACATCCCTGGCAACAGCTCCCCAGGGTTTCAGACAGGGGATATCCCCAGCCCTGCTTGCAGATGCCGAGAACCAAACCTGGGACCTTTTGCATGCAACGGTCCTTCCCCTCTAGAAACGTAGGAAGCTGCCTCATATCAACTCAAGTCAGACCATTGGTCTATCTTTCTTTCTATGGTCAACCCTGACCGGAAGCAGCTTTCCAAGATTTCGGACGGGTCTCTCCCAGGGCTCCCTGGATGAATAGCTAGGGACTGAACCTGGAACCTTCTGCGTGCAAAGTCAATGCTTTGCCAGTGAGCTACAGCCCTTCCTCGCAGGGCTCCTACTGGGAGGAAGGGCGGGACAGAAATCTAATCAATCAATCAATCAATCAAGGAGTGCCTCCACAAGGAGTGTGGTGGCAACTAGATTTTGACAGGTCATATTTTGACAAAGCACCAGTGAAGGGAGTCTCTTGGAATCACTACATTCTGCAGATGGCCCCAGACTCACACATGTGTAACAGTGGCCTGACAGCCCCTTTTAAAAGAGGGGAAACTGCTTTCCATAGGAGTTCTTAAATCTTTCCCTACCTTCTGCTTGCCCCACTCCCAAATCCCCCCACCCTCACTCAGCAGCTTTCGTGCTGTGGGATTTCAAATCTGTGTTTGTCATCACAAATGTGCTGGCTGGGGCTTAGGGGCGTTGTAGTCCAAACCATCTGGAGGGCAGCAGGTTGGGGAAAGCTGACTTAGAATGATGGGCCGGGTTCCAAAATCACCGTTTGCTGGTGCTTGGGATGCACTGTACGTCACTGGTAGGCATCTAACCTTGCACGTAGAAAGTCTCAGGTACCTTTCCCAACATCTCCAGGTAGGACTTGAAAAAGCTTCTGCCTGGAGCGCTTGCAAGCCACAGCCAGTCAGAGTGGACAACATCTGAACTTGGATGGACTCAGTGGACTGACTCAGTATAAGGCTGATAGATTCCAGTGTTCCTTTCCTCATACACACAGCCTCTCCCTTTCTCTTTTGCAGGAAATGTTGGGGTTGTGATTAAGATAGAGGACAACCCCAACAAGAGCCACATGGAACTGGGACAAATCCTGACACCATGCCTGAGAGAATCCAAAGGCCAGCCCCAGTCAGAGATTCTGCAGAGTCCCTTGCAATCAGGAACGCCGGGGTCAGTGGAGTCAAATCCTATTATTTGGTGTGATGGAGAATCCCATGGGCCCTGCATGCCTCAGGATTGTAGCGAGGGTAGTCCTAACCCGATCATTGAACCACAACTGACTAGCCAGGAGAGACGTCACTGTGAGGAGAATGTTACGCTGATGGCCTTGCAGGAGCAGGACCTTCACCACTGCACTGACTGTGGAGAGGTCTTTCAGGAGTGGCAGGATTTGGCCACCCACCAGAGCACTCACAGCAGGGTTAAGCAGCACCAGTGCATCCACTGTGGCCAGTGCTTCTTGCACCGCTCCCGGCTGAACTACCACACCCGGATCCACACTGGAGAGCGGCCTTACAGCTGCAGCCATTGCAGGAAGAGTTTTAGCCGCAAGGAGCACTTGAGGAACCACCAGCGTTTGCACACCGGGGAGAAACCCTACTGCTGTGAGGAGTGTGGGAAAAGCTACAGTCGCAAGGAACACCTGCAATACCACTGCCGTACGCATTTTTGCAAGATGGGGGGCGTGGTTAAAGCAGAGGACAAGGATCTCAACAAGAGTGATGCAGACCTGGAACAAATCTTGAGCTCCTCTTCGAGAGATTCCAAAGAACAGTTGGGGACAAATACTCAGCCGGAAAACACACGAGGGGATTCTTTGCCGTGGGGGACACTAGAGCCTGAGCAATGGGTGCCCATCCGTCAATGTGATGGGGAGCCCCGTTGGGCCAGTGTAACTCCCAGGACCAGTAAGCATAGTATGAACGTGCTGGCTGAACAGCAACTGACTAGTCAGGAGAGGCCACTCTGTGAGGAGAATGACACCCTGAAGGTGGCTGAAGGTCAGCACCGCCATGCCTGTGATGATTGTGGAGAGGCCTTCCAGAAATGGCAAGACTTGGTAACCCACCGAAGCAGCCACGGCAGGATCAAACAGCACCAGTGCTCCCACTGTGGCCAGCGGTTCCTGCACCGTTCCCGGCTGAACTACCACAGCCGAATCCACACCGGAGAGCGCCCCTATGTTTGCAACATGTGTGGGAAGAATTATAGCCGCAAGGAACACCTGCAGAATCACCAGCGTCTGCACACAGGGGAGAAGCCATACCAGTGTGAAGAATGCGGCAAAAACTACAGCCGCAGGGAACATCTACAGTACCATCAGCGGCTGCACACTGGCGAGAGGCCCTTCCAGTGCCAGGCCTGCGGCAAGCGTTTCATCCGCAAGCAGAACTTGCTGAAGCATGAGCGTGTCCACACAGGAGAGAACCGCAAAGTGGGCAGGGCTCCTGCGATGAGGAGCCCTTCGTGGACTGCCTGAGAGCTTCCCAAGAGACACAGCCTCCTTTTCCATCCCCTTTCTCACAAAATGGCTGCAAAATGGTTTATTGAGCCACAGCTGAGGTCACAAAATGGCTGTCAGGACTGTCTCTGAAGGATACCTCCGAGACAAGGCCTCCCTTCAATCTCCTTTCTCACAAAATGGCTGCCATATGTCTACTGAGCCACAGCTGAGGTTACAAAATGGCCGTCACTCTCCCACTGAGCCACAGCTTGGGATAACAAAATAGCCATTGAATCACGGTGTGTAGCATTGTTGGTGGCTTACTTATTACTGGGATCTCTCCCGATTACCAGAGAGGTCGTTGAATTCTGTGTAATCTTACATGAATTAACATGTCTTCAGCAGTTTCAGTGTGATCTGCTACCACAAAATGCTGTGGGACTATTAACATCTTATTGTGTGCCCACAGTGGACTCAATCAACTCACATAATATACAATGTCACATAGCCACTAGATAATAATTGATAAAATACAGTTTGTTCAAACTGTGTGGACAAGGCCTCCAAAGCAAAAGGGTACCGCTGAGAGCTGTTAGGAGGACTCTGTTCCCCTCACACAGAGCTACAATTCCAAGAGTTCCCTGGGATGAGGGATTGATTGTTAGAATTGTAGCTCTGTGAGCAGGGCTGGCACCAGAGGGCAGCCAGGCCAGGTCCTGGCTGAGGGCCCCTACAGCCCAGAGGGGCCCCTGAAAGAACGCTCCTTAGGGTGGGAGGATAGGGTTCCTGTTCTGCAGCAGCATCGGGTCCAGACCCCTCCACAGATCATGGAAAGGAGCTCCTATGCAGCCCCCCAATACAGGCAGTGTGTGCTTCAATAAGCACGCCCACATGCCCCACCTACTTTCCCCATCCCTGAGAATGCTGTGCACACTACACATGCGTGCCTGCCATTAACTAAGATGGCGATGGGGGCTTCCCTAAGGGGCTGACACCCCTGTCACCATCTTGGTTGATATGAGGGACGTGTGCTATGCGCGCAAGTCATTCACATGACATGATACGAGATGAGGCAGGTGGGACATGCGGGTAGGGGCAGGTTGGTGCACAAGGGCCCAGCCATGCCTGGCGCCGGCCCTGTCTTTGAGGGGAATAGGGGTCTTGTAACAACTCTCAGCAGCCTTAACAAACTACAGTTGCCAGGATTCTTTAGGGGAAGCCATGACTATATAAAGTGATAGGAGTGTTTTAAACGTGTAGTGCAGATGAGGCCAGCTTGATTGATGACTCACCACGGGAACTAATGCAACCAGCTCCTACCAGTTCAGACCTTAAGCATGGCCAATGGTACTTGGGAATTTCAGTCACCACTGGAAGATCTAGCAGTAGATCTGAGCATCCTAGGACAAACTAGAGTAAAGATGGTGGAGTTCAGAGTAACCCCACTGTTCTCTGGGACAAAAATGGTTCAGTAGAGGATCCTTTTAACAAAACTTATTTCCCAGTAGAAGATAATATGGGTTCAACCCTCCTTTTCTTCTCAACATGAAGAAAGGAACAAGCAACGTGTGCAACCTTTCCATGGAAATCCCATCATGAATAGCATAGCACATTAACGCTGAAATTGGCACAGGATTAGACTACTGCTGCTTGAAAATATATGGGCACTAGGCAGGATAAAATGTTTTGTTACATGCTGTGCTGTGGAGCAATTAACTACCTTCTTTCTCAGAGAACTGCTGATTTGCATATGGATATTTAATAATGCAAATGTAGCTTTACTCATTCCCTGTGACTGAATCTGAGATTAACCTTGTTCAACTGGGGTGGGGGGGAGGCAGAAGAGATCCAACAGAAACACTACTACAGAAAAATAGGTGTGGATCATGACTTCAGACCCAGCCATTGGGGCCGCAGTACTCTGTTCCAATAACAATAAGTTTCAATGGAAGTTTTGAATGTGTTTGAATATAACATTTAAACCACATTAACAGCACAAATTCTCTTATGCATCTATTCAGAAGTAAGTCCCATTGAATTAAGTGGAACTAGCATGCAGCACAGCCTCTAATTCCCAAACTGTATCCCCTTCAGAGTACAACTAAAGGATTGCATTTTTGAATTATTCCTTTCAGCTGGGGGACAAAACAAATCCTCCCCACACCTGGAAAGCTAGCCAGCAGTGAATAGTTAGGACCTAATTCAAGTAACTATGGCTGTGGGCAAAAGTTCTCTAACGACCACTTTAGACAATGCTAATCTGATGTGAAGATATGTGTGTACTGTTGGTGTGCACTCAAAAGCATTATGTGTGTGTTTGTGTGTGTATGTGCACATGTGAGTGTGTGTCAATGGAGCAACACAGTTGCCTATGTTTTTGGACTCTCCTTGGGACATGGCTCTAAGGAAAAGGTCGTGGCTCAGTGGTAATGCATATAATTTGCAAATGAAAGGTCCCAGGTTTGATCCCCAAGTGGGATTGGGAAAAGACTCTTGCTTGACACCTGGGAGAGCTACTGCCTGTCCATGTAAATATCGAGCTACATGGACCAGTGGTCTGCCTTGGTACAAAGTAGCTTCTTTTGGTGGCTGTCATGGTGACCTCCTGCACTTCAAAACTTACCACTGCACCAATTTGCCTGGCTGGAACGTGCCTACGAATGCTGGTTATGCCTGATGGGAGGGCAGAGAGGGCAGTGTAAAGAAACTAGCTTAATGTACAAAGGTGCACTTCATATCCATTGCTCCATCCACTTTTGCCTCTGGCCCTGCCCACCACTGACATGCGGCCCCCAAGAAAGAAAATGTGGCCCTCAAGCTGAAAAAGGTTCCCCACCTCTGGGATATAGGATTGCAGCCACGGGCACGAGTGTGTATGTGTAAAGTAAATGCTCCAAACAAACAAGTAAACAAACTTAAAAGGTGGGAGCCAGCTAATTTCTCAGTGAACAAATGAGACTAGCGCCTGCAAATTTTGCCTCATCGTATCTCAGATTCTACAAATGCTAGAAAATTAGGCTGCAATCCAATACATGCCTACCGAGAGGTAAGCTTCACTGGGTTCAACGGGACCTACTCCCAGGTAAATTATAATTGGATTGCAGCCTTTTTTTTTTTTTAATGAAAGCTGGAAATTTGAGGATGGATGGGGGAGGGACTTCCCCTTTAACAACACACACACACACACACACACACACACAGAGCCATTGTGAGAGCCAGTGTGGCACAGTGGTTAGTGTCTGACTAAGGCCTGGGAGGCCCGGGTTCAAATCCCCACTGAGCTCTAAAGCTCGCTGGATGACCTTGGGCCACTCACAGCCTCTCAGCCTAACCTACCTCACTGGGTTGTTGTGAAGATAAAAGGGGGGGGGGAAGAACAACATACACCACCTTGCGCTCCTTGGAGGAAAGATGGGAGATAGCAGACTATGGTCTGGAGGCACATGAAGCCGGCACCCTGTTGAAGCTAAGCAGGTCTGGGTCTGGTCAGTGCCTGGATGGGAAATTGCCTGAGAACCATATGTATGCGACTTTGGGTTCCATGGTGAAAGAAAGATGGAGTATAAATATAACAAATAAATAAATGTAATAAGCAGCACAAACAAACAAGGGTTGCAGCCTGGTGTTTGGGTGGGCCGTTCTCCGCCTCCATCCTGACCCCAGAGAGTGAAGGGCAGGCAGCGAAGGCAAGGCAGCGAAAACGAGGCCTTTGGCGGCCACGAGGCCCAGGCAGGCTGCCCGGCCGACTTCTGCTTTTCTTCCCCTGCCCTGAGCGGTCGCAGCTTTCGATTTCTCTGCCTGCTGCAGCCGCCCTCAAAGGAGGGGCGCCCTCGAGCCAGGCCGGGACGGAGGTGCTATTTGCAGCCGAGGAGCGCGGCGAGGAGAGGCGCCATGGCTGCCGGAGGCAGCGAGGTAGGAAGGCTGAAAAGCAGGCAGCGGGTCCCGGGGCCGTAGTTGGGGCGGCGACCGCCCTGCAAAACTTTCCGCATCCGCAGCCACCTCGGGCTGTTGCGGCGTGGCTTGGCGTACCGCGGCGGGGTGGGGCAGTCCCGCGGCGGCCAGGAGGGCTGCTCCAGCGGCAGGCGACGAGCTTCCCGCTCAGTGCAAAAGGCCAAACCAGGCGCCCTACAAGGGAAGGTTGTTGCGCCCTTGCGGCAAAGCTCAGCAGCGGAGGAGCTGCGCGGCTTGCGGGCCAGCCTGCGCCAACCGTCCGTGTTGGCTTGCTGCAATTCCGCATCCCCCCCCCCCCTAGCAGGGCCCTCCTAGCTCCCTCCCGGCTCCTGACATGTCTACTTTGTAAAAAGAATGCTTGTGGGTAGGGTTACTAACGGTACTCTTTTAAGAGTACACGCACTCTTTTTGAGATGGTGCAACAGCATACTCTTACTTTTCACTTATCAAAGCGAAATCAATGCGGCGGCACGTTTGATTAAGAACAGCCGCCGCTCTGATCACATCACTCCAGTGCTAGAAGATCTGCACTGGTTACCAGTTGTTAAGCGGGCCCAATTCAAGGTGTTGGTGTTAACCGTTAAAGCCCTACACGGTTTCAGCCCAGTTTATCTGAAGGAGCGCCTCCAGCATCACCAAATATGCCACCTAACGAGATCAGCCTCCCAAGACCTTCTCTCGGTCCCGCCAGTTAAAACAGCTAGGCTGGTGCGGACCAGAGCGAGGGCATTCTCGGTTGTGGCCCCCACCCTCTGGAATTCCCTACCCTATGACATCCGCCATGCCTCCTCCCTGGCAGGTTTCCCCCGAGAATTGAAAACCTGGCTGTTTCGGCGGGCCTATGGGACTTTTGGGTAATCTCGTTTTATTCTGTAAAGATGTGGGTGGGTTTTGATTATGTAGAGTTGCTGTTCATTTGTATTTATAAGTTATTTTATTCTTTAAGTGAGGCGGCCTAGAAATAAAATTTTATTTTATTATTATTTGTACGTCGCCTAGAGTGGCCGTTCAATAAAATTTATTATTATTATTATAAATGTACTCTTTTTGAAATGACAAAATGATGGTAACCTACTTGTGGGGCCCGGATCAGGCCTCCGCTGGCTACCTACTCTCCTTTCCCCCTCCAAAAACCCCCCAACTATTTATTTTACTTCCTCTTGGGAGGCAAGCTCACAGTCTGCATTAGTGGGGAGGTGTTGCTGTTGACCAGTATGTAAGTGAGCATGGGTGCAGTTGAACACAAAATGTAGAACTGTTTGGGAAAATGTTTGTGCAGTTGGGAAACTGATAATGTGTGGCTGGAAAACTGGGGATTAGACTGCATTAAGTGTTATGCGTTATTAAGCACTTAAAATGACAGGCAATGTCAGGGACAGGATGTACACAAATTATTTCAAGGGTACTTTCAACAAACTGCCCAAACCATATTAAAACACCTTGTTTTTGGCCAAAACCTTCTTTTTGTCACCTTCATCTTCAGGCAGGTAACACTTCATTAAATTCCTCCTGGTTTTGCACCTGTTATTCACTGAACTAAGGCAGAATCATTAATGAGTTGTCACACTATAGTAGGTAAGGACTATTGATTCGAACGGAGAAACTGCCAGTGATACAGGATGCAAAACACACTTTGTGTTAATTTGGGTGTGTCTGACGGGGAATTAAATAAGACAACCTTGTGGCCAGAGATCTGTTGCATGTGCGTAGCATGTGCTTAATGTGTGGGCTCAGTTACGCCATCACAGTGGCTGCCCAAAACAGATTTTACAGAAGGTTAAAGTGATAGTAGCTGCGGCAGAATGTTATCTTCTAGTGAAATGCGCCGGCCCCAGACAAGTGACTTAGTACACAGACTGGGAAGCCATTCCAAGTCAGCAAATCTACGCTATGCATTTAAAGCACATCCAAACTACATTCGAATCACATGGCTATGTCCAAAGGATCTTGGAAACTGGTTTCCCCCCTCAAAGTTAAAATTCCCAGCAACAAACTGCAGTTCCGAGGATTCTTTGGGGGAAGTCACATGCTTTAAATGTGTGTTAGATGTCAACATAAGAAGAGGCAGCTCAATCAGTACAGTTGCCCATCTAGTCCAGCATCCTGTTTACATTGTGGTCGACCAAATGCATGTGAGAAGCCCACAAGCAGGACTTGAACTCGAGCACTCTCCTCTCCTGCCGTTTCCAGCAATTCGTATTAAGAAGCATACTGCCTCAGACTATTGATAGACTTACCCTCCATGAGTTTGTGTAATCCTCTTTTAAAGCCAGCCAAGTTGGTGATCATCACTCGTCTTGTGGGAGCGCATTCCATATTTGCTGCGCTGTGTGAAGAAGTATGTTCTTTTGTCTGTCCTGAATCTTCCAGCATTCATCTTCACTGGATGTCTATGAGTTCTAGTGTTATGAGGAGAGGGGAAAAACGTTTCTGTATCCACTTTCTCCATGCCATGCATAATTTTATTGTACAGCTACAAGCGTGACTGTATAGTATAGTATAGCCAGCATGGATTTTTCACATTCCGCAGTGTTAAATTGAAAATATTCCCTGTGCTATTCTGCTGCTTCCCATAAGCTCACTTCAAAACAAAATCTGACAAAACTTATAGTCCTGAACTCAGAAACACTTGCTTAACAACCCTCTTAAGTTTTCGTGGTGATACACATAACACTCAGAGAGAATCTAGAGTTCAAAGTGTAAAACGAGAAAAAAATCCAGATCTCTGTTGGACTTTTTTCAGTTAGTGGTCTCATAATTTGTTGAAATCAATGAAAAATCAGCCATGTTCACAGAGTACCTGTAATCCTCTTATTGACCTTGCCCCATACTCTGACCTTCATTTTCTGCAGTTTAAAAGTTTAAAAAATGCATGGCTGATTTTTAATTTAAGAAATTTAACATTGGAGTCTATGATAGCACAGACATGCTCAGTAAGAACCAACTGTCAGTGTTCTAAAAACCAAACTGCTGTTTGACTTGGCTAATCGGGGCCACACCCACGCCAGACATTGATTCCACTTTAAACAGTCATGGCTAAGTACAGTGAAATAAAAACAGGGACAACTTTATGCCAGGATAAGATCATGGTTTAAAGAGAGGGATTAATGTGTCAGTTTTTTATTTATTTTTAAAAGTATTATAGCGCCACATCATAGAATATCAAGGTGGTGTACACTGTTAAAAAACAACACTATTTTAGAAATTCATATAATCATTAAGGTAACTGGCTAATCAAAAATAAAAATTAAACAGCTGCAAAGCCTGTCGGCATAAAAAAGTCTTCAAGAGACGCCTGAAAGTCAAAAGAGGATGCCTGCTGATTCTCCGCCAGAAGCATGTTCCACAGCATGGGGCCAGCAATAATGTCCTGTCAGGCCTCTGTAATGTGGGGGATAACTAGCAGGGCTCCTCTGGATTATTTCAGCTATCACGCTGGAATGTAAGGCCTCAAGGCAGCCCTTAAAATATCCTTAGTATCAAATATGTAATGTTTAATAAATGACCAAATTTGTGGCATTTAATAAATGACCAGGTATATACAGGCAATGTTGGCCCTGTGGTGCCACCTCAGAGTCTCTGAAAAGTGGTGTCTGTTTGCAGCCCTGGAATGCAGTGATGCAATCAGAAAGTGAGCATGGCCTTGTGGGGCAAGCCCTAAATACAATAATTGATGCCACTGACATTGTGTGGATGCTTGTGGAGAACTTGGATGCATGAGCAGCACTGATCTCGTAATAAATAACCTTCCAGAAGCACCCAGTGTTTGCAAGGAAGCAATGTAGAATCTTTGCTGACTATGGGATTGAAATACTTGTTTGTATTTTAAACAGTTTAGCTTTACTGTTGAAACGTTTTGGCTACTTACAGATGATAACAAATTGATAAAAATTTGTTCTTTAGTTTTAGTCAGGGATTATTTCCCTTTCTCTTAGCAAGTGAATTTGCAGCTCAAAGATATATCTTGGCAGATCTGCAGACATCTGTTCCTGGCAATCAAATTGACTTTTCCCCTAGATAAGTTAAATAAGGGGTTTTTCTGGTGACTGATGTGATTCTGTCCGGCTAGAGAAAAATCTAGTGTGTTGAAATGGAAATGGACTGCCTTCAAGTTGATCCCGACTTATGGCAACCCTAGGAATAAGGATTTCATGGTAAGCGGTATTCAGAGGGGGTTTCCCATTGCCTCCCTCTGAGGCTAGTCCTCCCCAGCTGGCTAGGGCCTGCTCAGCTTACCACAGCTGCACAAGCCAGCCCCTTCCTTGTTCGCAACTGCCAGCTGGGGGGCAACTGGGCTCCTTGGGACTCTGCAGCTTGCCCACGGCTGCACAGGTGGCAGGGCACGGAACCCCTGAGCCACTCCCTGTGGGGGTGATCTTTAGCTGGCCCTTGACACCCAGGAGACACGAGCGGGGATTTGAACTCACAGACTCTGGACTCCCAGCCAGGCTGTCCCCACTGTGCTATACCAGCCTCTAGTGTGTTGAGACTATATATAAAATCTGGATATCTCCTAATGAAGCTCAGACTTAAACATGTAGGCCTAGATCCAAAATACTTCTTTAGACACATCTAAGAGTTTTAAAAGTGGTTTGCTACATGTTTTTGGGAAGGGGTGGGTGCTCTGTTTAAAGATTCAACAGACCAAATTCTCTTGAAGAGTAAGGAACTAACTGCTTAAAATAAGACAATGTTTAGGGTGTAGTTCATGCAGTCAGCGGGTAAGGCAATAAAGTTGATGTTGTAACACCTTCTGCTGAAAATGACTGGGTGAAATCTTCCCATCCAGTTTTTAAAAAACACCTGGAAGAGTTTTAGCCAGGCTGTTAACATGCAGAGATTTTTAAATGAGGAAGCATTCGATCATGTGATTCCTCGCGTGTATTTATGCCACTTAGTAGCTGTTTGTGTGAACTAGTCTCCAGTCCTGCTGAAATCAGTGGAATTTAAGTGCTCCTAAATCTCTTGTGAATTGCACTTACTGCTTAAATCAAGAAATATGTGTTGCTGTTGCTTATTTACCACATGGCTCAACAGGAATTGAACTTCCGCTTTCCATCATGGACAGGTTGCCTCAAAATCCATGTTTTTTGTGTGTTCTGATCTGTGAATGTTATGTTTCATCCAGCTGTTAAAATGGAAATGTTTCTCATTCCAGGCACCAGTGAGGTTTGAGGACGTTATTCTTTATTTTTCCAAGAAGGAATGGAAGACGTTAGAGAAGTGGCAGAAGGACCTGTATTGGGAAGTGTTAAGAGATAACTATGAAGCTTTGCTCATTGTAGGTAAGGCAAATCCAGCAGCTGAAAAAAAGACTGCCACAAATATTGTGACTTGCTTTCTGTAAATGAGAAACTGTAGGTCTGTCTTGCTGGAAAGTAGGTTCTTTTTCATACAATTCCTCTGGAAACAGTAGCTATTTCCTCCAGCAACCATCCTAAGGGAAGTTATTCCTAGAAATTTCTTTCACCTGATTTCCAGAAACCCATTGCTCATCTCCAGCCAAAATTAACTTATCTCTTTTCTGGTTTCAAAATCTCTGCTGAATAAGAGGGTTTGCAACGGGGGAGATGGCAGCATCAGCAAATGAAGCGGATCTTCAAAATTCTATATTTTTGAAAGAGGAACTGACAAAGTAGAGGGAGATGGCAAGCACGCAGAGACAAGAGCATGATCAAAATAGAAAAGTTTCTTCTTGTTTGTCAGAATTTTGTTTTGCTTTCCACACTGTTTTTCTGTGTCCCACTTTTTTCCTATGAGCAGGGCAACCAGTCACCAAAGCGGACGTTCTAGCATGGCTTGAGCAGTGTGAACGTCTGGACTTCAAAAGAACTCAGGAATCCAGAGACCCTGCTGAATTTTTTTGTGCAAGTGAGTGAGAGTAACAAGTAATTGGGGGGTGGGAAGGGCTGACACCCCAAATCTACGCAAATACAGGAGGCCTTGGTTGAGTATCATAATTGCTGAAAGAACAATTGCCAGCCACTTGCACGATTATAGAGCTGCTCATGTCATGTGATGGTAATGCCTAGTCCAGGTGTGGGGAACCTCTGGCCCTCCAGATGTTTATTTATTTATTTATTGCATTTGTATACTGCCCCATAGCCGAAGCTCTCTGGGCGGTTTACAACAATTAAAAACATTAAAAACAAATGTACAAATTTAAAAACACATTTTTAAAAAAGCTTGTGATGTACACCAACACTAGAGACAGGATGAACTTTAAACTAAGATTGTTGGTTAATTAAAGGGATGCTATGTACATAATGGAATACTGACACTTATATTCTGGTTTTAAAGGTGCTTGTTGACAGATTCTGACACTAACCTCTAAGTGGTTTTACCTCAGGCCAATTTCCCTAAACCTCCATCCCAGCCAAATACTCCCACAACCCAGTCCAACTACTGGGGACAGTCTGCCTCTGGTCCCCCAAGTTCCTCTGGTTGTACTTCGGGCTGCTTGGACAGTTTACAGCTCTCTTGTGTCATCTTCCTCTGGTAAGGCCTTTACAGGGCAGCCTCTCAGACCTACTCAGTTACAGGCTCCCTTCTTGATCTTTCCTAGACAAATATTAATAAGGTATTAATATCTAGGCCTGATGTTGATGAACTACAACTCCCAGCCAACATGGCCAGTGGTCAGGGATGACGGGAGTTGTAGTCCAACAACATCTGGACGGCCAGAGGTTCCCCCACCTCTGTTTGAACTGGTTGAACCATGTGGGACTTTGCTGTATTTTCCATCTGACGTCTTCCCTTCCACGATTCCATGCTGGCTTCGTGTCTTTGAGTTGTAGTCAACTATATTCTACTTACCCATTGAGATTCATGGCCCTAAATTAGCCATGCCCATTAATTAGGAACATAGGAGGCAACCTTATACTGAATAAGACCATTTTTCCATTTAGCTCCATATGGTCCACTCTGACAGACAGCAGCTCTCCAGGGTTTCAGGCAGGGAATTCTCCCAGTCCTATGTAGAGATGCTATTGGGGACTGTGCCTGGGACCTGAATGCAAAGCAGATGCTCTGTCACTGAGCTACCACCCTTCCCAATTTCAGTGGGTCTACTCTGGATCCAGTCGACTGAATTTCAGCATGTCTACTCTGAGTACACTTAATGTTTGTTTGTTTATTTATTATTTGATTTATATCCAGCCCTTCCTCCCAGCAGGAGCCCAGGGCAGCAAACAAGGCACTAAAAACACTTTAAAACATCATAAAAACAGACCTTAAAATACATTAAAACAAAACAACTTTAAAAACATCTTTAAAAAAGCTTTAAAAACATCTTAAATAAAAAGGGTTAAAAAAAAACATTGTTTAGGGGAAAAAAGGTTTTTTTAAAAAAAACATATTAAAAGGTCTTACCTTAAAAGGCTTGTTGAAAGAGGAAAGTCTTCAGTAGGCGCCGAAAAGATAACAGAGATGGCGCCTGCCTAATATTCAAGGAGAGGGAATTCCACAGGGTAGGAGCCGCCACACAAAAGGTCCGTTTCCTGTGTTGTGCAAAACGGACCTCCTGATAAGATGGTATCTGCAGGAGGCCCTCACCTGCACAGCGCAGTGATCGACTCGGCATATAAGGGGTAAGACAGTCTTTCAGGTATCCTGGTCCCATGTTGGTTACTGCCCTTTCGCCTGTTCCTTTTTCAATCAGAAATAATTTCAGGTTATCTCTTTTACTCCAGCACATGACCCATTCTCAAAGATTTCTTGGAAAGAATACACGGAAAAGGTGGGACTTCTCGAGATGGTACGTGGCACGGCTAAGGAAGACACGGCCCAAAGTGGCAATACGGGGGAAACTGCTAAGCATCTGCCGATATCAGTAACACCGCAAGGGAACCCTATGAAAGATGAGCCTCTTCCACACACTGAATACGAAAAGAAGGAGCCGCACAAGGATGAGAAACCCTATAAATGTTACCAGTGTGGGCTGCTGTTTAGATTAGAAGTGAATCTGGAGGTGCATTACAGGTACTGCCACAAGGAGCGGCTGCTGAAGTGCAAGTTAAATTCCACACCTGAGATTGATGCGAAGGAAAAGCTTGAGCAGTCCACCTTGGGAAGCAGCCATGATGGCTCACGGAGTTCACATTCTCCCTTGCAAACCTCCTCTGCTCAGCATGCTTGCTCAGAGTGTGGGAAGTGTTTTACCTTTAAGTTCAGCCTCCACAAGCATAAGCGAAAGCACAGGGCCGGGAAACACAGAGGCATGGCAAAGCACGGCGGAAGCGTGGGCTCCGTGGGTAGCTTTGGTGGCCCTACCATGGCTCGTGTGACAAAGAAGCTGCACAAATGCCAGGACTGTGGAAAGAGGTTTGTTTACAAGTGGCAGCTGACGACTCACCTGAAAAGCCACGCGGAGGGAAAACGCTACCTGTGTCATCACTGCGGGGAAAACTTTGCATGCAAAAGTAGCTTGCTGAAGCACTGCCAGATGCACGCGGGAGAAAGGACACATGAAAATGGCACGCTGCACCAGAAGGACGCTGCCCTGGCCCCAAATCAGAGAATGCACAGAGAAAAGCAGCTCTATCCGTGTGGCCAATGTGGCAAGAGGTTTTCAAAGCGCTACCTGCTTGATCATCAGGCATTCCATGAAGGACGGAGGTATAGGTGCTTTCTGTGCGGGAAGATATCCAACTTCAGGAGTGTGGCTATTTCACATTGCAGTAGCCACTTTGAAAGGGGGGGTTCCTCTACACGTGCCGCATGTGAGGAGAAGGGGAAATCCAAGCTCCTCTCCTGGATGATAGACACAATTTATATTGCTCCAGGGACACAGCAGCGCAATCAGGACAGAACATGCCAGCTTAGCACAGATGTTCAGCCAAAGTGCCTGGACGCAAAGCATGGAAAGAGGACCCCTTCTACGAATCACCTTCCCTTCAAACAGCATGTCCACTCGGGAGAGCAGCAGAGGGTAGCCCAGGCAGAGCATGAAAAGGACCATAGTCAGAAACCGAAGCTTAAAGCATGCCGGAATAGTTTGCCAAAGCCTTTCAGGTGCAGAGAGTGCGGCAAAGACTACGCCCGCTGGGGTAGCTTGATGACACACCGCAGGAGGCACATGGGGGACCTCCCTTTCCAGTGTGCTGAATGCGGCAGGGGCTTTGTCCACAGAAATCACCTCAATATACACTGGAAAACCCATGCTAAAGAGAGTGGGGCAAGCTCTGGAGCAGGGATGGCCAACACAGTGCCCTCCAGAGGCTGCTGGACTACACCTTCCACCATCATCCCTGACCTGATGGGAGTCCAGTAACATCTGGGGGGCACCATGTTGGCTACCCTTGCTCTGGGGAAAGGAGCAGCGCCTGCTGGCACGATATCATGCAGGAAAGAGAGGGTGGATAGATGAAGAGTGCCCACAGCAAGGCTTGGTGATTCCATGGGAACAGGCTCCAGACACTTCCATAACTAGGCATGCCTTTCCTCTCAATACTGGAACAGTGCCTCCAGAGGCCCTTGAGTGAATAGCAGGATGCCTCCTCAGACCATGCTGCAATGAATGAGTTGGAAAAAGGAGTGAGTGGGACTCATCTCACATCCACACCACACATTTAAAGCACATGGCTTTCCCCAAAGAAGTGTGGGAGCTGTAGTTTATCCCTCGCAGAGCTACAATTCCCTTGACAAACTACAATTCTTTGGGGGAAGCCATGTGTATTAAATGTGCTTTGAAAGTGAAAGTGACCCTAGTCTGCCCAGTCCTTCACCTGGGTCCTCCTCTTTTCCTGGCGTACAAACCTCTTAGGTCACCCCCTCTCCAAGCCCCTATCAATATTGTTACAGAGCAGGGCAGCCATAGATCTGTGCCACTAGTGGTTGATTTCTCAATGCACAGCATTGGCGTAACTCATGCCCTGATCACCGATGATGAACTCTGTGAATACTAAATTTTATTTCTTATATTGTATTTTATTCTATGAAATTTAAATTATAATACCATGAACTGAACTGGACTGCCTTCAAGTCAATCCCGACTTACGGCGACCCTATGAATGGGGTTTTCATGGTAAGCGGTATTCAGAGGGGGTTTACCATTGCCTCCCTCTGAGGCTGAGAGACAGTGACTGGCCCAAAATATAATACCATACAAGCGGGATGTCATACAAATAAAAATTGTATGACATCTAGCACAGTACATTACACTCAGTTACTGTGCTCTGCAGATGAGGGCTTCCAGCAGATCTCTTCCACATAACATATGAAGTGGATCTTTACTGCTGTGGCACCTAACTTTTGGCATTGAAAATGAAAAATGAAATGGACTGCCTTCAAGTCGATTCCGACTTATGGCAACCCTGTGAACAGGGTTTTCATGGTAAGCGGTATTCGGAGGGGGTTTACCGTTGCCTTCCTCTGAGGCTGAGAGGCAGTGACTGGCCCAAGGTCACCCAGGGAGCTTCATGGCTGTGTGAGGATTCGAACCCTGGTCACCCAGGTCGTAGTCCAACACCTTAACCACTACACCACACTGGCTTTTGGTATTCCCTCCCCTTAAATATTAGACAGGCGCCGTCTCTGTTTTTTCAGCACCTACTGAAGACCTTCCTCTTTCAACAAGCCTTTTAAAGGAGAGGCCTTATCCCAATCTGCAGCTGGATTTTAAAAAAATTTTTTTAAAGATGCTTTGTTTTTAAGATGTTCCTAAAGAAGTTTTGTTTTCAAGATGTTTTTAGACATTTTGTTTTTAAGTTGTTTTTTAAAGATATTCTTTAGTGTTTTATCACTTTTTGTTTACCACCCTGGGCTCCCTTTTGGAGGAAGGGCAGGATATAAATTTAATAAATAAATATTAAATAAATTGCAATTGCTACAACAGGTAGAAGAATAAGTTGTCTGCCAAGACTCTCAGCAATTTTCAAGAAGTCCGTGGAGGAAAAAGGTTTGGGAACCACTGGTTTAAAAGACCTACTGATACTGAATGGCTGCTTTAAGATTTAAATTGCATTACAGATGGGTGTTCAAGGTCCAAGCTATGTGTTTTCATCCAGAGGTTCAGGGAGCAAAACAGCCATTGGAAATCTTCCTGGTGCAGATAGGAAAGCTTTGCAGAATGCCTGTTTTAAATACTTGAAGTCTGTACATTGGTTGGAGAAGGTGGTTTTGAAATTGTTAAAATAAGTAAATAAAATTAAATGGAAGGACAGTGAGAAAGCTGTTGCTATGAGACCAACAAATGTCTTTTGTTTATGATCAGTCATGTGAAATAACAGGAAGGAGCGGGAGACTTAACGTGCAAGATGACTCTTAAACATGAACTTTTAATGGGTTAAATCCCAAGCTTAAATTTGTTGTATTTAAGTCCCATCAAAATAAATGAGACTTGCAATTATGACTAATTTATCACATCACTTTTCAGTGGGACAAAGTTCAGCAAAGCTTGTCTGGATCCAAGCCAGTGTTTATATTACCTAAAATTAAAATACTGTAGTGCTTTTTTGCTGGTGAAACATTTGTTTCAGGGGGTGCCTGTTGCACAATATATGCTGGTTTTAACTTGAAAAAATCTCAAATCCTCATCAATGCTATCATTACAACAGGGTCTTCATCCTGTTTTCATACTGGCTTTTGGAAAATAGTGTGCTGGTATTAATTTCCCACTTGCTCAGCTACAGGGCTAGATCAGTGTTGGTCACAGTAAAGCCAGGATAGGGAACTTGTGGCCCTCTAGATGTTGTTGACTACAGTTCCCACCATCTTTGAACACTGGCCATGCTGGCTGGGGGCTGATGGGAGTTGGAGTCCAATCACATCTGGAGGACCACAGGTTCCTCATCCTACTCTGTAAGCCAGGGGTCACCAACCTTTCTGAACCAGAGAGTACATTTCAAATTTTGAGCGAGTGCTGGAGGCACCAGTCACAAAATGGCTGCCATGGTATAACACAAAATTAATCATTTCCCCATGATTGTATTTCCAAACTAGAAAAGGCTTGTCCTGTTGAATTTCTGCCTACCAGACAGCTCCTAAAGGCACAAGCACCCTGGTTTTCCCCAATGCTAACCCTAAACCAAAGCCTAGGCTGCCATCCTCTACCCAGTTACCTGGAAATAAGCCTCAATGAAACACAAAGTATTTGCAGAAAATAACATCTAGGGCGGCACTATATGAGCTCAGGCAAACCCAGAAGAGGAAAATACATCCTGGCTGCTAAGGAAAAGCAGCAAACTAAGGAGATTCCAAGGGCTAGAGAAAAAAAATGCAGGAAGTGCACTAAAAGGGGAAAATACCACCTCTCTAGGACCCCCATGATTTCTGTTGCCTGGTGTCCAAACAACTCACATTATCAACCACAGCTCTGACTTCACTCATTGGTTAATAACACTGACGGGCAGGAGTGGTCAGACTAGCTCATTTCACATAAATTGTTGAGAAGGGTACCTGCATATTTTGCTCCATAATCTTTCTAGGAGGACTAGAGGCTTTTTTTTATAAATGAAAGCTCAAATTCTGGGCTATCCACTGGAGGTGCTACTGAAGGCTTTTGCGGGCACTTGGACGCCCACGGGCAACAGGTTGGCTACCCACAGACCAAATGAAGGATGATGTAGAAATCCCTATGCAAATTTGTGTAACAGCTGTACTAGCTAGGGATGATTGCAGTCCACAATATCTGGAGGGCACCATGTTGGCAAAGACTGGTGTTGAGTATCTCAAGGTGAGGCATCCTGCAGACTGCTATAACCCAACCCCACACTCTTGTATCAGCATTAATCCTGGTGAGACAGAAAGGCTCCCCAGGGACAGAAGTGTTACATGCTCTTCCCCAAAAGGAAACTCTTTGTTCCAAGTGAGAAATAATCAGTTTAAGGGATTTATTGTGACGAGGACCTCCAGCATCAATAAAAAATGTGGCTGCTGAAAGCCTTTTCCCCATAACTAAACTCCACACACTGGTTGGTTTTGGTATTTTTTAAAAAAAGTTTTATGTATATATATGCAAATTGGTGCATTACATGAGTTGCAGAAAATGCTTGAACCACAGCAACTAAGAATCTGCAATTCCCACTGACCCACAAAGTACCGATCCTACTCACACTAACACCTTTCGCACTTCTCCACATATCCTCGCTGTTATATGGGCACTTAGATGCAAGTGTGTCCTCCTGCCCTTGCCTACGGCCGTCATCGTATTCAGTTGTGAGCTAGCTGCACGTTGGATGCACACCCAGGCAGCGCAAACCTGTACAGCATAGTGACACCGGCTGGTGGGATCCGAGCTGCCTGCTGTCCATCTACATTGGGTAGTCCTATTCCTGCCCGGCAACATTTCATTCTTTATACAAGCAGGTAACATTGCAGAACAAGCTGCTTCTGCAACAGCGTGGGTTGCAAAAGTACAATTCACACCAATCGTTCTACTGCATTCACACCACCAGCATATTCATTCACTTTCTTGTAGGATCAAGTATTCACACACCATCAGTCATGCTTCTTTTTCACACCCACACCAATACCCAAACACCCTTTTCTTACGCAGTGTGCAATAAGCTTTATATATATATATATACATATATATATTTTCCACGTAGACACATGTACACACTTTCTCTTCTCCGTCCACATGGAGGAAATTCTGGAGCTCTGTACACACATACGTGCCCCCCCCATACACACACTGTCTATCGGATTTGGATTTAGCAACTGCCACTGTGCCCCTAGCTGTTGGCCACAAACAACCGTCTGTGTTTAGATGTGGAGCCACGAGGCCGGCCCCTACCCCGACGGGAGATGCCGTGAGGGCTTCGAGAAGCCACAGCTGCTTCTCCCCGGCCAACACTAACTGGGGGTGATCCAGAGAGGCCCCCTTCGGCTTTAAGAGGAAAGAACAGACAGGTGGGCTCAGGAGAAGTCTCTGAAGGCGGAACCTCAGATTTCGGAGGAGAGGTGGCAGGCGCTGCTGACACGGTGCCTTGAGCGACCGTTTGGGAAGCACTCTCCTGCCGGGCCGTAGCCCTCTCTTGCCGGGCCGTAGCCCTCTCTTGCCTCAAATACCGCAGCTCATCACGGATGTCGGTGAGGACACTGAGCAGACGGAACTGGAGCTCCCGGTCCCGCGCCCGCTCATCCCGTTGCTGGGCTCTCTCCTCTTGCCACATGGCTAACTCCTGGTGATAGAGCTGGTCCCACTGATTCTCCATGTCCATCAGGTGATGGACATTAGTCCTCCAAGTGTCTCTGCTCCCCTCCCGCAGGCGGGAGCACCCCATTCCCCGCGGCAAGGGCTGCGAAGTGGGAGTTTGGTCCTCGTGGGGTGACGCAGAGGAAGGTAGTGACTCCTCGGTGAGGGCCCCGACGTGAAGGGGCGACCTGGACTGCTCCTCCTCCTCTTGCTTCTCCCATGCAGGGCCCAAGAGCACCCGAGGCAAGGATCCCATCTCTGCGCTCTGGTTGGCAGCCTCTTCCTCCTCTGGCTGCGAGGGGTCGAGGACCCGACCCAGCGCTGGGGTGTCAGAGGCCCCCTCGTGGCCCCAGTCAGAGTGGGCATCCGCATGACTGAGGGCATCCTCGGGCAAGGACGCAGCCGACCCTTGAGAGTTGCACCTCCGGATGTGCATATTTGCCTGCCGACTGGATACCTTCACGTCTTCCTCGGCCGACAGCTGCGACTCTAGACCAGGCTGCGAGCCCATCCCACCATCAATCTCCTGGGCGTCCCGTTCCTCTTCCTCAGATGCATAGGAAACAAGCGACTCGTTTCTTAGTGGGGGAGAAATGGTTGACATCTCTGGAGTCCGCAGCTCTGGTCCCGACTCGGCTAGAACAGGAAAGAAAAGAACACGGTCAATGCAGGTAATTCAGGCCTAACCAGCCGCAGACTCCATCAAGTCCATCATTAAGCCGTTCTCCAAGTGCCTCCCTTCTCCCACTTCACAGGTTCCTTTGAAGGTCAAACCTCTTTGCCACAATATATTTGTGATGGTGGCCACTGACTGAGGGCCTATTTGCACTATACCTTTAAACCACTAATGTATCGCTTTAAACAGTCATGGCCTCCCCCAAAGAATCCTGGGAGCTGTTGTTTGTTAAAGATGCTGAGAGTTGTTAGGAGACCCCCCTATTCCCCTCACAGAGCTACAATTCCCAGAGTGGTTTAACAAACAATCCCTCTTCCCATGGAACTCTGGGAATTGCAGCCCTGTGAGGGGAATAGGGGTTTCCTAACTACTCTCTGCACCATTGCAATACAGCTTCCAGGATCCTTTGGGGGAAGCCATGACTGTTTAAAGTGGTATACTACTACTTTACATGTATGGTACAAATGGGACCGGAGATGGAGTTAAAGAGGACTGGGCACATTCATGGAGGATAAAGCTATCAGTGGCTACCAGGACATTCAGGTTCCGTATTATGCAAGTAACTCCTGGCTGCTGAAGGCTACTGCACCTGCGTCTGGACTTCCCAAAGGCATTTCATCGGCTGCTGTATGAAACAACATGCTGGACTAGATGGGCCTTTGGTCTGATCCAACAGCTTATGTTCTTTTGTTGTTATGTGCCTTCAAGTCGATTACGACTTATGGAGACCCTATGAATGAGCGACCTCCAATAGCATCTGTCGTGAACCACCCTGTTCAGATCTTGCAAGTTCAGGTCTGTGGCTTCCTTTATGGAATCAATCCATCTCTTGTTTGGCCTTCCTCTTTTTCTACTCCCTTCTGTTTTTCCCAGCGTTATGGGCTTTTCTAGTTTCATCATTTTAGCTTCTAGTGACAGTTCTGGTTTAATTTGTTCTAACACCCAATTATTGGTCTTTTTCGCAGTCCATGGTATGCTCAAAGCTCTCCTCCAACACATTTCAAATAAGTTGATTTTTCTCTTATCTGCTTTTTTCACTGTCCAACTTTCACATCCATACATAGAGATCGGGAATACCATGGCCTGAATGATCCTGACTTTGGTGTTCAGTGATACATCTTTGCATTTGAGGACCTTCTCTAGTTCTCTCACAGCTGCCCTCCCCAGTCCTAGCCTTCTTCTGATTTCTTGACTATTGTCTCCATTTTGGTTAATGACTGTGCCGAGGTATTGATAATCCTTAAACAAGGTCAACATCCTTAAAATGAATGAAATACAATAAAGTATTATGTACACAGGCTTTGGGCCTCGCTATCTAAAGGGCTACCCGTCTCATTGTGCACCTGTCTGGTGAGGTCTGCAGAAGAGGCCCTTCTGGGGATCCTCTCAGAGCCACGTTCTCGGAAGACAGACGTTTGAGGGGCTGTCTCCTGTATCGCTCCCAGATTGTGGACTACACTCCCCTTGAAGGTACAAATGGTACCCACGCTTTCTGCTTTGAGAAAAGGTGTCAAGAGACACATCTTTTAAATTTGGCCTTTTAAATTGCTTTTAGTAATAATGCTGTTTGTGTTTTCATGTTGTTGGTGTTTTTATTGTTCTTGATCTGTGGTACACCGTGTTGGTGGTTTTCAGAAAGACGGCATTTAAATATTTAAAACAAAATGCTCCATGAAGGATACAAAACTGTACACAATTTTTGCAATTTTATTTTATTGTACAGTAGCTATCTAAATCCTATGCAAAGCTTTGGAAGCCTAATCCCTCTGAAATCAACAGGATGATGCACACCAAACTCTGCACAGGATAGAGCTGATAGTCTCTCCTTAACACTGAAGATACAGAAACAAGGGTGCAACTGAAGAAGATTGGACCAAATGACAGCCAGTAGATAACATGGCAATTGGGGCCTTGGACCCTCACTATAAGTCAGTTAGGCCCGTGATGGACGGCAATAGACAAACCACATGATCCTAACCTCTGTTTGAAAGCTTCACACATGATCAGCTCCCCTCAAGCAGATACAAGAATTACTACTGGAAAAAAATTAAAGAATGACTCCCAAACAACTACCGATGGGTGACAAAAAAATTGTGAAAAAGTTATTTATTTATTTATTTTTATCTTTATTTTCATTTTGATTTTTTAATTTTAATTTTAAGCTAATTTTAGGGGTGGGGGGCCTGCCTGATCGGCAGACGGGGAGGGGACATGTGTAAGCCGGAGGGGAATAATGTGGGGAGCCATGGTATCGTGAGGCTTGGCGGCAGACCCTGGAAGGGCGGAGGTGGCAGGCCACGCCAGGTTAGGGGAACAAGGGATAGATGTATTGTACCCATCCCTTGTTCCGGGCCTGCCCTAAACCAGAAGATAACTGGGGGATGTAAGACTCCATCCAACCTTCGACTGCTGTTGTGTAACGCCAGGTCTGTAGTTCAGAAAACATCGATCATCCATGATCTTATTCTGGATGAGCATGCAGACCTGGCGTGCATTACGGAGACCTGGCTGGACGAGGCCTCAGCTCCTATACTTGAGGCCATGTGTCCAGCGGGTTTCCGATATGCACAGCAGCCGAGGATTGGTAGGCGGGGAGGGGGTGTGGCAGTTATTTATCGAGAGTCCTTGGTTTTCGCCAGACCTCCTCTCCACGAGACCAAGTTTGTTGATTGTATGTACTGGAGGTTGGGACCAAAGGGCAGTTTAGGAATTCTGCTGATGTACCACCCACCCCGCTGCACGGCAGACTCCCTGGCCGAGGTGCTCGAGGTGGTCGCGGCTGTACGGTTGTTTACCCCGAACTTATTGGTTTTGGGGGATTTCAACGTGCATGCCGAAGCCATTCTCACTGGAGCCCCTCGGGATTTCATTGAAACCATGACTTCATGGGAACTGCACCTAAGTAATATGGGTCCCACCCATGTAGCCGGCCATACCATTGACCTTGTATTTGTCGCGGGAGAGAAGGAAAGTGATCTGAAGATGGGGACTGTTTCTTCTAGCCCTGTGTCATGGTCAGATCACTACCTGGTGAAATTGGATCTCTCTGTGCTGCACACCCTCCGCAGGGGACAAGGACCTATTAGGATGGTCCGCCCCAGACGCATGATGGAGCCTATTGGATTCCTAAATGTGCTGGGTGATCTGGAGCTAACTGAAGGCCACCCGGTCGAAGCCCTGGTGATGGAGTGGAATAGGGAGATCACTAGGGCAATAGACCGGGTGGCACCAAAACGTCCTCTTCTCCTGAATAGAACTCAGACTGCACCCTGGTATACACCACGGTTACGCAGTCTGAGGCAGGAAGTGAGACGACTAGAGCGCCGATGGCGGAAATCGTGCACTGAAGGTGATCGGACACTGGTTAGAGCGGCAATAGCGGCCTACCAGCGGGCAACAAAGGCAGCAAAGAGGCAATTCTTTGCTGCCTCTATTGCGTCGGCAGAGTGCTGTCCCAGGAGGTTGTTCCAAGTGGTCCGAAGCCTGGTCGGTCCAGTAGCACAGGAACTTATGGAACAATCAAAAGCCTCCTGTGACACATTTGTTAAACACTTTGCTGATAAAATCGAGCACCTAAAGGACAAGATTCCGTACGTCGTGGTTACAAGTAGAGGTCCAGAGGCGGCCAGTTGCAATCCGGTCTGCTGGGATCGGTTTCAGCCTCTTCTCTCTGATGAAGTGGACAAGGTGCTCTCTACTGTAAAACCAACCACTTGCTTACTTGATCCTTGCCCTTCATGGCTCGTTATGAGCTGTAAAGAGAGACTGGGCAATTGGAGGCACTGTTTTACAGTGGTTCCGTTCCTATCTCTCCGGTAGATATCAACGGGTAGTGTTGGGGGATGAGGTTTCAGACCCTTGGCCCCTCAACTGTGGTGTGCCACAGGGTTCTATCCTCTCTCCCATGCTATTTAACATTTATATGAAACCGCAGGGAGCCATCATCAGGAGTTTTGGGCTGCAGTGTCACCAATATGCGGATGACACGCAGCTCTATCTCCCATTTAAATCTTCACCAGAGTTGGCTGTGGATACCTTGTCCAAGTGCCTGGAGTCCGTAAGTGGATGGATGGGAGAGAACAGGCTGAAGCTGAACCCCGATAAGACTGAGGTATTACTAGTGGGGGACAAGGGAAGGTTGGGTGATTTTGACCTGATACTTAATGGGGTGAGTTTGCCCCTGAAGGACCAGGTCCGCAGTCTCGGGGTCATTTTGGACTCCCAGCTGTCTATGGAGGCTCAGGTTTCTGCAGTGAGCCGGGCAGCTTGGTACCAACTTCATCTAGTACAGAGGCTGCGACCCTATCTTCCCATACATCTGCTCCCACGAGTGATACATGCCCTGATCTCCTCTCGATTAGACTACTGTAATGTGCTCTACGTGGGGTTACCCTTGAAGACGGTCCGGAAACTCCAGCTGGTACAAAACGCGGCGGCACGCTTAATAAAGCAGACTCGCCGCTGCGATCATATCACCCCAGTGTTGATTGAATTACACTGGTTGCCAGTTGTATACCGGGCCCAATTCAAGGTGTTGGTTTTAACCTTTAAAACTCTATACGGTTCCGGCCCAGTTTATCTGAAGGAGCGCCTCCAGTATCACCAAATATGCCGCCAAACAAGATCAGCCTCACAGGACCTTCTCTCGGTCCCACCGACTAAGACAGCTAGGTTGGTGCGAACCAGGGAGAGGGCTTTTTCGATCGTGGCCCCCACCCTCTGGAACTTACTTCCCTTTGACCTTCGGCATGCCCCCTCCCTGCTGACTTTTCGCCGAGCCTTGAAGACCTGGCTCTTCAGGCAGGCCTATGGGATCTCTGGGGTGGGCTAGATTTTATACTGTATTAGCGTAGGATGGTCTTCAGATGAGATGTTATGATATTAATAATGTGATGATTATGTATATGAGTAGATTGTATTTTATATTGTATTTTATATTGTAAGTCGCCCAGAGTGTCCATTCAGTCGGACAGATGGGCGTCTGCTAAATAAAATTTTATTATTATTATTATTATTATTATTATAGTAACGGGAAAGAGATGTTATCAGGTTTTATCAGGTTTGACAGTTATTAGTTGTGATTTTAACCCTTCTGTATATGCTTTTATATTGAGTGTACTATATATTTTCTTACTGTACGTCGCCCAGAGTGGCAGGTCAACCTGCCAGATGGGCGTCTAATAAATCTAATAAATAAATAATAATAATAATAAATCAATTGACTCCGATTATTATTTATGTACTACATATTTTGGAAAGTTGTTTTGTTTGCTGTACATTTGGACACCTTTTGAGATACCATAACCAAATTTTGCAGGGTAATTCTCAAGATCAAGGAGCAGGTTTTCATCTATGTTTGGATACAGATGGATGCCATTTTGAATCAAGATGGTGGACTTAACCTTTCAAAACTGCACTGATTTCTTGGTTTCTTAAAATTCCCAAGGAACAGCAGGTACAAGGCTAGCAGTTTAATTACATACCGCTTAACGTTCACCTGGTGATGAAAAGTGGCATACAAATATACGAAATAAATAAAGAATAAATAAATAAATAAACAGCCAAAGTGGCTTCTAAACGGTTTACATGTATAAAACCAATTGTCCAATAAGCAATCCTCTAGTCTGCAGCAATACCCTCCTTCTCCAAAAGGATCCTGGAAGCTGTAATGCAAGGGTGCATACCCTGACAGATGAACACTCTAGCAAGCAGCAGGTGATCTTAGGAGGACTGAAGAATGGCAATTTATTTTATTTTTAGAAATCCGTCTTTATTGTACTTCTTTATCACACTTATACGCTGCCCTTTCCTCTGAACCCAAAGCAGCACACATGTCGTTCCCAGGAAGTCTCCCATTCAGGCACTGAGCAGACCCAGACCTGCTCAGCTTCAGCAAGGTAGTGGCCTCATGGGCCTTCAAGACCACCGCCTGGGACCACAAGAGTGGCAATTTACAACTGCGCTAGCAACACCCACCTGAACTGCTCTGCCCTTCGCCTCTACTGTAGTCGCAAATCATAGAAGGGTCAGGACTCTGGACTCCCAGACGAGGCACCAGGGAGCCTTCCATGTCCGACAGAGAGGAGGGCTGTCCGTTGGTATCGATGTAGATACTGGGGTGGCTGACTCCTGGCTGCATAGGGACAAAGGACTGCTTAGATGCTCCTGGGAAGAAGATCTCTGCAGGACAAGAGAACAACTGGCTTCAGGCAAAGCATTTCTTTAAGCATCGCACATCCCAGGAAGTCAAAGCAAACAGTGTTCAATACTTCAGAGTCCAGAGACTTCAGTAAAAATAACAAATCCCTCACACCTCCCCACACTTAGCCATTATGCAGTCAAGCTCACTTATTAATAAATCCAACCTTCTGTTCACGTGAATGTCTGCAATTAGGGCAAGTATTTAAATAAATGAATCTATTTAATAGCCCATTTGTTCTAATTTATTTTTTTTAAACAAATTCTACACTGCTTAATATTTTAAAATGTATGCGTGGTATACAAGAACAACCTAAAAGCAACAAAACAGCATAGAAAGATCAGGAAAACAGCGTTGTAAAAACAGAATCAGGTAAAATCAGGAATTCATAAATAACAGTCCAATGTTATGGGGTCAGCGAAAGTCTAAATAAAAAGGTAGATCTTCACAAATAGTCCAAAGCAACGAAGAGGTGGTATTCCTCATATGGCACAGTATTCCACAGTGCAAGGGCAATTGCAAATAAATAAATAAAGCATGCGACGCAGCTTTGCAAATTTATAGTGACTTCTGTAAGTTTGCAGAGCGCACCACAAATTTTTTCCCTGAGCCGTGGATTGTATTCAACTAAGTCCTATTCAGGGTAGACCCACTGAAATTAATTACCGTATATTCCGGCGTATAAGATGACTGGGCGTATAAGACAACCCCCAACTTTTCCAGTTAAAATATAGAGTTTGGGATATACTCGCCGTATAAGACTACCCCTGCTTATGACATGCCATTCTTGCCTTCGTATCGAACAAGTTTGTTATTCCAGATAGCGTAGCTAAGTTTCTTGTTTTTTGTTTGTGTATTCGTTTCCCAGAGTGTGAAGGTTTTGTTATCTGTCTATCCTACATTTCTTCCTTCCCTCTGTCTTGTGTTTGACATCGTTTGTCTCGTTGTTCCTGGGGAATTCCTTGGGGGTGCCCTCCCTTCCCTGATCCTTTCCCCCAGAACTTTAGCCTACGGCTCCCAGAGATACCGCAGCTGCGGTTCTCTCTCTCTAAGGCGGCTGCCTTAGTCTCCTTTTGTTAAGGGAGCTTACGGCTTTCCTTCTCGCCCAGCGGCACTCCTCCGCCCTCGTTTAGCCTCGCAGGAGCCGCTGCTCTCTGCCGATCCTAACGGCTATTCCAGGAGACTGCGGCTGCGACTCTCCCTCGCTCAGCAGGCAGCCGCAAGTCTAATTGAGAGCTTCCGATCGCAGCTCTCCGCCTCGCGCCGCCTCGCTCTCTCCCTTTTATCGCCGCCTATTTCGGCGGCCCTAGAGCCTGCGGCTGCGGCTCTTTCCCTTCCTCTGCCTCCCCCTCCCTCCGGCTTTCTCCGCGGCAGTTAATTACGCCGCGACGACCATTGAAGCCTGCGGCTGCAGCTCCGTTTAAATTTGTAGTCCAGCAATGCCCACTCTTGCGAAATAACTACCGTATATTCCGGCGTATAAGACGACTGGGCGTATAAGACGACCCCCAACTTTTGAGAAGATTTTCCTGGGTTAAAAAGTCATCTTATACGCCGGAATATACGGTAACTTGAGTTAGTCATGCCTATTAACTTCAGTGGGTCTATTCTCGAGCAGGACCAGCACTGAATGCCATCCAATGCTACCAAGTCAAAATGTAGAGCAACAGTATTCTGTTCAATGAAAAAGTTCAGGACCACCAAAAAGCTCCTAACCTTTATGGTTCCTGCAATTAAAAAAAAAACAACCCTATTCAAACCCATTTAGCACAAGATGCTACAATGCTACATAAAATGTTAAGAGATTCAGCCAGATTACAAAAGACAATACTACTGGGAGCCCAAGATGTAGTTTAGTTCCCTCCAATCTGGTGCAGATGGTTTGGACTACAACTCCTATCAGACTGGTGGGAGCCGTAGCCTAACATCAATTGGAGGGCACAAGGTTGGCAAAGGCTAGCTTAGAGCCCCTCTTGGTCCCGCCTGTTTGACCTTTGACCTAAGAGCCTATGTTCACCACAGCAGAGGATACAAACCATTAACTACACTCCAAGTCTTCTGCAGAGTTCTGCTTCTGTCTCACATCCTCCTCTCTCCCTGGTCTTCTGTGGCGTACAAACCACACAATCCCCCGCTTGCTTCTGCTCTTCCAGCCTCACCCTCCTTCAACACACCTGTGTTAATTCCCCACAGCTGGTGAGCATGGAGAGGCAAGCAGGCTCATCAGGGCCTCCAGCCTCATCACAATTATCTCAGAACTTTCTGCACCTCGGAAAACTTCCAAGGGATAAAGAGGACTAGAGGCATACGAGAAAAGAAAGTCCTACAAAGGAAAGGAACTAGAGCAGCCTTCTGCAACCCAGTGCCCTCCAGAAGTCTTGAACTACAACTCCCATGGCCATGCTGGCTGGGGGTGATGGAAGTTCCAGTGCAAAACATCTGGACAGGTTGGCTACTGCTGTCGTAGAGGCTTGATCCTGTTGGATCCCCAACATACACAGCTATCTCTAAACATATCTGTTCTTCAGATGCCAGAAACCACTTAAATCTTTCACAACTGACCCGGGTCCAAGACAATTTCTGGCTCTGAATCATGGGTAGGCTGCAGAAAGGTGGAGGCCACCATCTTCTCCAGCGGGGTGAGACGAGGTTTGTGGGGAGGCCCCGGCCGGTGTACAGGTGGGGGTTTCTTGGCTGTTATCTTCTTTTTGACATCCAACCTCAAGTCCCGCCATTTGTGCTTGAGATCGTCAATGGACCGCTCCGTGTAGCCGAGGAAGTTGACCCGGCTCTGGATTTGTGTCCAGAGCTGTTTCCGGCGAACAGGGTGAGCCCGGAAAGATTCGGACCCATACAGGGCACCAAAGTGCCGAACTACATTCCAGACCAGAGTCTCCGTCTCATCGTTGGAGAAGTTGGCTTTCCTTTTTCGGCCGGTCGCATTGGCCTGGGAGGCAGCAGTGGAGGTGGACGGGGGAGAGTCAAACCTAGGTCCCCATTTGTCTCTCTCAGCCGCCGAGGAAAACATTGGAGTCCAGAAGCCAAAAGGAGTGGAAAGAAGCAGGTGCCAGAACAGCTGGTAACACAGTGGCAGTATTGCGGTTCAAGAATGGTCCCACCCTACGAGGAAAAGCCAGCTGGATTCTCTCGGTGACGTTGACCGGGGAAGGACTGAAGAAGACTTGTGCCCGAGTCATGCAGTCTCATCCCAAGGACACCTGGAAGGGAATGGGAAAAAATGACTAAACACAGGAAGGAGAACCCTAGACCGGCGTGTGAGTAAACAGGCTAGAGTGGACGTGGTTGAGAGTATGAACCAGGCTCCTGGTGCAAATCTCAGCTCAGCCATAATCTAGTTATTTATTTAATTTTATATCCCGCCCTTTCTCTCAATAGGAGCCCAGGGCGGCAAACAAAAGCACTAAAAACACTTTTAACACATCATTAAAACAGACTTTAAAATATATTAAAACAAAACAACCATGAAAACGTATTGAAACAAAACATCTTTAAAAATATTTTTTAAAAGCTTTAAAAACATGTTTTTTTTAAAAAAAGGTTTAGAAATGTATTAAAAAGCAATTCCAACACAGACGCAGACTGGGATAAGACCACTACTTAAAAGGCTTGTTGAAAGATGAAGGTCTTCAGTAGGCGCCAAAAAGATAACAGAGATGGCACCTGTCTAATATTTAAGGGGAGGGAATTGCAAAGGGTCAATGCCACAACGCTAAATGTTGTGTGGAATGGACCTCCTGATAAGATGGTATCTGCAGGAGGCCCTCACCTGCAGTGATCGGCTGGGTATATAAAGGATAAGATGGTCTTTCAGGTATCCTGGCCCCAAGCTGTATAGGGCTTTGTATGCCAAAACTAAACCTTGAACTTAGCCGGGACTGTACTACTGGATAACCTTACGGGGATGTTATAAAGATTACTGTGATAAGGCACTGAATCGCGTTGAGCACACGTGGGGAGCCTTTAGCCCTCCATGTGCTCCTGAACTACAACTCCCATCATCCCTGGCTGCTTGCTGGATGTCATAGGAATTATAGTCCAGGGTACGTTGCTTGAACATTGAATACAAATCCATGGTACAACCACATTTGGAATATTGTGTTTATTTCTGGTTACCTCACCTCAGAAAGAACAATGTAGAGCTAGAAAAGTTTCAGAAAAGAGGAACCCAGGTGATCAAGGGGATGGAATGACTCGTACGAGCAAAGGCTGTAACATTTGGGGCTCTTTAGTTTAGGGAAAAGGCAAGTAAGAGGGGACATGAGAGAAGTGTGTAAAATTATGCATGGTGTGGAGACCGTAGATAGAGAAAAGTTTTTCTCCCTCTCACTTAACACTAGAACTCGTGGACATTCAATGAAGCTGAATGTTGAAAGTATTTCTTCACCCAGTGCATAGTTTAACCAAGGAATGAATTCCATTAACTGGGATGGCTTTCAAAAGGATTAGACGTATTCATGGAAGATAAGGCTATCAATGACTACCAGCCACAATGACTTTGTTCTACCTCTGCTGTCTGAGGCAAGATTATTATTATTATATTATTATTTATTTATTTATATATATACCGGCCCACAGCCGAAGCTCTCTGGGCAGTTTACAGCAATTAAAAAAAACAAAAAACAAATATACAAATTTTAAAACACAAAAAAACAATTTAAAAACACATGCTAAAATGCCTGAGAGAAGAGGAAAGTCTTGATCTGGCACCGGAAAGATAACAGTGTTGGCGCCAGGCGCACCTTGTCAGCAAGATCATTCCATAATTTGGGGGCCACCACTGAGAAGACCCTCTCCCTTGTTGTATAGTTTATTTATATATCACGTTTTGGCTAAAAGGCCCCCAAAGTGGTGAACAAAATATTCAAAGTAGATGCCTCTGAATACCAGTTGCTAGGAACTGCAAGTTAGGAGAATGCTGTTGCGCTGAGGTCCTGTTTTTGTGTTTCCCAGAGGTGCCTGGTTGGCAGCTGTGAGAACAGGATGCTGGACTAGATGGGCCACTGGCCTGATCCAGCAGCCAGACTCTTCTTACGTTCTTAATATTTCCATCCCAAGTATCAGCACACCATAAAAGCGCAATACAAACAGATCCAAACTGCAATCCTTATATATCAAAGTAATGGTACATTCACTAGATCATCCCTGGGTACCTGAAGCTAAATAATCTCTAGAACAAGCACCATTCCTTTCTTCTGCCTTAACAATCAACAGCACAAGCTGGAACTTCCACAGAACACAAAAAAAAGAGTGTGGTTTAGGAGATGGCCATGCTGGCTGGGGTGGATGGGACTTGTACTCCAAAACATCTGGCAAAGGGTGACATATAACAGACAAGGCTGCCTTACACAAAATTCTGCAAGTTACTTGGGAAGACAGACGGACTAATGTTAGCGTTTTGGAAGAAGCAAAGACTACCAGTGTTAAAACAATGTTCCTCCAACATAAACTTCGCTGGATCGGCCATGCTGTTCGAATGCCTAATCACCGTCTTCCAAAGCAGCTACTTTACTCCCAACTTAAGGGTGGAAAACGGAATATCGGTGGACAGCAAAAGAGGTTTAAATATTTTCTTAAAACAAATCTAAAAAAATGTAACATGAGCATCAAGAACTAGTAAGTCTTGGCCAATGAACGTCCCAATTGGAGGCTGGCTATTATCAAAGGTGCTGTGGGCTTCAAAGAAGCACGGATGCAGGGCGAACGGGACTAAACAAGCCAAGTGGAAGGCATGTCAAACACATGCTCATTGCGACCATCTTCCATCTGGAAACCTATGTCCTCACTGTGGGACGTTGTGTAGATCCAGAATTGGCCTCCACAGTCACCTACTGACCCACTGTTAAAGATCTTCTCTTGGAAGACAATCTTACTCAGCCACGAGTGATCGCCAATGGATGAATGACACAAAATCAGGCCACTGAGTTCAGTATTGTCTATGCTGACCGGCAGCAGCTGTCCAAGATGGCAGGCCAAAAGCTCATCGCTCATCTTCTCGGGAGGCTTTCAGCTGGTCACGGAGATGTTGGGATGTCCTGCATGCAAAGCATTGTGCTGCGTTACTCAATGACAGCCTCTCCCAATGCAAAAGCGTAAGGTTTTACATTTGCATTACAAACCAGCAGAAGAAAAAACTCCTCCTATGCCTTAAGTGTGTGGGGGAAATGCCCATTGCTTCAAATTCCTGCTCAGGCACCAAGTAGCCTTGCAGAACTCAGCCTAACTTCTATCAGAAGCATGTAAAATTATTCTACAACTCCACTGTAAAGTATTTTGTTTGCTGGAATGGGTTACAGAAGTGACGAGAAGTCTAACCTTTGTCATTCTAACCACCCTTGTCTTGGGGTTGGTTAAACAGCATCACGGGGAAAGCCAATCAGTGGCTAATTATTCTCTGGAGGAATTTCCCTGCACCTCATAAGGAGAGCCCTGCTGGATCCAGCCAATGGCCCATCTAATCCAGCATCCTGTTCTCTCAGTGGCCAACCAGGTGCCCATTATTGGAAGCCTGCAAGCAGGACGCAAGCGCAAGAGCTCTCTCCGCTCCTGCGGTACTCAGAAGCCTACTGTCTCCAACAGTGCAAGTAGAATATAGCCATTATTATTATTATTTCTTAAATGTATTAGTTGCTTTTCGTCACAGAAGTGAACCCAATCAGTAAAAAGATTAAAACTAATATAAAAAAATGAATGAAAAATTTAAAAACACAGTACATAAAGATAAAAGCTGGTGAGATAGCCCACCCCCTAAAAGAGGCTACAACATCAAAAGCCCTCCAAACTTAAGAGCCGAATGCCTGGCAGAAATGTTTTTGCTTGGCGCCTAAAGACAGATAATGATGGTGCCAGGTGTGGCCTCCCTAGGGAGAGCATCCATAGATGGGGGGCCACCACTGAGAAGGCCCGTTCTTGCATTGCCACCCTCCACACCTCCCTAGGAGGGGGCACATGAGGGAGAGCCTCAGATGTTCAACACAGGCTTTGGGCTGGTTAATATGGGGAGAGGCCATCAGGGTTAGTTCGCCATTGATAGCCTTATCCTCCATGAATAAATGCACAAGAAGCATACATGTGGACCCAACATGCGCAGGATATTGAAATGCTCCTCACTGAAATGCAGAAGAAACCTGCATGCAAACCCAACATGCGCACAGAACCTACAGTGAATTGTGACTCAAGAACCTGTTATTGACAGTCAGGGGGGAAATTCAGCTTTTGTTTCTTGTTTTGTATTACACTTGATTGCACCTGGATGAAACAGATATTTGCAACAGAAATGTTTACACCATTGATATTTGGCACTCATTTATACCATTGATATTTGGCACTCACTGCCACAATGAATACAATGCAGACAGAAATCCCAGGTGGCAGGAATGTCCTCCCACCCACCCACCAACAAAACAGAAGGTCAGGGTGCAGGTTGGCTATCCTCGGACTTTGGAAGCGACTGACAACTGTTGAAGAACTCACCAGCCCTGTGTTGTTATTACATTTTAGGCATTTTCATAAAAGCTTTTTTTTAAACAAAGATCCTATTCCTGTGCACTTATGAACACCGTTAATGCCAATGGGAAAGTAAACCAGAGCAAATTTTAAATGGCACATGAGAGCCAGTGCAGGTTTCGCATTCAAATGTCTGATGCGGCAAACACACAGCTGAAGGCTGTAACAGAAAACACAATGCATATACTCCCTAGAAAGTTAAGTCCCAGCCAGCTCAGTAGGCCTTTGCTTTTGAGTAAAACATGCTTAAGGATTCATGCTCCAAAGTCACTTTCAGACAACCTGTTTACTGCATATTCATTCCAATTTGCTTGCAGGGAGATTAGACAGTGTTGGCTATTTAATGAGCCTTTATTCTGATTTGTTAGCGGGGAGGTTAGATGACTGTATCAAATCAGATACTTTCCAAGCATTTTCCTGTCACTTCCCTGATCCCTAAAGGTTGGAACTTTCCGGGAAGTGGATTTGTTGCAAGACCTCCCAATCAACTGAATTTATCACCTGAATTTACCGATATGTGACTGAATCTCATGGGACAACGCTGACAGTCTGGAAGTGCCAAAACTTATACTCCTGGCCTCCTGCCTCTTAGCAACCTAAAACTAGCAACAGGATATTACATTCACTCTGAAACCCTTTAGTGGGACTGCATTCTTGTATGGAGGGGCTAAGGGAAGAGTCCCAAAAGCTCACTGGGCAAGGGGGTGGGGTGGGTGGTTTAGGTCTTAATTCTGCTTCCACAAAGATCCTGTCAACAAGGAAGTTAACCTCTCCATGCTGAGGAAGGGATCCCCTCCAGATCTAAATTTGTTTTGCTGTGTGAACACACGCCTGCCCATTCAGATTAACTCCCTGGCCAGGCCCAGGAGGCCCAAACCCTGAACCATTTCCTGCCTGGCATGACTGCAGCCCTCCAAGGCCGCGCTGTGCGTAAGAGCACCTTTGCGCCTGGGCGCACGGCCTCTCCTTTCTGCAACAGCTCCCCTTCTTCCGCGGGCCAGAAAGGTCTTTTGTGCGAGCTGCAGTCCCCCTCCCCTATCACTTTTCGGGCTGAGAGAGGGCAGGAAGGGCACCCTCAGGATGGGCCGCCTTCGGCCCACGCAGCGATTTAAGATCAGCGCCCCTCTTCCGGACGCGCGCAGCCCGCCGAGGACGCTTTTAATTCGGATCAAAAAGCATCCCCCACCGGCGAGATCGGGGTGGGGCGGGCACTCCGTCTGGCTTCCAGCGGCCTGGTCATTTTGCAAAGGTCCTTCAGCCTCCAGCCACCGAAGGACAATAGGCGTTGCTGCCACCGCTTAACTCTGCGCCTGCGGAGCGGGGGGTTGGGAGGGAAAGCAGATGCTTGTTTACCAGCCAGCCGAGGGGCTCCAGAGCTCGATCCGGCTCCAACCCCCGCCTGCGGCTTCGCCCGAAGAGATCCCCTTTGGAATCGCCCCCAGCTTCCAGCTGATCGGAGTCCCAGAAAGATAAAGGGAAGCTGGAGAGAAGTGGGTCGCGCTCCAGGGCACGCTCACTGGAGAGCGAGCGCGGCCTCCGAGGGCCAGCCGCGGTGCAGGCGAGGCGCCCGGGATCGGCCTCCAAAAGCGCATGCGGTGCCAGCCGGGCTGGGGAAAAGAGAAGCGTCCCCTTCCCCGCCGAGCACCAGCGAGCGGCCGCGGTGGACCCGGCTGTAACAGAACCACCCACTCCGCCCGAAGCGGATTCTGCTCCGGATTTGCGGGGGGGGGGGAGGAAGACCGCGCAAGAGCGGCGGAGCGGGAGCAGCAGCCTCAGCCTCCTGGCGTGCGCGGCGCCCCTGCAGCCGTCCCTCCGCGCCGCCGTCCCGCGCCCTTCCATGCGCCCTTACCCGCGCGGAGAGCTGCTTCTGGCGGGCAAACTGCAGAGCCGCCGCCGCCGCCTCCCTGCCCGGAGCCACAAAGCTTGGCGGAGGGATGCGCGCTCAGTGCTGCTGCTGCTGCTCGCGTCGTTTTGGCAGCTCCTTTGCTTAATGGCTCCTGGCGGCTCCTCCGCACGCAGAACGCGCGACGAGGAAGAGGAGGAGGCGGCGCGAGGCGGCGCAAGGCGGCTGCGTTTCCTTCGCCTCCCAGCCGCAGCCGCGATTTGCCGCTGCCCTCTGCTGGCTCTGGCGGAGCCTGGAGGTTTTAGCCTCTTCCCGGAGCGCGGAACCCCCGCCCTTTTTGTGCACGGGCTGATACCTAAGAACATAAGAACATAAGAAGAGCCTGCTGGATCAGGCCAGTGGCCCATCTAGTCCAGCATCCTGTTCTCACAGTGGCCAACCAGGTGCCTGGGGGAAGCCCGCAAGCAGGACCCGAGTGCAAGAACACTCTCCCCTCCTGAGGCTTCCGGCAACTGGTTTTCAGAAGCATGCTGCCTCTAACTAGGGTGGCAGAGCACAGCCATCACGGCTAGTAGCCATTGATAGCCCTGTCCTCCATTAACTGGTCTAATCTTCTTTTAAAGCCGTCCAAGCTGGTGGCCATTACTGCATCTTGTGGGAGCAAATTCCATAGTTTAACTATGCGCTGAGTAAAGAAGTACTTCCTTTTGTCTGTCCTGAATCTTCCAACATTCAGCTTCTTGGAATGTCCACGAGTTCTAGTATTGTGAGAGAGGGAGAAGAACTTTTCTCTATCCACTTTCTCAATGCCATGCCTAATTTGATACACTTCTATCATGTCTCCTCTGACCCGCCTTTTCTCTAAACTAAAAAGCCCCAAATGCTGCAACCTTTCCTCGTAAGGGAGTCGCTCCATCCCCTTGATCATTCTGGTTGCCCTCTTCTGAACCTTTTCCAACTCTAGAATATCCTTTTTGAGATGAGGCGACCAGAACTGTACACAGTATTCCAAATGCGGCCGCACCATAGATTTATACAACGGCATTATGATATCGGCTGTTTTATTTTCAATACCTTTCCTAATTATCGCTAGCATGGAATTTGCCTTTTTCACAGCTGCCGCACACTGGGTCGACATTTTCATCGTGCTGTCCACTACAACCCCGAGGTCTCTCTCCTGGTCGGTCACCGCCAGTTCAGACCCCATGAGCGTATATGTGAAATTAAGATTTTTTGCTCCAATATGCATAATTTTACACTTGTTTATATTGAATTGCATTTGCCATTTTTCTGCCCATTCACTCAGTTTGGAGAGGTCTTTTTGGAGCTCTTCGCAATCCCTTTTTGTTTTAACAACCCTGAACAATTTAGTGTCATCAGCAAACTTGGCCACTTCACTGCTCACTCCTAATTCTAGGTCATTAATGAACAAGTTGAAAAGTACAGGTCCCAATACCGATCCTTGAGGGACTCCACTTTCTACAGCCCTCCATTGGGAGAACTGTCCGTTTATTCCTACTGTCTGCTTTCTGCTTCTTAACCAATTTCTTATCCACAAGAGGACCTCTCCTCTTATTCCATGACTGCTAAGCTTCCTCAGAAGCCTTTGGTGAGGTACCTTGTCAAACGCTTTTTGAAAGTCTAAGTACACTGTGTCCACTGGATCACCTCTATCTATATGCTTGTTGACACTCTCAAAGAATTCTAATAGGTTACTGAGACAGGACTTTCCCTTGCAGAAGCCATGCTGGCTCTGCTTCAGCAAGGCTTGTTCTTCTATGTGCTTAGTTAATCTAGCTTTAATAATACTTTCTACCAGTTTTCCAGGGACAGAAGTTAAGCTAACTGGCCTGTAATTTCTGGGATCCCCTCTGGATCCCTTTTTGAAGATTGGCGTTACATTTGCCACTTTCCAGTCCTCAGGCATGGAGGAGGACCCAAGGGACAAGTTACATATTTTAGTTAGCAGATCAGCAATTTCACCTTTGAGTTCTTTGAGAACTCTCGGGTGGATGCCATCCGGGCCCGGTGATTTGTCAGTTTTTATATTGTCCATTAAGCTTAGAACTTCCTCTCTCGTTACCACTATTTGTCTCAGTTCCTCAGAATCCCTTCCTGCAAATGTTAGTTCAGGTTCAGGGATCTGCCCTATATCTTCCACTGTGAAGACAGATGCAAAGAATTCATTTAGCTTCTCTGCAATCTCCTTATTGTTCTTTAGTACACCTTTGACTCCCTTATCATCCAAGGGTCCAATTGTCTCCCTAGATGGTCTCCTGCTTTGAATGTATTTATAGAATTTTTTGTTGTTGGTTTTTATGTTCTTAGCAATGTGCTCCTCAAAATCTTTTTTAGCATCCCTTATTGTCTTCTTGCATTTCTTTTGCCAGAGTTTGTGTTCTTTTTTATTTTCTTCATTTGGACAAGACTTCCATTTTCTGAAGGAAGACTTTTTGCCTCTAAGAGCTTCCTTGACTTTGCTCGTTAACCATGCTGGCATCTTCTTGGCTCTGGCGGTACCTTTTCTGATCTGCGGTATGCACTCCAGTTGAGCTTCTAATATAGTGTTTTTAAACAACTTCCAAGCATTTTCGAGTGATGTGACCCTCTGGACTTTGTTTTTCAGCTTTCTTTTTACCAATCCCCTAATTTTTGTGAAGTTTCCTCTTTTGAAGTCAAATGTGACCGTGTTGGATTTTCTTGGCAATTGGCCAGTTACATGTATGTTTAATTGAATAGCACTGTGGTCACTGCTCCCAATCGGTTCAACAACACTTACATCTCGCACCAGGTCCCGGTCCCCACTGAGGATTAAGTCCAGGGTTGCCGTCCCTCTGGTCGGTTCCATGACCAACTGGTCTAGGGAATAGTCATTTAGAATATCTAGAAACTTTGCTTCTTTGTCATGACTGGAACACATATGCAGCCAGTCTATGTCCGGGTAGTTGAAGTCACCCATTACTACCACATTTCCTAGTTTGGATGCTTCCTCAATTTCATATCTCATCTCAAGGTCTCCCTGAGCATTTTGATCAGGGGGACGATAGATCGTTCCCAGTATTAAGTCCCTCCTGGGGCATGGTATCACCACCCACAACGATTCTGTGGAGGAGTCTGCCTCTTTTGAGGTTTCGAGCTTGCTGGATTCAATGCCTTCTTTCACGTATAGAGCGACTCCGCCACCAATACGTCCTTCCCTGTCCTTCCGATATAGTTTATATCCAGGGATAACCGTATCCCACTGGTTTTCTCCATTCCACCAGGTCTCGGTTATGCTCACTATATCAATGCTCTTCTCTAAGACCAAGCACTCCAGTTCTCCCATCTTGGTTCGGAGGCTCCTAGCATTAGCGTACAGGCACTTGTAAGCAGTGTCTCTCTTCAAGTGTCTTTGGCACTTGTGGTTTGGCCTGTGGTAATTTTGTCCTTCTGAATTGATATCCTGTGCCCCTGCTCTCACAATGCCTACTTCTAGGCCTACCCCCTTTAAAATTTCATCATTTCTTTGGTTTTTATCCCAGGGGGGAGGTTTATTCCGAACCGGACCTTTCTCAGCTCCTGTCGGGTTTCCCCCCTCAGTCAGTTTAAAAGCTGCTCTGCCACCTTTTTAATTTTAAGTGCCAGCAGTCTGGTTCCATTCTGGTTCAAGTGGAGCCTGTCCCTTTTGTACAGGCCCGGCTTGTCCCAAAATGTTCCCCAGTGCCTAACAAATCCAAACCCTTCCACCCGACACCATCGTCTCATCCACGCATTGAGACTGCGAAGCTGGGCCTGTCTGGCTGGTCCTGTGCGTGGAACCGGTAGCATTTCAGAGAAAGCCACCTTGGAGGTCCTGGCTTTCAGCATCCTACCTAGCAACCTAAATTTTGCTTCCAGGACCTCACGGCTGCATTTCCCCATGTCGTTGGTGCCAACGTGCACCACGACCACTGACTCCTTCCCAGCACTGGACCGGCCATGGCGCGGGACCTGCAGCCGCCGCCCAGCTGAGCCGCGGGGAGGAGGAGAAGGAGGAAGAGCCGCTGCAGGGCAAGCGATGCCGCTGCGGGCTGCGCGGGGAACAAGCGCCGGGCCCTGAAGCAGTGGTGCACGGTAGGCTATGGGATGGACGAAGCTGAGCAGGACCAGTCTGAAGCCCGTCTCAAAGAGCTCTTTGACAGCTTTGACGTCACTGGCACTGGCTCTCTGGGGCACGAGGAGCTGACCGAACTCTGCCGCGTCTTGCACCTGGAGGAAGTCGCTCCGGGAGCACTTCAGCAGACCTTTCTGCAGGGCGATCTCCTGAGCCGGGTCCGCTTTGACCAGTTTAAAGAAGCACTCATCCTCCTCTTGTCCAGGACACTAACAAATGAAGAGTCCTTCCAAGAACCAGATTCTTCACCAGAAGCCCAGCCCAAATACATCAAGGGTGGGAAGCGCTATGGCAGGCGGTCCATGCCGGAGTTCCAGAAATCCACGGAGGAGTTTGCAGAGGTGACTGTGATTGAGCCTCTGAATGAGGAAGCCCATCTGTCGCACATCTCCAGTGATGACTGCGATGAGCGCTGGAGGTCCCAAGACAGCGAGGAATATGAAGCTGAAGGTCAGTTGAGGTTCTGGAATCCCGACGACTTGAACGCATCCCAAAGCATCTCCCCCACTCAGGACTGGATAGAAGAGAAGTTGCATGAGGTGTGCGAGAGCCTGGGCATCTCCAGAGATGGCCACCTCAACAGAAAGAAGCTGGCTTCCATTTGTAAACAATGTGGCTTGCAGAATGTTGACATGCAGGTGGTCGAAGGCGTCTTCCGCAATCTCCAGCATGATAGCACCATGACCATTGAAGATTTCTTCTACCGCTTGTTTAAAACCGGGAAGCCTCTTCAGCCATCTGCTTCAACCCCGTACAGGCAACTAAAGAGGCATCTCTCCATGCAGTCCTTTGATGAAACTGGGAGACGCACCACCACACCATCAGCAATGACAAGTACAATAGGCTTTCGGGTGTTTTCCAGGCTAGATGATGGGATGGGTTATGCTGCGGTGGAACAAATCTTCGATGCGTGGCACGAAGAAGGAATAGAGAACAGCCATGAGATCTTAAAGACCTTAGAGTTCAACCTGGATGGAAAAATTAATCTGACAGAGCTTACCCTTGCCCTGGAAAACGAGCTTCTCATAACAAAGAACGGGATATATCAGGCTGTGCTGGCCAGCTTCAAGACGGAGATCCGGCATTTAATGGAACAAGCTGACCAGGAGGCCAGGGAGAAGGAGAAGCTGCGGTTAGACTTGGAGAAGGCGGAGAAGCTGAAAGTCCTCATGGCCTCCGAAGTGGATGACCACCACGCTGCCATTGAACGCCAGAACGAATACAACCTAAGCAAGGTGGAAGAAGAGTACAAGGAACGTGTTGCAGCGCTGAAAAACGAACTTCAGAAAGACCGAGAGCAGATTCAGCTGCAGGCCAACAAGCAGCGGGCAGAGCTGGAGGAGGAGATGGAGAAGCTGAAAACGGAAGAGAACTACCTCCGTGACCGCCTGACTCTGACTCTGAAGGAGAACAGTCGCTTAGAGAACGAACTCCTGGCAACTGGAGAGAAGCTGGTGAAGTACGAAAGCACCATCAGCAAACTGCAGAAGAACTGGGAAAACGTCCTAGCAGAGAAGTTTGGGGATCTCAATCCAGGCAGCGCAGAGTTCTTCCTGCAAGAGGAACGGCTGATGCAAATGAAGAATGAATATGAGCGGCAGTGCAGGGAACTCCAAGATCAGATAGATGAGCTTCAGTCTCAGCTGGAAGAATATCAGGCTCAAGGCAGGGTAGCCCGGCCTTCCCTGAAAGCCTCTCTCTTTGAGGAGCTGGACGATGGCGGAGTGGTGTCTGCTCAAGCAGCTGGTTCTGAGGATTGCAAACCACTAAACATGAGCATAGAAGCTGAAATGGTTATTGAGCAATTGAAAGATCAGCACCACCGGGATCTCTGCAGCTTGCAAGAGGAGCTTGGAAACACGATGTGCCATTATGAGAAGCAGCTCAAGGAGGCCGAGGCTCGCTGTGAGATGGAGCAGGAGAACCTCCAGCGGACGCACGCGCAGGAGAGGCGAGCCCTGGAGCAGCAAGTGGGCTGCCTGCAGCCCCAGGTGTCTGAGCTCCAGGGAGAGCTGGCGAGACTCAAGCAGGAGTGGCAGGAGGTCGACTCCCAGCGGGAGGTGGAGAGCAGCAGCCTGCAGGCGTGCTTGGAGGAGAAGGCCACCCTCGTGGGCCAGCTGAAGCTTCAGCACCTGAGGGAGCTGCAGGCCAGGCTGGAAGAGGCCCAGGCGGATTTCAGCCACGAGCGGGAGGAGTTGATTCAGGCCGGGGTCTGGATGGAAGAGAAAATGCGAGCGTTAGCACAGACAGTCCAAGAAGAGAAAGCCGAGCTGGAAGATGGATTCCACAATCAGCTGCAACGGCTGATAGAGAAGCACAGCCTAGACAAAGAGCAGCTCCGGCAAGAGCTGGCGGGGAAGTATTGGCAGGAGCTCAAGGAAGAAAGATGTGAGGCTGATCATCTCAGAGAAGAAAATGCTGTTTTAAGGAACAAGATCGCCTTGTTGAATGAGGAAGGGAGCATTTCCAACCTGCGCTTGAGGGAGCTTAACGGATCTCAAGAAGAACTGTGGCAAGAAATTGAGGTCGTACGGAAGGAGAAAGTGGCAGTGCAAAAAATGGCTGAAAACTTGAAGAAGCAGGCATCTGAACTGAAAGCCCGGAATCAGCAGCTGGAGTTGGAAAATGCTGAGCTTGAACGAAAAAACTCCCCCAACCAGGCAGATGTGCAAGATCTCAACCAGCGGTTGTTGAGGGTGCTTCGGCAGAGGGAAAAGGAGGTGGGGAAGTTTATGCCGGAAGAATGGAGGAGAGAAGGCTCTCGGCACAAGGAAGAACTGGAGAACTGCAAAATTCAGTCTTCAACGCTGGTCTCCTCCTTGGAGACGGAGCTGTCTCAGCTCAGGGCTCAAGCCCCTGCTCTGGAGGAAGAGAACCGCTTCCTCAAGGAGGAACTGGAAAAGGTAAAGCAGGTGCCGAGGTGTCTGGACCGCTCTGACCTCCAGAACGAGATTTCCAGCGTCATCGCGAAAAACGAGAAGGTGCTGGCAGAGAAAGCAGCTCTCAGCGAAGAGCTGAACAGATGTGTAGAGAAGGCAGCTAAAGTGGCCCTCTTGGAGAACCTTGTTGCCTCCTTGAAGCAGGAGAAGTCATCTCTGGAACACGAGAATCAGGCTCTGAAAACGCAGATTGCAGCATCTCAAGACAAGATTCGGAATTTTGACGATGCTGTACAGAATGTCAACCTTCAGATGTCCAGGCTCAAGTCGGACCTCAGGGTGTCGCAGCAGGAGACAGAAACGCTGAAGCAGGAAGTGATGTTGTTGCACAAGCAACTGCAGACAGCCAATGATAAGAATCGGGTTCTTGAAGCCGCCGTGCATTCCACCGGACTGCAGAGCCAACAGAAGAAGCTCTGCTGGGATGAGCTGGGCCACTTGGCCAAGCAAGAACAGCAGCTCTTGAGGCAGGACAACGAGAGGCTCCAGAGGGAGGTCCAGAGCACCAAGGCAGATCTGGCTCAATCCAGGGAGAAGATACGGCAGCTCGAATCCACCATCCTGTCCCTGAAGCACGTAAAACACCAAAGCCAGTCGGGGATTGTGAAAGCCATTGAGCAGGAGAAGCTGAATCTGAAGAGGGAATGTGAGCGGCTGCAGAAAGAACTGGCTTCAGCCAACCGAAAGATCAGCCAGATGAATTCCCTTGAGCATGAGCTGGAAACCATCAATTTGCAAAATGAAGGCTTACGGAAGAAACAGGTCAAACTGGACGCACAGATCTAACATAGTTCTGGGCTTTGTGAGGTGGCATTCATGAGATGAAACTATCCCCACAACAAAATATACCTGGAAGAGGCCGTTAGCCTGGTTTGCAAGAGAGAGATTGCACCCCATCTTCATCTAGGCAAAACTAGGGAGGACAGGTCTGTCGACAGCCATTAGCTGTGATAAATAACTAAGTGGAACTTCCATGTAGGAGGAGAAGGAAGTTCCGTGCAAGGCACCCCTGGAAGCACCCCTGGAGTCCCCAGAGGGGCAGTGGGGTTGCCCTCTGTCGCTTTGTCGGGGCAGCTGGGCACCCAAGAAAATCAGGACATTCCCCTCCCAACAACAAACATATGAAACTATAGACCTGGTTGCAAATGCAATTCAGCTGGCTTTGAGGAGACTGGAATTTAACACAGAAAATGCAGTTACTTGTACCACGGATAAAGCCACCATTAAGAGCTGTCATGTGTATTGTTATTTAATTTTTGCAGATTGTATTTTGTATTGTTTTGTTGATGCATTTTTATATTGTATTTTATATTTGTGTTTTTTGTAAGCCACCTTGAGAGCCTTTGGCCAAAAGGCAGGGTGTAAATAAACTACCTTCCCAGCACTGTCTACCAAACTATCTAAACGACGGGCGATATCCGCAACCTTCGCACCAGGCAGGCAAAACACCTTGCGGTCTACACGCCCATCACACACCCCACTGTCTATGTTCCTAATGATCGAATCACCCACTACAAGGATCCCTCCAGCCCCTGGAGATATATCCTCGGCACGAGAGGATAGCTGCTCATCCCCCAAGGAATGGGGGATACCTATGCCCATGGAGGCGTCACGCGATACGAGGATCCATAGGGGGGTGGAGTGCTTTTTTTTCTTTTTACAGGTTCACTCTTGCTTATGATAGAAGGAATTTGTTGTTGTTATGTGCTTTCGATTACGACTTATGGCGACCTTATGAATCAGCGACCTCCAATAGCATCTGTCGTGAACCACCGTGTTCAGATCTTGGAAGTTCAGGTCTGTGGCTTTCTTTATGGAATCAATCCATCTCTTGTTTGACCTTCTTCTTTTTCTACTTCCTTCTGCTTTTCCCAGCATTATTGTCTTTTCTAGTGAATCATGTCTACTCATGATGTGTCCAAAGTATAACCTCAGTTTCATCATTTTGGCTTCTACTGACAGTTCTGGTTTAATTTGTTCTAACACCCAATTATTTGCCTTTTTTGCAGTCCATGGTATATGCAAAGCTCTCCTCCAACACCACATTTCAAATGAGAACTGTTATTCAGACAGGCCTTTGAAACATGATTCCCCCCCTCCATCACCATCTCAACCAGGTTTTATTGATGTTTTTCCATAGGAGTATGGGAAGTTGCTTTATACTGAGCAGTCAGACCCTTGATCAATCTAGCCCAGTATTGTCGGCACTGACTGGCAGCTGTGAGGCCTCTGTGCAGGCGAGGGGCCTTGTTTCCGAGGGATCCAGGATCGGCCTCCAAGCACATGCGGTGTCAGCCGGACTGAGGGAAAGCCAAGAGACCCCTTCCACCCCGAGCACCAGCGAGACCTACCTGCAGGTGCTAAAGATTAAATCTGGGACATGATGATGATGATGACGATGATGACGACGACTTGTCAGCTGCTTTTTACCGAAAGGTCTCCAAGCAACTTACGACACATTAACAATTGAAATATAAATACACAATGCCATCAGAATAAATAATGCTCCGCCTCCCCATAACAGCCACAGGAAGTTTGGCAGTACACTAACAGTGAAACAAAATGAGCTCAATCCATCAAAAGCTTGGGGGAAAAGATGAGTCTTTATCTGGCGCCGAAAAGATGTTCAACTAAGGGAAGGCTGGGAAGAGCCTTCCACAATTGGAGAGCCACCACTGAAAAGGCTCTGAGCCTCCATCAGAGGGAACCTGGACAAGGGCCTCAGCAGAAGATCTAAAGTATCAGGTAGGTTCATATCAGGAGAGGCGCTCCAGAAGATATTGGGGTCCTGAGGTGTAAAGAGCTTTATAGGTCAAAACCAACACTTTGAACTGGGCTTCGAAGCCTACAGGCAGCCAGGGTAACTGGAACAGAACTGGCGTCATATGATCTGTGCACCTCTTCCAGTAGTGATGCTTTTTCCATAATTTCACTGCTGCTCTGATACTTTTACTGTCATTTTTATCAAAATTACTGTAATTTTGTATGTTGTATACTACTTTGCTGTATTTTTATGCAAAGTGTGGTCTATAAATATTTAAATGAACAAAAAGGAAGAGAAAATAGATTTTTAAACATCGCTAGTTGGCAACAGAAAAATATTCCATCAATCCTAACTTAAATATATAGATTAATAAATGCAGTCCATACATCCAAATAGGTACCTCAACAAGACTGAGGATTATAAACTCTGCATTCATGGAATTATAGAATAGTAGAGTTAGAAAGGTCCTCTAAGTCCATCAAGTCTAACCCCCTGCTCAATACAGAATTCCAACTTATACCTGACAGGTGCCTCTTGAATGCCTCCAGTGTTGGAGAGCCCACCACCTCTCTAGGTCATTGGTTGTCGTATGGCTCTAACAGAGGTTCAGCCGAAATCTGGCTTCCTGCAACTTGAGCCCATTATCCCGTGTCCTGCACTCTGGGACAATCGAGAAGAGATCCTGGCTCTCCACTGTGTGACAGCCTTTCAAGTACTTGCAGAGTGCTATCATATCTCCCCTCAAGGATTCTCAAAGTTAAACATACCCAGTCTTCTCAGTCTCTCCTCACAGAGCTTTGTTTCCAGTCCCCTGATCATCCTCGTTGCCCTCCTCTGAAGCCAATCCAGTGTGTCTGCATCCTTCTTAAAGTATGGTGTCCAGAACTGGATGCAGTACTCAAGATGAGGCCTAACCAGTACCGAATAGAGGGGACCTAGTACTTCAAGCCATTTGGAATTTGTACTTCTGTTAATGCAGCCTAAAATAGCATTTGCCTTTTTTGCTGCCACATCATACTGTTGGCTCATATTCAGCTTGTGATCAACAATTCCAAGATCCTCGCATGTAGTATTGTGAGCCAAGTATCCCCCATCATATGACTGTGCCTTTCATTCTGTTGTTTTCAGCCCAATGTTCCAGCTTATCAAGATCACTTTGAATTTTCTTTCTGTCTTCCAGGATATTACCTATCCATCCCCATTTTGCATCATCTGCAGATTTGATAAGCATTCCCTGCACCTCCTCATCCAAGTCATTAATAAAAATGTTGAAGAGCCCTGGGCCCAGGACCGACCCCTGCGATACCCCACTTGTTACCTTCCCCCAGTTTGAGAAGGAACCATTGATAACTACTTGAGTACAATTCTGTAGCCAACTGTGGATCCACCTGATAGTTGTTCCACCCAGCCCACATTCAGCTAGCTTGCTATTCAGAATATCATGGGGCACTTTGTCAGACGCTTTGCTGAAGTCAAGATATATTATGTCCACAGCATTCCCACAGTCCACCAGGGAGGTTACCCAATCAAAAAATGATATAAGATTAGTCTGGCAGGATTTGTTCTTGATAAATCCATGTTGGCTTCTAGTAATCACTGCATTATTTTCAAGGTGCTGACAGACTGGCCGCTTTATAATCTGCTCCAGAATTTTCCCAGGGATCGATGTCAGACAGACTCATCTGCAGTTCCCAGGTTCCTCCTTTTTGCCCTTTTTGAATATATGGATGGCATTAGCCCTCCTCCAGTCATCCAGCACTGCACCCATCCTCCATGATTTTGCAAAAATAATAGACAGTGGTTCCTAGAGTTCTTCAGCAAGTTCCTTCAATACAAGTTCGTTGGGCCCTGCAGATTTGAACTTGTTCAAAGTGGTTAGGTATTCCCTGACCATTTGTCTGTCAATCTCAAGCTGCAATCCTGCCCCATCAACTTCATGTTTGCCAGGAAGATCTTCTTTTGGGAGAAGACTGAGCCAAAGTAGGAATAGAGCATTTCTGCCTTTTCTTTGTCATCTGTTATCATTTTGTCATCCTCATTGAGTAGCTGAACCACCATTTCTTTTCTCTGTCTTTTACTGTGGATGTACCTGAAGAAAGCCTTTTTGTTGTTGCTTTTAGCATCTCTCATTCTCAGCTTTAGCCTTCTTGACACCATCCCTGCGATTCCATGCTACCTGTCTGTACTTATTCAAATGGAGAAAGGGCAGTGAGATCTTCAGGCCACTGACTAATGGATGATGAGTCCTTGTCCTTCCAGCCTTCCAATATAATTGTCTTAGCCACTGTTAAGGGCTGGCAGGATCCACTTTTGTTGCCCATCTTTTAGTCCCCACACCACAGAGATAAAAGTAAAGAGTGCGTGATCATCTGCAAGTATCAAGAATTTCTCCACAACAAGTTTTGGAGGCCAGAATGAAACCTCCACAGGACATACCCACATCATATGCCTCAAAGAGGCATTTTCAGCATTACATCACTAGCATCTATCTGAACTAGCCAAATCCTTAAAAGGCACTGTAGTACACCTCTGAATTCCAGTTGCTGGAATCGCAAGTGAGGAGAGTGCTGTCATGTTCATGTCCTGTTCCTGGGCTTCCCATAATAAGCATCTGGTTGGCCCCTGTGAGAACAGAGTGCTAGAGTAGATGGGCCCCCTTTGGCCTGATGCAGCAGCCGGGGTTTTCTTAGTTATAATAATAATAATAAACTTTAATTTATAGGCCGCCTATCTAGCCAATGGCCACTCTAGGTGGCTTACAATAAAACATAATAAAATACAATAGTTACCCATGTGGAGTGGAATACTTTGTGAAGCAAACTGCCTTTCAGATCCCTCTTAGCGCAGACTAGGGAACTGTTTACAGATGGTATCTTCTGCCCTGGAAATTTTATTTTGTTACTCCTGGGTCTTTGCCACTGTGCTGGGGAGGGGGGCGGGATGTCAAATGACTGGCACTTAACCACCATATTTGGTGGGAGTGCCCCAAAGTGAGGGAATTATGGCTCAAAGTATTTAGAGAAATTAATCTGATGACAAATCCTCATCCCAGTTGGCACTGTTAACTTTATTGATTGACCAAAATAAAGATGGGCAGCACAAAGAATTGGTGGCCCATCTATTCACAGCGGCAAGGACTTTGACAGCAAGACATTGGAAAGACTTTAAGATTGTTTTCTGGGCCTAGTACAATTAATTACTTTGATGTTTAAAGTCCTAAAGGGCTTGGAACCAAAATATCTGCCAAAAATGCCTTCTTTCATATCAAATTGCCCATGCTTTTAAGAGCAGCAGACAGGCAGGGTTGCAGTCTCCTTATCAGATCTAATTGATACCAAGCTGCCCGGCTCACTGCCGAGACCTGAGCCTCCATGGACAGCTGGGAGTCAATAATGACCCGAGGCTGCGGACCTGGTCTTTTAGGGGCAATTTTACCCCATTGAACACCAGGTCTATATCCCCCAACCTGCCCCTGTCTCCCACGAGCAACACCTCGGTCTTGTCGGGATTTAGTTTCAGCCTATTCCTTCCCATCCATCCACTTACGGATTCCAGGCACTTGGAAATGGTGTCCACAGCCAACTCTGGTGAGGACTTAAACGAGAGATAGAGCTGAGTGTCATCCGCATATTGGTGGTACCGCAGCCCAAATCTCCTGATGATGGCCCCCAGCGGCTTTACATAGATGTTGAATAGCATGGGGGAGAGGATAGAACCGTGTGGCACTCCACAATTGAGAGGCCAAGGGTCTGAAACCTCATCCCACAATGCCACCCGTTGGTGCCTGTCTGAGAGATAGGAGCGGAGCCACCGTAAAACAGTGCCCCTTATTCCTAATCCCTCTAGGCGATCTAAAAGGATACCGTGGTCAACAGTATCGAAAGCCGCTGAGAGATCCAGGAGGACGAGGAAGGTGAATTCTCCCCTATCCAGCGCCCTCCTCATATCATCCACCAGGGTGACCAAGGCTGTTTCAGTTCCATGTCCAGTCCTGAAGCCCGATTGGAATGGATCTAGATAATCTGCTTCATCCAAGTGTGTCTGTAACTGTTTGGCCACCACTCGCTCAATCACCTTGCCCAGAAATGGCAAATTAGAGACTGGGCGGAAGTTATTCAACTCTTGGGGATCCAAGGAGGACTTTTTCAAGATGGGCTTTATGACTGCCTCCTTGAAGGCTAATGGCATTGCACCCTCTTCCAAGGATGCATTTACTATTGCCTTGATCCCTTCGCTCAGTCTCTCTTTGCAGCTCATAATGAGCCACGAGGGGCAAGGATCCAACAGACAGGTGGTTGGCTTCACAGTAGAGAGCACCTTGTCCACTTCCTCAGAGGGAAGAGGCTGAAACCGATCCCACCGGACCGGAATGCAACTGGCCGGCTCTGGCTCACTTCCTGTCTCCACGGCGCACGGAATCATGCTCTTCAGGCATTCGATTTTATCGGCAAAGTGTTTAGCAAATATGTCACAGGAGGCTTCAGAATGCTCCATGTGTTCCTGAACAACTGGACCGACCAGATTTCGGACCACTTGGAACAACCTCCTGGGACAGCACTCTGCGGACGCAATAGAGGCAGCAAAGAATTCCTTCTTTGTTGCCCTTGTTGCCAACTGGTAGGCAGCTATTGCTGCTCTAACCAGTGTCCGATCGTCTTCAGAGCAAGATTTCCGCCACCGGCGCTCTAGTTGTCTCACCTCCTGTCTCAGACCCCGGAGCCGTGGTGTATACCAGGGTGCTATCTGAGCTCTATTCAGGGGGAGAGGACGTTTCAGAGCCACCCGGTCTACTGCCCTAGTGATCTCCTTATTCCACTCCATCACCAGGGTTTCGACTGGGCGGCCTTCATCCGGCTCCAAATCTCCCAGCGCATTCAGGAATCCTTTAGGATCCATCAGGCGTCTGGGGCGGACCATCTGAATAGGTCCTTGTCCCCTGCGGAGGGTGTGTGGCATTGAGAGGTCCATATTCACCAGGTAGTGATCTGACCATGACACGGGGTTGGAAGAAACATCCCCCATTTTCAGAGCACTTCCCTCCCCTCCCGAGACAAACACAAGGTCAAGAGCATGACCGGCTACATGGGTGGGCCCTATATTACTAAGGTGCAGTTCCCAGGAAGTCATGGTTTCCATGAAATCCCGAGGGGCTCCAGTGAGGACGGTCTCAGCATGCACGTTGAAGTCCCCCAAAACCAATAGGTTGGGGGAGAGCATTCGTACACCCGAGAGCACCTCGGTCAGGGAGTCTGCTGTGCTGCAGGGTTGGCAGTACACAAGTAGAATCCCTAAACTGCCCTTTGGGCCCAACCTCCAGTACATGCAGTCAACAAACTTGGTCTCATGGAGAGGGGGCCTGGCAAAGACCAAGGACCCTCGATAGATGATTGCCACTCCCCCTCCCCTCCTACCAACCCTCGGCTGCTGTGCGTACTGGAAACCGGCTGGACACATGGCCTCAAGCGTAGGGGCTGAGGCCTCATCCAGCCAGGTCTCCGTAATGCACACCACGTCTGCGTTCTCATCCAGGATCATATCATGGATGAGCGTTGTTTTCTGTACCACAGACCTGGCGTTACACAACAGCAGTCGAAGGTCGGATGGAGTCCTGCGGCCCCCAGTTGTCTTCTGGTTATGGACAGGCCCGGAACAGGGTATAGATATTATGCATCTATCCCTTGTTCCCCTAAACTGGCATGGCCTGTCATCCGCACCTTTCCAGGATCTGCTGCCTAGCCTTTTAATATCATGGCTCCCCCCCCCCACGGTACCCCCCTCCGGTCTGCACATGCCCCCCTTATTATCCGCCAATCAGGCAGGCCCCCCTCCCCCAAAACTGCTATCCTCTAGGTAGAAAGCGTTTTATTCAAGAGACCCACTAAAGCCAGGGGTCCCGAGTCTGTCTTCTCAGACTGCAGACAGCCCGCTTGGGGGCGCAGAGCAAGCTATGGCACACTCCCCCACACAGTCGAGCGGCAACGCCACGAGATCACTTTGAAAGGACCTCCAACAGAAGGGAGGCAGTGCCACTTCTGCTTAGAGTAGACCCACTGGCATCAGACCAGGATCGCTGGCGGTGGCTGCTCTATGCCGAGCTCAAGTGGCTGTACTAAGGGTGACTGCAGCGTGGAGCATCCGCCGGCCTTCTCCTCCTCCTCCTCCTTCTCCTTCTCCGGCTTGGAGAGGCCCGGAGGCAGCGGCGGCGAGGGTTCCCCTGACGGCGACGCTAGTGAAGGGGAAAGAGACGCTCAGCTGCCTCAAGGCCTCGCTGGCTGGCTGGACTGGACGGAGAGGCCAGCGGGCCATATGGTGGGCGCTGCAGGCTGGTTGGAGCTCCGCGGGGCCAAAGGAGGGCGGTGATGGCGGTGCTTCCCGGTTCGGTGAAAAGCAGCAGCCAAGGAGGAAACGCAACGCCACAGCTCCTGCCGCCGCTGCCCCGGCCACCGCGCCCCACTCCCAGCTGATGAAGACTCGACCGCCGCCCAAACCTTTCTCTGCTCCCTCCAACGCCGTCTCAGGTCGCCCGGGCTCGCTGGCGTTTCTCCGCAGATGAGGCACTGGTAAGTCTGCAACAGACCCCACAAGTTAAGAGCGTTTTTTCTCTCCATACAAGCCCCAGAAAGAGATGTTTAAGAAATAGCTGCGGAGCTCCGAACACACGATGTCCTTGCTTTGTAAGTGGTTTCCTGCTGCTAAAGAAAAGCAGTTTAGAATAACTCAAAATGAAAACACACTTCACCTACCTCTTACCTTTGAACAATGTATTGTACAGTAGGGTCCCACTCATAGGGCGGGTTACGTTCTGGACCCCCACTGAAAAGCAAAAACCGCTGAAAAGCAGAACTCATTGAATAGAATGGCGCACGACACCTGAAAACTGCCGTAAAAGCGGCACAAGCGCCGTATGAGTGGGGCTTTAGTCTAATTGCGTCTAATTGAGACCGCTGCATTAGCGAAGCACCATAAAGCGAAGCGCCATAAAGTGGGACCCTACTGTACATGATGATTGTAATAATCCATATCTTGGTTTTGTTCAGCTTTAATTTGGTTATATGTATTGTACCTTCTTTTGAAAACAATAAATATTTTTAAAAAATCGTATTGGACATAGCTACCAATGGCTGTTACCCTCTAGATTCAGAAGCAGTATACCACAAAATATTATTTGCTGTGGGGTGGAGGGAGAGGAAAGGGGAGCAACTGCATTCATACCTAGAAATGTAAAATTTCTGGAAGTTTTAAAACCATGGGGGGAAATGGGTTTTTTCCAGAAAAAAACAGAAATTTTCAGAAAAATTGAAAATATGCAATATTAGCACTTTTTACAGATTGAAAGTCACTTTGTTACTTCAGGAACATCAAATGTAATTATGTACAAGTTGGTTTGGCATAAAATTATCACATTTGGTATATTAAAAGTACATTTTATTCAATTATTACAAGTTGAATTGACTTCTTTAAATTTTTACTTTTTTTATAACAAATGGATCTACAAGATCCTGATCTGTAAGGAGCACCTGAACTGTAAGGAACCTCTTTTGTTTTGCCAGTTTATGAGGAGCAGGCAAAAAACATTTTAAAAAAAACACAGAAGAAACCATCAACATTAATAACAAAATTATTTATGTCTCTGCTAGTCCTCCACAGTGTCAAGCAGACATAAAGCATCCATTCCCATAAAAAGAACTGAGAAAAAGTGGGGGACCAAGATTCAATGAAATGTTTTATTCATCATGCTAAAATAAAACATTCCATAAAAATAAAACATTCCATAAAACACAAAAAAGGCTTCGGGGGAAAAATGGGGAAAAACCTGCTTTTTCCTGAATTTCCCGGTTTTTTTCTGGGCCTTCACATCTCTATTCATGCTCTGCTATGGGCTATCCAGGAATATTTGGATGGCTTCTGTTGGAAGCAGGACTCTTCTTAGGCACAATTATTTTCAAACTGATGAAAAGGTAGCAGAAAAGCAATTAACCAGCCTCAGGCATGCCAGGAAAAGCCCTGATGAACAACACTGTATTTACAAGGCAGCAGAAGGAAAACAAAGCTGTTGATGAACCAGGTGGACTTCTCTAGGCAGAGAGTTCCACAGATTTGGTGGTGTTACCCAAAGAGCCCTGTTCCGAGTTATAGCCCAGACTTCCCCAACCAGATGCTCCCGAGATGTTTTGGACTACAATTCCAATTAGCCCCAGCCAGCACAGACTAGGGCTGATAGGAGTTGCAAAATATGTGGCACAAAGCTGGCAAAGGCTGTCTTAGTAGTATGAACCAGCAACATGTGTTAGCAGAACTAGACTGCCTTGTTTTGCATCTATCCCTCTATATATGGGTTTTTAAAAGTGCAAGGTTGTAGTTATGCAAAACTACCTCAAGATGGCACCATACACCCACATCTTAAACACAGTCTCTCCTGAAGATACTGCTTAAATGTAAGGATGCTAACTGGATGTTTTGGCAGAGCAACTGTGCCTTTAACAGTTGCGTGACAGGGAATTTGAAATACAACTTTCCCCATCATAATGTTGAAGAGTTTTGAAAAGTTGCACCTGACGAAATTCCTCATTTATATAACTCTTTGGGTACAAAAGCCTTAAGGGAGAAGGGAAGAAAAGGATTGTTAAAAAGGAAAGCTAATAATATATAATAATAAAATACCGTGAGTTCACATTAAGGATACAATAGCCACCAGTACATCCAGTGCTGGCTGGGGTTGTTGTCATCCAAAACTTCTGGAGGGCACTAAGTTGGTGAAGGCTGGTATAGAGTCACCCCATCTGGTGGACATTCAGTTTCCACAAGCCAGAAGGCAAACTCATTTCTCAACTCCTCTTGGTTGTAGAGTTCAAGAGGAAAGGCAAGAACTTTAAATCTCTTTGTTTCAGTTTATTTATTGTGATATTTTGTATTTCTGTACTTTTAATCTTTTGTATACCGCCCAGAGAGCTATTTGCTATGGGCGGTTTAAAAATGAAATTAAATAAATAAATAAATAAATAAGAACCTCCTTATAACTCATTGGAGAGGGCAGCGGGGGGGGCTGCCATGGCTCCCCCCAATCATAGAATTGTAGAGGTGAAATGGGTCCATAAGGCCATCCAGTCCAACCCCGCTGCTCAATGCAGGAATCCAAATTAAAGCATACCTGACAGATGGCTGTCCAGCTGCCTCTCGAAGGCCTCCAGTGGTGGAGAGCCCACCACCTCCCCAGGTCATTGGTCCCATTGCCGTACCACTCTAACAGGAAGTTTTTCCTGATGTCCAGTCGAAATCTGGCTTCCTGCAACTTGAGCCCATTATTCAGTGTCCTGCACTCTGGGATGACCAACAAGAGATCCTGGCCCTCCTCTATGTGACAACCTTTGATGTACTTGAAGAGTGCTATCCTATCTCCCCTCAGTCTTCTCTTCTCCAGGCTAAACGTGCCCAGTTCTTTCAGTCTCTCCTCATAGGGCTTTGTTTCCAGTCCCCTGATCATCCTCATTGCCCTCCCCTGAACTTGTCCCAGTTTGTCTGCATCCTTCTTAAAGTGCGGTGTGTGAACAATGAACAGCAGCAGTTGATGAAAGGGCTATAGCTGAGTGGTCAGAGCACTTGCCTAGCATACAGAAGGACCCAGATTCAGCTCCTGGCATCCCCAGGTAGGGCTGGGAGGAGCTCTGTGCCTGAAACCCTGGAGAGCCACTGCCAGTCCGTGTAGATAATGTTAAGCTAGATGGACCAATGATCTGGCATGGTATAAGAAAGCTTTCAATGTTCCTATAAAATCCCTGGCCCTTCTTGCGAAGTGGATTGGACTGTGAAAGACCAACCCAAATTGCATTTCCATTTTGACCAATTTGTAGGGCAGTACAATATCTCAGAGAGGAGGTCAGGCCTCCTGCTCCCCTGGTGCATGCACTATAGCTGCCCAATTTCCCTGCTTTTTAAAATTTGATAGAAATAGCTGTGGGCTATAGGTACATTCTTAAACCACAAGGTTTTTTGCCTATTTCCCTGCTTTTTAATCCGGGAGGTAAGAGATGGGATCCTGTGCAAATTAGCACCAGCAGTAACAGAAATAGTTCAGCAGTGTATTTTAAATGTTATATTACCATCAAGAATGCCTTTACTTTTACAAGAGGGTCATGGCTTAGTGGCAGAGAACACGCTTTGCATGCAAAAGTCCCCACATTCAATACCCAGCATCTCCAATTAGGGCTGGGAGAGATCCTTATCTGAAACCTTGTCAGTCACTACTGAGCTAGATGGACCAATGGTCCAACTTGGTATAAAGCAGCTTCCTATGTTTCCTATACTCTACAGGGGATACACAAAGAAATATGCTTGAGACCCTTTCTTTAAACATTGTGCATCTTGCAATCTGTATTACTTTGCAAAGTATCAGCAGTTACTACCTCTTCTGCTTTAATCTCTGAATGCCAGTCATAGGGCTCACTGTGACAGATTATACACTTAAGAAGCAACTGTGTGTTCTGAGATTCTTAAACCTGACTTTTTAATTTGCTACTGCAGTACTGGTCACAAACAGAAAAACCACTTGGCCACCTCATTAGTGTAATATGGTATTACACTAACTGCAAATGTTTGATGGCCCTGCAAATGTTTGATGAAGACCTTCTGTTCTCTGCAAAAGATGAAGAGGAAAATGCCTCTTCCCTATACAGCAAAGGCTTTCACAAAAGTGGGAGGCAGAGGCCAACACAATTTCAGATGGGGGCTTCAACACAGGACTAATTTCAGATAGTGAGTGAGTGAGTGAGTGAGTGAGTGAGTGAGTGAGTGAAAGAGATTTAAGATTAAACAACCAAGAGCTCAATTCAAGATTAAAGTGTTAAAAAAGAGTCGCATCAAATATCAAAATAACTACAGCAATGTTATGAGCACAGTTCAAACAGCCACACACACTTCAAACAAAAAGTATTTAAGCGTTTGTCATTTATAAACCCATTTAAGGATTTATACCACCAGCATCAACCCAAACACAAGAAGCCTCTATTTTTCTCCCATGAGTGGGAAAGCAATGATCCCTCCACCCATTGCCGCCCTGGGCTCCTTCTGGGAGGAATGTTGGGATATAAATTTAATAAATTAAAGAAATAAATGCTGCTGCTACAGTCAATTTAAAAGTTCTTTTCAAAAAAGAAAAGAAAAAACTCAAAACCAAGAGACTGAACAACACTGGACTACACTTCAGGGTTGTCATACACAGCTCCCACTCAGCCCCCCCCAATATCTGTACAGCCACACTAGGCTACTTTGCAGGGCTGCTGTAACCTATCCAGCACTATATCCACCCCTCCCCACTGCTGCACTATGCATATACTAATGTGTGTGTGTGTGTGTGTGACACAGAGAGAGAGAGATTTAAGAACCAAGAGCTAAATTCAGGATTAAAGTGTTACGAACAAAGAGTCTCATACAATCTCAAAATAACTACAACAATGTTATGAGCACAGGACAAACAGCCACACACACTGCAAACAAAAAGTATTTGAGCTTTTGTCATTTATAAACCCATCTAAGGATAGGGGGTAGGGGCTGGGGCAGGGCCAGTTCCAAAGGGCGACTAGGTTGGGCACTGGCCCGAGGGTCCCATAGCTGCAGGAGCCCCTGGGGGGGCCCTGAGGGGCCCTCCGCTCCCCTTCCATGATCCGTGGCACGAGCCGCGCCGCAGATAGCAAGACAAGCTTCCGAGCCACCCGCCACCGCCACCTGCCACCATCCCCCCCGCTTCACCTACCTTTCTCTCCTGTAGTTTGCAGCTGCACGCACTGCGCACAGGGTTGCCATCAATCAAGATGGCAGCTGAGGTTTCTGGAAGGGACTGAAGCCTCTGCCACTATCTTGATTGATGGCAACCCTGCGCACACAGTGCGCGCAGCCGCAAAGAACAGCAGAGAAAGGTAGGTGAAGTGGGAGGATGGTGGGGGGGGGATGGAGGCAGGCTCTCTCTCTCCTGACCGTCTGGCTCTTCATTTCCTCCCTCGTGCTTCCTCACACAGAGCACGATGGAAGAGCAACGCTGAGCAGAAGGCCAGTGTGAGTCACATGTCTGTTGCCCACCAATCACAGGAGCAGAAGACTTCCCCTGCTTCCTCCAAGTAACTGGAAGGGGAGGGAGGAGGGAGAGGGAAACGAAAGAACTGCTTTCCACTGTGCCTGCGTGACGTTATAATCCACAGTAAGGCATTTTTTTCTGTTAAAAACAAACCATGCTTTTTTTTACTTTAAACCTACTGAAGATGAAGGTCTATGTTTGGGGCAAGATCAGGGATTTGATTAGGGATAGCTACTAGCCATGATGGCTGTGCTCTGCCACCCTAGTCAGAGGCAGCATGCTTCTGAAAACCAGTTGCTGGAAGCCTCAGGAGGGAAGAGTGTTCTTGCACTCGGGTCCTGCTTGCGGGCTTCCCCCAGGCACCTGGTTGGCCACTGTGAGAACAGGATGCTGGACTAGATGGGCCACTGGCCTGATCCAGCAAGCTCTTCTTATGTTCTTATGTTCTTACAGTAATCTCTGAGTTGTAATCAATGACAACAGATTATGACAATTTCTCAAGGAAAAAGTCCAAACGGCTTCTTGTTTTTTTCTCTCCCATTTTTCACTTTAACCTGTGAATTCTCCGTGAGGGGGTTGTGTATTACCAAGAAAACTTTCAGAGTTGTAGAGCAAGCGATTCTGAATCCAACAGTATAAGACTTGTAAGTTTTTGTTTTGAATTGGGACAATAGAAAGCACCAGAAAGGGGTGTGTGTGTGGTATTTTCATTTAACATGGTAGAACGCGAAAAATCCCTACTGACTATAGTATACAGCCACTCTTGTGGCTGTATAATATATATATATATATATATTGTATTTTATGTGTTTTATCTTTTATGTACACCGCCCAGAGAGCCTTCGGGCTTAGGGCGGTATATAAATTAAATTAAACAAATAAATAAATAAATAAATAAATACCGGTAAATATTTTAATTGTATTTTATGTATTTTAATTTATTTTAATGTTTTTGTGATTTTACTGTTTACAATTTTATTATGTACATGTTTGATTTTATTTTTGTACGCCACCCTGGGTGCCCTATTATAGGGTAGAAGGGCAGGATAGAAATATTTTAAATAAATTAAAAATAAATAAAAGCATCTGGGCAGTATCAGATTGGGGCAAGCTGACTCAGGGGCTGTGTTGCAAGTCTAAACAGCAGACAACAGCATCTCTGATGTCACCATATTCATGTGAATGGCCAAATGAAGGAGGATGTAGAAATCACCCTGCAAATCTGGGTACCTTGATGCCTTCTCTGTGTGTGTGTGTGCATGTACGTATACCTCTTACTACCCTTCAGCTAGTAATGTCTGATGCATCTGGGCACAGCTGAGAGTAAAGGAACTAGATGCTACCAGATTTTACAATACATATATTTTAAAATATTCTGCCGCAGATACAGCTGAATTTCGGGAGGCAACAATTGCATAAGCAAAATCAAGATCGACAAAGGAGACGTTTCTAAGGCTTGCTTTCTTATCACACACTTCATGAGTCTTCAGGATCACTCTTCTTGACGCCTCCCAAACTTCTTTTGCAGTTACTGATTGTTGGAGCCCCATAATCTCCCAAGTCCTTTTCCAATTCCTCTCAGGAGTATACCAAGTCCCCGGAATCTGGTGACGCGGACAGGCTGGTGGGGAGAAATAAATGTCAGTTTGCTTGCAGTGCAGAAGGTCCCTGGTTTAATCCGCTCCATACTCAGATAGAGCTGGGAAAGACCTTGGCCTGCAACACTGAAGCTACTGCCAGTCAGTGCAGACAGTACTGGCCTAGAGGGACCAATATATAAGGCAGCTTCCTATGTTCCTACAGAGCATAGATAAACCGCACAAGCCTTTTTAAATTACGGCAGGCGTTTAAATTGAATTCTGATTTTATCGTTTAACTAGTTTTTATTTTAATTGCATTGTATTCCTTCTACACCACTTAGAGATTATTGTAGTAAAGTGGTATATAAATCATCTAAATAAATGTTACTGGTTTTATTATATTAAATGCTTGTTTTGTCTGATTTAATTTCCACATGGGGTCAAAGGGTGGAGATTTTTTTTCTTATTGAAGGTTCCAAAAGCTGGTAGCTCCACGTTTGGCAAAGGAAGCACTTCTGCGCTTCATTCGTTTCAACAGGAGACGGGTAAGGACATACTCCCATTGTAATCAATGGGCTGTTTCACAATCGCTATTTATTTCCGCCTTCGAGCCACTGGGTGGAATTTGGGCAATGGGGGTGGCCACCAGGCTTTTTCCTGGGATATCCAGGGGTGTTGTCATCCAGGGATGTGGGGGTCATAGACCTGTTACTTTTTTGGGAGCAGGGTCCCAGCCAGGTCTCTATGCATGAGCTGAAGCCAATCAGCATGAAAAGGGAACATGTTAGCCACTGAGAAGAGTCTTTGTCCTTTCATGCTGATTGGAGCAAATCAGCATGAAAACAGATGAGCCAGCCACTCAGAAGACTCTTCTCAGTAGCTAACATACTGCCTCTCTTTTCATGCTGATTGGCTCACGAGACAACAGGGAGAGCAAGGGAGACGAGGGAAAGTGGGAAAGTGGGCGTGGCTGCGAGGGTTGCGTGGTATGACTATCATGAAGGGACCACAATTTGCCACTGCACTACTGGGGTTATCCCATCTGCTTGAGAGACAGCCTTCACAGTGTGGGGATGTATCTTGCCCCCTTTGATAGGAAATCATTGCCCTCCCAAGTTGCCACAGAATCTGTGTTATCTGAATGGAAAACCTACCTCTCGAACCGCAGCATCACATGTGATAACGATAACAGAATTGGCCTGCTGGACTGAGAAGTACCCAGAACAATCTCTCACCAGCTGGAAAGAGAGGAGGAATTTTTTAGTCCTCTGGAATTGCCCCCTCAGAGCTCCTGACAGCCTTCACTAACCCCACTGGGCTGATGGGAGTTGTAGTCCAAAACATCTGGTGGACACCAGATGGACACCAGGTGGCAGTCTACCCTGGGAAGCAAGCAGCAATTGATCTACTTTGGTTAAAAAGAAGAACTCTAGTCTGGGGGGTCTTCCAGACCACCTCTTTATTGAGCATTCATCCTAATTAGGTTAGATGAAAGCTGCGTACCCTCCATACCTTTAAGGCACATTTAAGTCAAATTCCCTTTTCCCTAAATAATCCTGGGAACTGTAGTTTACCCCTCACACAGCCACAATTCCTAGCACCCTTGCCATACTACAGTTCCCAGGATTCTTGACGGGGGGGTTGTTTTAAATGTTTGATGTGTACGCAGCAAGCAAGTGTTCTTCCGCACTTTCCAGTGCATCTTCCTTGACACATTCTGTATTGCAAAAAAGTCCAATCTTTCAGGGAAGTGGGCTTGTTGCTCAAGAGCTCCAAATCAACTTTAATTGCACAACATGGATTTAGCAGTTTGTGAATGAATTCCACTCGAAAATAGCAACCGCCTGGAAACACCCCGAAAGTTATGTCCAAACAAAATGGAGCAGCATAAATGTAAAATGTATTAGTTCACATTTAAGCAGTAAAAAGAAAAGTATTAACTAAATATAGGGGGTGTTATTCAATGCTAGTTGTACTCAGAGTAGACCTATTGAGGTTAATAGACATGACTAACTTAGGTTCATTCCTTTCAATGGGCCTGCTCTGCATAGTACTCAGTTGAGTATAATTCAAGGTTGGTAACCCAGACAGCCTTTTTCTGACCCAGCCAAAATTTCATCCACTGTTGCACTTGCAGGAACAGCAAGATGTAAGGAATTATTTTTAGATCTTACTGGAGGTTTTATTTTGATTGATTGTTTTTATTGCTATAACATTATTTGTATTTTTATGTACATTGGTTGGTATCCATGTATGAATGATGCTATTTTGATATTTTCAAAATAAATAAAATAAAAGCCAGCAAAAAAATTGTGTGCCTGGTGTTTTCATTGTTTAAGGGAATGTGCACTTGAAGAAAAAAAAACATAGAATGTATCCCTCAGGGAAAACTCTGCACATGCTCAGAGAGAGCCCTTAGACTGATTTTTGTTTTGTTTAAAAGCTCCTTTCAGTGAGAGGAAAAATACACGATGACTTGCTAATGTGTCACGGCTGAAGGTGTAACTCGGGAAAGGGCACCTGAGATGTTGTTACATTTCATCTGCCATCAGCCCCAGCCAGGATGGCCAATGGTCAGGGATGATGGGAACTGTAGGCTGACATAATCTGTAGGGTCACCAGCTCTCCATCCCTGGCTCTTCCCACAAAAGCAGTGAATAGTGACAAAGTCGGCATCTCGACTGTGGCTTCATTTTTAAAAACATAAGTTCAGCATCTTGTTGATGCTGAATATATAGCTCAGTGGAACAGTGCATGTTTTGCACGGAAAAGGTCTCAGGTTCAGTAAGAACATAAGAACCTTGTCAGATCAGACCAAAGTCCCCTCTAGTCCAGCATCCTGTTCTCACAGTGGCCAGTCAGGTGCCCGTGGGCAGGACCTGAGCCCAAGAGCACTCTCCCATCCTGCGGGTTCCAGCAACTGGCGTTCAGAGGCATATTGACAGCAGAGGTAGAACATAGCCACCATGGCTAGGTGCCATTCATAGCCATATCCTCCATTAATTTGCCTAATTCCCTCTCTTTGTTGGCCATTGCTACCCCTTGTGGAAGCAAATTCCATCGTTCAGCTATGGGCTGGGTGAACAAGGGCTTCCTTTTGTTAGTCCTGCATTGTCTAACAGTCAGCTTCTCTGCATGGCTGCAAGTTCTAGCGTTATGAGAGAGGGAGAAAAACTTCCTTTTACCCCCTTTCTCTACCACCAGGTGTGGGGAACCTTTAGCCCTCCAGATGTTGCTGAACTCATCTGCCTCTGGTCTCCTCTGCGTGCCTGGAGTGAAAGACATGTTATATATATATATTGTATTTTATGTATTTTAATTGTATTTTATGTATTTTAATTTATTTCAATGTTTTTGTGATTTTATTTACAATTTTATTATGTATGTGTTTGATTTTATTTTTGTAAGCCGCCATGAGTGCCCTATTACAGGGTAGAAGGGCGGGATAGAAATATTTTAAATAAACAAATTTAAATAAACTACAACTCCCATAATCCCTGCCCACTGGCTGTGCTTGCTGGGGCTGATGGGAGCTGTAGTTCAGCAACATCTGGAGAGCCAAAGGTCCCCAACACCTGTTCTACACCATGCATACTTTTATACAGGTCTGTCATGTTCTCTTTTACTCACCCTTTTCCCGACATCCCCAGATAGGGCTGGAAAAAGACCCCAGCCTGAATCCCTGGAGAGTCCCTCCCAGTCTGTGCAGACCACCCTGAGCTAAATGGACCAACTGGCTGACCCAGTATAAGACCTGTGTTCACTTCTGAAAAGTTAGCAGGAGACAGACAAAGTGTAAATACACAACAACACTTGCCACTGAGCATGTGCAGAGTGTGGCTACCTCACCCCCCAAGTGACTATAAAACATCTGAGATTGAGGAAAGGAAGAGGATGTGGTTAACACCCTTCATTTTGCTAATGGAGAGTGGAAAGAACTTGACAAAATGGCAGTCATTTGCCCAAATTGTTCTTTACCCCGTTAGGTTTGAAGTCACATTGCTCAGCATTCACTTTTTCTGACGTCGGGCACACTGTCTCTTGAATGGTGAAGTTCAGCTGCTGAAGATATCCGGAGCTTGAATTCTAGGTGGGTGGGAGATCAGACACAGGAGAAAAGCAGGTGGCATAAAGAACTTTTCCTTTGGGGCCACAGATCAGTGGTAGCAGAGCAACTGCTTTGTATGCAAGAGGTCCTGGGTTCAATCCACAGTGGCATCTCCTGATGGGGCTAGGACAATCCCTGAGTGAAACCCAAGAGAGCCGCTGCCAGTCAGTGTAGACAATATTGGGCCAGACGGACCAGTGATCTGACTTGGTATAAGGTACTTTCCTATGTTCCTATATCCATAAACTATCTCTCATTTTAATATCCTTTAAAAAAAATCATAGGAAGATTGGAATTTGCCTTATTTTATTTATTTATTTTTATTATTTTATTTATACCCCGCCCTTCCTTCCAGCAGGAGCTCAGGGCGGCATATATATACAATTGGCTTAGTATTGTCTCCACCAGTGGATGTCAACTTGGAGCAACCTGGGTGACAATTTCCACCTGACCCAGCCAGCAGCCATGCCCTCAAACATCTGGAAAGGTCCAGGTTGGTGAGCGTCAGTCTCCACTGACTGGCAGCAGCAGTGGGTGCAGGTGTCCGTTGGAGCTGGTAGGGTGGAAGGCAAAGAGGCCAACAGTAGATGAAGCCAGAGCCAATAATGGACAGGGCTAACTAATCCTGGTTCTGTCTCTGTCCCCCTTCCCACCGAATTCTACTAAGAAGGAAGCGTGTGGTTGCCAGCACCACCCCCTGGACTGGATGTAAGAAGAGAGAGATGAATGTGTCAATTACAGTTCTGTCAATTTCTCACGTTTCCCATCTTTAAATTCAGTACTCCACCTTCCTGCAGCAATTTGAAAGTTATTGTTCAAATAATCCTCATGGAAATTCATCACCATTTTAGTGTGAATTCCTCCTAACAAGCACCTTTTTGCATGCGTTTTAGACTAACATGCGCATTTCTGCAAGCAATGCAGGATGCGTTTTTGTAGATTATTTTCACTCATACATGCATTTATATGCACACTCCGTATAACACACGAGGATATGCATTGTTGTACATGTTACCTGGCTAGAGAACTGCGTCCCACAATTTGGAGGAGCACAAATCTCAAAGGATGGCTGGGTTTTGGTTTCCATCATGTTTCGAAAAGGATGAATTGGGTAAGTTTGCCTTTAAATGCGAACTTAATTGAATTTCTCCTCCATGCCTAGTTGGAAGCAAGGAGGGAGGCAGGTGGGGGCTCACGGGGGGGGTAGTCTGAGACTGGTGGGGCAATGACCCATTTGCCCGAATGCCCTGACCTTCATCACTTGGTTAAACTGTGTCCGTCCCTCCAGTTAGTACAACTGCCAGCAATGGCACATGGGGTGGGACAGAGCTGCTTCTGCACACCTGGACAGGGCTGGGGTGAGATCAGGGCTGTGAGGCTGCACCAGTGAGACCACCCAGCCAGTCCAATGCTTCAGTCAGTGCAACCACACAACCCCAACCTCATCCCCCACTGACACACTCAGGTAAGCAGCAGCGATGCCAAAGACGGGAGGGCACGTCCATGACTTCATCCTGCCGCACATGCCACAACTGACAACTATTCCCCTGGAAAATCTACTATCTGTGCCTTATTTACAGCTGTGCAACAGGCAGAAATTCAGCAGATGAAGACTTTCACAACTGTATCCCCACCTCAGGGGAAGATTCATCTGGTGGGTTTCTGCATGTGAGGGTACCCTTCAAGGGGCATGGAGGGCTCCTCCAGGTGACATGTTTATTGAACATTCTTCCTGATTTGCTTGCACAAAGCTTACGTGGATATTAGACTATGTCTGGTCTTTACTGAGCATTTGTTCTGATTCGTGTGCTGGGAGGTTAAATGACAATGAGCATTCATCCTGGTTTGCTTGCAGGGTGAGGATAACTTATTTCAGCCCTGGCTCTGAGCTAGTTCTGATGCTCAGTAGAATTGGCCTTTCGCTACTCTCGCTAACTGGCCTCCCCTCCTTACTTACCAGTCCAGGCTGCGGTGCTGCCTCCAGAAGGCGAAAGGCATTTTGGATCTTGGGACCCTGGTTATAGATGTCAACAGCCTGAGAAAGTGCCTCTTGGAAGGTCCTCGGGGGGCTCAGAGGGGCAGCAGTGACCAGGCTGGCCAGAAGGAGAACTCCCCAACAGCTCTTCATTTTCTGTCCTCCTGAGTACAAGCAGGAAAGTGGAATATGTCTCCCAGTAGAGGATGTTCTTTCGTCTTTATATATATGTATGCAGGGGGATGCCTCTTCAGGGGCCATGACCATGTGGCGGTATTGGCTCAGAGGGGCCTGGAGAAAGACAGCTTCCTCAAACCTGTGGTTTTTCCCCATTGTCTGCAGATAAGTTGGCCAATATCAAAACGTGGGCTGCAGAAGCATTCTTTCAGGGTGGGATTCTTTGGGGAACAGGCAGTTATGTGTATGATGCATGGAAAATTTCAAAGGCCTAGTAGTCTTAGTTATCTTTGGATAACCAAAGCATTTCAAGAAGATTTTCTGTGGCAAGATTTGGATCCCTTATATGAATCAGGGAGAGCCAGTGTGGTGTAGTGGTTAGAGTGTTGGACTACGACCTGGGAGACCAGGGTTTGAATCCCCACACAGCCATGAAGCTCACTGGGTGACCTTGGGCCAGGCACCGCCTCTCAGCCTCAGAGGGAGGCAATGGGAAACCCCCTCTGAATACCCCTTACCATGAAAACCCTATTCATAGGGTCACCCATAAAGCAGTCCATTTCCTTTTCAAGCATGATTCCACGGGAGTAAATCCCACTGAACTCAAGCATGCAAATGATCAAACCTGCCTTCCACTCCTCCTCCCTCCCATCACCTCCCTTTTGCCTCCGCCCTCCCCCATGGTCAGTATTACCTATCCTAGGACTACAACCTGGGAGACCAGGGTTCGAATCCCCACACAGCCATGAAGCTCACTGGGTGACCTTGGGCCAGTCACTGCCTCTCAGCCTCAGAGGGAGGCAACGGTAAACCCTCTCTGAATACCTCTTACCATGAAAACCCTATTCGTACGATCACCCATAAGTCGGGATCGACTTGAAGGCAGTACATTTACATTTTTCATATGAACTAGAGAAATGTGCGTTTCCAGAGATTCATTGTGGTGCAAATGTTTCTTGCAGCCAGAAACATTCTCCACACAATGCAAAATTAATGTGTTTTTAATTTGTTTTTTTTAAAAGTGTTTTTAAATTTGTATATTTGTATATTTGTTCTTAATGTTTTAAACCGCCCAGAGAGCTTCGGCTATGGGGCAGTATCCAAATGTAATGATGATGATGATGATGTATGGAAATCACCACCAGGTGATGCAGTAATGGCCAGTAACATGGATGGCTTTAAAAACAACTAGAGCAATCACTCACCCTCAGCTTGGTGCTCTTCAGGTGTTTTGGACACAGGCCCAGCCAGCATGACCAATAGTCAAGTAAGTAAGTAAGTAAAAATTCTGATAAAAAGCCAGTTATAAAGCCTATATGTGCTATTGATTTATCATTGCTCTCCGGCATATAATGGCTGCTGCACAAAAACTGGCCAATTTAACTGTGACTTGAGGATTTCGATCAGACAGAAGATACTCCAGATAAAATGCATCATCTCTACCAGGAATTTTTTGTAAAATCGGGGTAATGAGAGAGAATCGAAGGTCACGATAAAAGACACAATAAAGTAGAACATGACCCACTGTCTCTACTTCCCCTGCTTCACAAGGGCATACTCGCTCGCTATAAGGAATGTTTTTGAACCTGCCATCCAAAAGTGCCGATGGTAAGACATTAAACTTAGCTAATGTAAATGCTTTTCTGAACTTGGGAGTGGTCAGGATAGCCAAATAATGAGTAGGTACAAATGCCTCTGTGTTATGTCTAAAATCAGGGTAGGCCAATAGTCAAGGAAAATGGGGGTTGTAGTCCAAGTCTGAAGGGCCTCGGGTTGGGGAAGGCTGGATAAGAAAAATGCACCGACAAAGTGTCTATCAACAATTGCTGGTCACAATGGCAATATGTAGCCTCCAGGTCCAGAGGCCAGCATGCCACGGGATGCCCTTCTGCAGGAGGTGAGGACTGTTCCCCCTGTTTGATGTCCAGCTTCAGGGCTTCCGAGAAGAATATGACTAGCTAATGTTGGTGGCAGGCTGTTGCACAACATGTGCTTTCTCTGGTCTGATCCAGTAGGGTTCCTCTCATGTTCTTACATTCCCTCTTATAAATATTAGAGGAGGAGCAAGGACCCTATGACCCTCCATAACCTGTTGGATTATGGTCACATCCACACCATTCATTGTCACCACTCTGACAGTCTAAGAATGCTGGGAAGCAGGGCTGGCACCAGAGGGTGGTTAGGATGGGTCCTGGCCGAGGGCCCCCAAAGGGCCCATCCTTAGGGTAGGAAGGTGGCACTCCTGTGATCTGTGGCAGCGTCAGGTCCTACAACATATCCCTGTTGCGGATCACGGAGAGGGACCATGCAGGCACCCCCCCTAAGACAAACAGCACAGGCTTCAATATCCCCACCCTCACACCCCACCTACCTCTTCCATCAGTGTGAATGCTGTGCGCACTGTGCGTGCATGCTTGCCATCACCCAAGATGGCAGTGGAGGCTTCCCTAAGGGGCTGGCATTGACGCCACCATTTTGCTTGATGGCAGGCACACAATATGAGATGTAGGTGGGGCACTCAGGTGGGCTTATTAGCTCCATCATGTCTTTATGGGGGGGGGAATGTTGGGCTATGGAGCCGCAGACCTGGGTTAGGCTGGTGCCCAAGGGCACAGTCATGCCTGGTGCCAGCCCTGCTAGGAAGTATAGTTTGTAAAGGGTGCTAGGAACTGTAGCTCTGGGAGGAGTCTCCTTAATAACTCTCAGCATCCTTAACAAACTACAGTTCCCAGGATTCTTTGGAGGAAGCCATGGCTATTAGTAGTATAAGAGTGCTTCAAACTAATGAGGGGGCGGATGGGTCCTACAACTTCTCACCATTGGCCATCCTAGCTGGGACAGATAGGAGTTGTAGTCCCGCAACATCTGGAGGGCCACAGGTTCCCCGTCCCTATATCAAAGCTTTGTTCTCCTTTGCATCTGGGCATCCTACGAAGGGACATGGTACAGAGGATTCAATTCTGTTTACGCTCTCCATAGGACAGGTGTGGGGAACGAACGAATGAACGAATGAATGAAACTTTATTTTTACCCCGCCCTTTTTCCAAACTGGAACTCGGGGCGGCTTACAAATAAAACTACATGTAGTTAAAAACATAGAAAAACATACAATTAAAATGCAATTAAACTATGCACAACCTTAAAACCGTACAAGGCACTTAAAAATCTAAAAACAATTTAAAATAATACAGATAATAATGTAAAACAATAAAACAAGCCCTGTAGAGCCCAATTCTAAACACCTTCTATCCCAAAGGCCTGTCGGAATAAAAAAGTCTTTACTTGCCGATGGAAGGATGGCAAGGAGGGGGCCATTCGTGCCTCCCTAGGAAGGGAGTTCCAGAACTTAGGAGCAGCCACCGAAAAGGCCCTATCTCGCGTCCCCACCAATCACACTTGTGAGGGTGTTGGGACTGAGAGAAGGGCCTCTCCTGAAGATCTCAGGGCCTGGGCAGGCTCGTATAGGGAGATACGGTCTGCCTGGACCTGGGCCGTATAGGGCTTTAAAGGTCAAAACCAGCACTTTGAATTGTGACCGGAAACAAACTGGCAGCCAGTGGAGCTGTTGTAACAAGGGAGTTGTATGGCCCCTGTAACCAGCCCCTGTTAATACTCTGGCTGCAGCTCTTTGTACCAGTTTAAGTTTCCGAACAGTCTTCAAAGGCAACCCCACGTAGAGCGCGTTACAGTAGTCTAAATGGGATGTAACTAAGGCATGCATCACCATAGTCAAATCAGGCATTTCCAGGAACGGGCGCAGCTGGTGCATTAGTCTTAAATGGGCAAAGGCACTCCTGGCTACGGCCGAGACCTGGGCCTCTAAGTTCAGAGCTGAGTCCAGGAGCACACCCAAACTGCGAACCTGTGTCTTCAGGGGGAGTGTAACCCCATCCAGCACAGTCTGAATCCCTATTCCCTGATCTGCCCTTCGACTGACCAGTAGCACCTCTGTCTTGTCTGGATTTAGTTTCAATTTGTTCGCCCTCATCCAGTCCATCACTGATGCCAGGCACTGGTTCAGGACCAGGACAGCTTCTTTGGCTTTAGGTGGAAAGGAGAAATAGAGTTGGGTGTCATCCGCATACTGATGGCACCGAACCCCAAACCCCCGGACAACCTCTCCCAGCGGTTTCATATAGATGTTAAACAACATGGGGGACAAAACTGAACCCTGAGGGACCCCATAGGTCAACGGCCAAGGAGTCAAACAGGAGTCCCCCAGCACCACCTTTGGCCCTCCAGATGTTCAGCAACATTCCCACCAGCCCAAGCCAGCATGGTCAGCAATGGTGGGAGTTTTAGTTCAGCAACATCTGGAGGGCCAAAGGTTCCCCACATCTGCCGTTGGATGACAAAGGTAGGGCCTGGAGACCATTGTCTCCTGGGAAGATGTTCCATCCTTGGGTCTAATGATCTGTGGGTTGTTCCATCAGGTGACTTACAGAGGCCTTTCCCTGTCACAGTTGCGACATCCTGTTTGGTTAGTGGGTATCCCATAGGTAACCAGAACAACGCATCCCCCCATTGTGACATTTGGGAAGGAGAAGTCTCCCTTCCTCTTTGTAAGCTTCTACAATGCTATTGACAAGCAATTACTTGGCAAATATCCTTGCAACACGATTGCAAAGGGGGAGTTCTGTTAAACCAGTATCAGGTTTGCCGCTTACGACCCCCAGTGAGAGGTGCTCATATCCTTGAGCAATAAACCAATTCCTTTGCTTAAAAAACTGTATTTTTCCACTGGTATACTGAGTGGTTGTATAACATTATGAACGTAAGAAGAGCCGTGCTGGGCCAGGCTAAAGGCCCATCTAGTCCAGCATCCTGTTCTCACAGTAGCAGACAGTGGTGGCTGGCGGCTCCATGTCAGTGGGCAGTGGAATTCAGTCCAGGCTTTGGACAGCTCCTTGAAAGTTTGGACTAAAACCCAGAGGGGATTCCACTGCCCCACTGACATGAAGCCCACACCAGTGGCCAACGAGATGCCCCAATGGGAAGTTCGCAAGCAGGACCTGGGTACAAAAGCAGCACTCTCCCCACCTGAGTTTCTCAACAACGCTAGTAGCTAGACCAGCATCCTGTTCTCACAGTGGCCAACCAGATGCCCCAATGGAAAGCCTGCAAGCAGGACCTGAGTGCAAGATTATCTCCATGTGTGAATCCCAGTAACTGGTACTCAGAGGCATCCTGCTCTACCTCCACCGTCAAACATTATCCTTCCTCTCAAACACCTTTTGTGCGGTGAGGGTCTTTGAACAGTGTCTGGAAGAGTAGGGTTTTTATTTGTCCTGGGCCCACGGCACCCGCCTGCATGTGCCACCTACCTCTCCCACTTCGGTGAGTGCTGGCCACGCTGCATGCACATGCCTATCATCAATCAAGATGGCAGCAGGGGCGTCCCTAAGGGGCTGATGCATGCAGGCGAGTATTGCAGGCCTCACGGTTGTAGGGGGGTCCCTGGGAGCTCCCTCTCTGAGAACTGCGGCAGGGTCAGGAGCTGACACTGACACAGATTGTGGAATGGGCAACCCTAAGGAGGGGCCTTTTTCAGGAATAGGTCCCAGGGCTGGGAAAATACAACAATATAAAGCCACCAAGCAACAACTAAAACCACAACTGAAATGGTAAAAACTACTTGAACTCAACTCCTTTCTATGGGATGAAGTGACCTGATACGTGTTTTAGGGCAGTATCAGTGTTTTCCTCAGATAATCCTACAAATTGTAGTATTTTTTTATTAATTACAATATTTCTAAGACACATTTTTCACCAAAATATATCTAGGCGGCATTACAACATATAAAGACACGATAGAATTAAAAGCCAATAAAGACATCATTAAAAACAATAATGAAAACATCCATTATCACTGTGTTGGTTGGAAAAGAAAATTCATGTTAAAATTCATTTTTCAGGAGATGCCTGAAAGATCCTGCCAAACCTCTATTGGTAGGGAGTTCCACAGGGCAGGACCCTATTCCTGGTGGAAGCCAACTGTGAGGAACCACTAAGAGCATCAGGGACTCCTAGGAGAGCCTCATCGGAAGATCTCAGTGATCAAGATGTAACAGAGGGAGTCAGGCAGTCCTTAAGATGGTGAATCTGCCCATTTTGGTTTCTCTCTCCGCCCCCCCCCAGTCTTAAGTTCAGTCTTCTCAATTTCCACATCAGTTTGCAGCTGGTTTTCAAGTCCTCATGAAAATTCATCAGCATTTTTGTGCTAATTTCTCATATATGCAATTTTCCCTAACGTGCACATTGTTGCAAACAAAATTTACTTCATGTAATGCATTTCTGTATGTTATATTCACCAATATATGCATTTCTTTCCACACTTCCCCCTCATATATGCCTCTTTGTACACATTACTTGGCCGGAGAACTGAACTGCAAAATTCAGAGAAGTGAGAAGTTTGAAAGATGGCTGAGTTTCGGGTTGAGTGTTGTTGTGGAAAGTGCAAATGAGGTCGGTTTGCCTTTAAATGCGAACTGAATTGAATTTCTCTCCCATCCCTAGCTGAGAGTTTTGTAAATGTCATCTCCTTTCAAGAGGGATCTCTGAGGAGAACAATGACTGTTTAATGAATTTAGGCTTCTAAAGTAGACATACTCGAATGCACTTTGTTAACGTGCCACCTACTTAGCATGCGTCCAGATGTGTGTGTGCTGTAGGATGGATCCTTCTTCTTCATGCAAATTTGGTAAGCCCACATAAACGCCCCACTTGCCGCTTCCATCGCTGTGAATGTCACGTGCAGAGCTTGGAAAAGCTACTTTTTTGAACTACAACTCCCATCAGCCCCAGCCAGCATGGCCACTAGATTGGGCTGATGGGAGTTGTAGTTCAAAAAAGTAACTTTTCCAAGCTCTGGTCACGTGCACTGTGCATGCAAGCCTGCCATCAACTAAGATGGCAGCAGGGGCTTCCCTAAGGGGCTGAAGTCCCCATCACCATCTTGGTTGATGGCAGGCATGCACATGCAGCGTGTATGGCATTCACAGTGATGGGAGAGGTAGGTGAGACATGCAGGTGGGTGCCACGGGCCCAGAGCATGCTGATGCCCAAGGGCCCAGTCATGCTTGGCGCCGGCCCTGAGTGTGGTGTAATGGTTAGAGTTTCAGACTGGGAGCCATAGACCAGGGTTCAAATCCCTGCTTGGCCATGAAGCTCACTTGGTGACCTTGGGCCAATCACTCTCTCTCAGCCTTACGTACCTCACTGGGTTGTTGTGAGGATAAAATGGGGAGGGGGAGAACCATGTTTGCGAGCTCCTTGGGGGAAAGGTGGGAGATAAATTTTGATAACAGCATTTCATAATAAAATGGGCAAGGATGATTGGAGTTGTAATTCAAGGGCTAATGGTCATGGAAATGTTAACATATGAAATGCGGTTGAATTGGGGACAAATCAAGAGAGTTTTTTTTTAAGGTTTGGCAAAGTTTTATTTTTTTATATAAATGATGCTAATATCCAAACTGTTCTGACATGTTAAACCAGCATTTGGAATGCCTGATGCCTGCTAACCAGCACCGATGACTGCTGATGAAAGAACAAAACTGAACAAGTTTTAATTTTTAGCAACAGCAAATTGTTTCCCTGACATGGTAGTCATTGGTTGCTCTTTTTCTTTCCTTTCTACCATTTTTTGTTACAGATATGCATATGTATCTATTGGTTTATGGAAAATTAAATAAAAAAGAATTTTAAAAATCTGGAAGGCCACAAGCTAGCTACCCCTGACCTAGGGTGCTTCCAGACTGTGTGTGTCTCTGTCTGCGTGTGGAATTCCAGCACATGTCAGAAAAACATATAATAGAAGCTACTTCTGTAAACCTCCTGAAATTGTTGCTGCCTTTTAGGTTGTTTCCTCATTTGCCTTCTGTTTTTCTGCTGCAGGATTCTTGGACGTGGTAATGGTGGTTATAACGCCATTAACAGAATCACCCTTAGAAACTGGAATCAAGAAAAAGGAGGTTTTCCCCCCCAGGGGTGGGGGGAGGCTCTTGTGTTTTCTGGTGGAAGGTTAGCATATATGACCTGATCCCCCATGTTTTCGTAAGTGGAAGATAGAAAGTTTATTCTTGATCAAGTGACGACTGATCAATAATAAGTCAATTTAATTTCCTCCAATTTTAAGTAGGGGTTTAATCCCTGCGTGGCTTCACTTTTCCTGTGCGCATTTCAAATATGAGATTATTTACTACTTGGTGCACATAATTTTAAGTCTGTGCATTTAAAAAATGATGCATATGATTGACTTCCCCCTGCTCTCTTCGCTCGCCAGCCCCCATCCCCAAACACCCCAAGGCACCTTCAAATATGCATACACACAACCCAGACTCTCCCAAACACACACATCACAGGCACTCCCAAACACCCCCAAGGCACCTCCAAATACACACACACACACACACACAGCCCAGACACTCCCAAACACACACATCACAGGCACTTCCAAAGACACACACCCCAGGCACCCCCCCAACATGGACTCCAAAACACAGATACTTGGAAATATAGTGCTACCGCACAGTTCTGCTCAGTGCACCTACATTGCCTCCCCACATAGGGTGCTGACCTGCATCTTGCTCAGGCTGCTGCTGCTGCTGCTTGCCCCCTAGCCACTCGCCCTCCCCCTGCAGCAACTTGCCTGCTCATTTCACACCCACTCGCCCTCAGCCACCCATTCGCCTCACTTGCCCTAACCCGCTGCCTGCCCTTCGCCAGCCAGCCATGCTGCCCTCACACCCTTGCCTCACTTGCTGCCCTGCTGAACCCTGCCCCGTCACGCTGTGCGATAGCATTACAGCTTTAAAAAACATTATATAGTTAGATTAGATAGACATGGTCTGAAGACTAATTCAGCAAAATGAAAACTAGTCAATCAGAATTCTTACCGTTTCATTCTCAAAACACTGGGGTGAGGGAATAGGTTTGCTGCGGGAAGGTAGCTGTTGTGGAGTGAGAAGGGGTCCCCCCTTGCTCCTGTGCTGTTGCTGTAAAGTGGAGACACCACATCTGGTGACCGCCCAATATCATCAGAGAGTTAGAAGGGCTGGCTGAAGGGAGTTGTAGTCCAAAATATCTGGAGGGCCCCATGTTGGGGAAGAGTGCTCTGTATTATTGATATACAAATTGTCTCTATATTCACTGTTGATTGTCTGTAAAAGATTGTTTTATTCATTCATTTATTTACTTACTTACTTTCTTATTAGATTTATATCCTTCCTCTCCATAGGAGCCCAGGGCAGCAAACAAAAGCACTAAAAAACACCCTGAACATCATAAAAGCAGACTTTAAAATATATCACAACAAAACATCCTTAAAAACATATTAAAACACAACATCTTTTTTTTTAAGCTTTAAAAACACATTAAAAGATTATGCAAATGCTTGTTTATTTGCCAAACTCCATGAAGCCAAACTAAGGACAGAATATGGAGAAACGGATTGGTTCCCCATCAGAAAGGGTGTGAGACAGGGGTGTCATTTATCACCCTATTTGTTCTTTCTTCTGTATGCAGATCATATGGAAAGCAGGACTGGACCAAGATGAAGGAGGTGTGAAAATTGGACGGAGAAATATCAATAATTTAAGATATGTAGATGATACCATACTACTAGCAGAAACCAGTAATGATTTGAAAGGAATGCAGATGAAAGTTAAGAAGGAAAGCACAAAAGCAGGACTACAGCTGAACATCAAGAAGACTAAAGTAATGACAACAGAAGATTTATGTAACTTTAAAGTTGACAATGAGGACACTGAACTTCAATACGTCGGCACAGTCATTAACCAAAATGGAGACAATAGTCAAGAAATCAGAAGAAGGTCCTCAAATGCAAAGATGTATCACTGAACACTAAAGTCAGGATCATTCACACCATGGTATTCCCAATCTCTATATATGGATGTGAAAGTTGGACAGTGAAACAAGTGGACAAGATGAAAATCAACTCATTTGAAATGTGGTGTTGGAGGAGAGCTTTGCGCATACCATGGACTGCGAAAAAGACCAATAATTGGGTGTTAGAACAAATTAAACCAGAACTATCACTAGAAGCTAAAATGATGAAACTGAGGTTATCATGCTTTGGACACATAATGAGAAGACAAGATTCACTAGAAAAAGACAATAATGCTGGGAAAAACAGAAGGGAGTAGAAAAAGAGGAAGGCCAAACAAGAGATGGATTGATTCCATAAAGGAAGCCACAGTGGTCTCCCCACTTCAAAAGGATGCAGACAAACTGGAACAGGTTCAGAGGAGGGAAACAAGGATGATCAGGGGACTAGAAACAAAGCCCTATGAGGAGAGACTGAATGAACTGGGCATGTTTAGCCTGGAGAAGACTGAGGGAAGATATGATAGCACTCTTCAAGTACATGAAAGGTTGTCACATAGTTAGAGGAGGGCCAGGATCTCTTCTCGATCGTCCCAGAGTGCAGGACACGGAATAACGGGCTCAAGTTGCAGGAAGCCAGATTTCGAGTGGACATCAGGAAAAACTTCCTAACTGTTAGAGCAGTACGACAATGGAACCAATTACCTAGAGAGGTAGTGGGCTCTCCAACACTGGAGGCCTTCAAGAGGCAGCTGGACAGCCATCTGCAGGGAATGCTTTGATTTGGATTCCTGCATTGAGGAGGGGGTTGGACTAGATGGTCTTACAGGCCCCTTCCAACTCTCCTCTTCTATAATTCTATGACCTGAACTTACAAGATCTGAGCAGGGTGGTTCACGACAGATGCTCTTGGAGGTTACTGATTCATGGGGTCGCCGTAAGTGGTAATTGACTTGCAGGCACATAACGACAAGAAAGGAAGCCAAACAGATACATTCATCTATGCATTTGCAGCTATTCACTTTTCTACAAAATTATGCATTAAATAACTTCCTCCCCCCCATATCCAGATTATAATAAAATGCAATCAAAGATACAAACTGATTGGGAACGAAGGTGTGGTGGCAGCTGAATTCTCCTCCTCCCCTGTGTCCTTCCTTGTTGGTTAACTTCCACAACTAGAACAAAGAGAAGACCTCAGCCAAATTTTAAAAGTTATGCATATATTGGAGAGATTGGGGGGAATTCTGATTTTGTTGTAATGAAGTACTGCTAAACTACAGATTTATAGTTTTTTCTGATATTGTGTAATTTCGGAAAAATCATTGCAAGAATGTCTTATCAACTTGGCGGGGTGGAAGGGGGAAAATGATGGCGTGCATTCTCCAGCATACAAATGCATATGCTAGGGTGAAGTATGCATATGAATGCATATATCAGTCAAACTAGCAGGCAATATGCATTATATTGAGGAAAATGCCACTGCAAAAATGTGTGTATTAGGCACAATTCCGTACAAAAATGTGTATATCATGAGAAATTTGCACTAAAATGCTGATGAATTTTCATGAGGAATTTTTTTTAAAAATCGCACACACACATCACAAACTGATGTGGAAACGTGTGGAGTACTGAACTTAAGATTGCAGAGAGAGAGAGAGAGAGAGAGAGAGAGAGGAAAACAGAAATTGATAAATTTTGTCCATTCCTATGTGGCACCAGGAGATCCTGAGGCCAAAATACCCCCCCAGAAAAACCCTTTCTAAGTTGGAGGGAGATGATCTCTTGCATGGGGCAGTAAGGTCAAGCATTTGCTGGGACTTCATGGCCAGATAACTTGGTCCCAAGCTGTGGGGAGGAACCTTTTTCAACCCCAGGGCCACATTCCTTTGTGGGCAATCTTCTGTGGGCCGCAGGCCCACAGTGAGTGGGGTGAGAGAAAAAAGTGGGTGGAGCAACGGATGTGATTCTTACATTTGCAGAATAGCCTATATTCCAACCCTGTGAAAGTCAGAGGTTTAACACAGTGGAGACTGGTGGTTCCGATGTCAGCAGGACAGTGAATCCGCTCCGGGTTTTAGTGTGAAATTTCATGAAGCTGAAAGCACCTTGGATTGCTCCTTGAAAGTTCAGAGTAAAACCAGGAGCGGATTCAGTGCCCTGATGATGGTGGAGCCCCCATTCTCTACTGCTTGCTTGCTTGCTTGTATGCACACATCTCTCTCTCTATCCTCCATTCAGCCAAGCAAGAGGCGTCCTTACAGTTCAAGGGCACACTCTGGCCAGGCAAAAGCACTTGAGGGTGTGCAGCAGGGTCAGTGAGGGGTGGGTGGGCCAGGGCAGAGGCATTGGGGGCTGGATAGGAAGGACGCCTCAAAGGACAATGTTAGAGATTAAAGGGCATCTTGGTCACTGTTATCGCCCACTGTGTGGCTGCCCTCCTGAAGATGATGCATGGCCTGGCTCTCTAAACTGCAGGGCTGTGCACAGACCCCCATATTTGCCATGTGGCTCCAATCCAGAAGGGGGAGCATCAGGCAGTCCCACCCACCATGACTCAAGTTATAGCCACTCCCCATTAAGTTTGGGAGGTGCAGCCAATGTTTAACTGGGGTAAATAAATCTAATTAAACATACAATGGGGAGGGGTTGGGGGAAGGAAACATTGCATCTCCCCCCTGCCCAGCTGAGAGTGGGGTCAATTACACAGATTTGTTCCCCGGGCGCATTGGCTATTAAGCCCAGGGAGCAATTTATTTATTTATTTATTGTATTTATATACCGCCCCATAGCCAAAGCTCTCTTGGAGGCCAGGCCTGGCAACCAAGGAATCTTCTGTATCTTTAAAAGTTGTGCGGGAGGAAGGGAGAATTCCACCTTGTGGTTTTTCCCATTACAGAGTTGCAAGAACACCTGCGCTTGGCTGACTTTCTCTTCTCCTAAAGACACAGGATCAGTCTCAGGCCATGAACCTGGCAACCCTAACATACATATATAATCTGAGCTTAAGAAGAAAGGGCGCACAGCATTAACACACCAGCAGATCTTGTTTCTCCATTACAAGCAAGCCTCCCTGTGCCTTTTCAGCCCCCAGATCAGACTAAGGCCACATCTGATGACTCAGGGCCAGTGTTTTTAAGAAAAACAAAGAAGGAACTGAATTTTACAAGGCCTAGAGAAGTCACATGCTTTCTTCTGTAGCTTATCAGTAAAATACATGCTTGGAAACTGCTGCTGTAATGGCTAACTTGGAATGCAGATATGGGTGGAGAAATTAATGTGCCATGTGCATAAGAAGTGGAGGGCATAGTTAGAAGATCAACCAATGGAAAGGTGACAAGTTGGCACTAAGAGGCCAATTAGAATGTGCCATGAATTTTTGCTTGCAATGTATAAAAGTGTAGCACCCCCATAAGGGGTGTGCTTGTTTTGTGAATTATCGCCTTGCACCTCTTTCTGGCCAGAACGAGATAAACTTGTTGGACCCTTCAACCTGGGTGTGGTCATTTGGCTGTACTGCGCACCGGACAACGAATCCATTTGGAGACAACACACCCACACGACATTGATTTAACTTTCGACAGTCATGGTTTCCCCCAAAGAGTGTAGTTTGTAAAAGACGCTGAGAGTTGTGAGAAGACTCCTGTTCCCCTGACAGAGCTCCAGTGGCCAGAGTGGTTTAACAGTCAGCCCTTCTTCTGGGGATTGTAGCTCTGTGAGGGGAATAGGCATCTCTTAGCAACTCTCAGCCCCCTTCAAAAACTACACTTCCCAGGATTCTTTGGGGGAAGCCATGACTGTTTAAAGT